>NC_041381.1:661101985-661104424 GCF_002162155.2 Triticum dicoccoides
GGGGGCGAGCGCCGGGGTCGGGGGCTAGCGCCGGCGCCGGCGGAGTCGGGGGCGAGCGCCGGGGCCAGGTCGGGCGCGGCGGTGCGACGGGGGAGAGAGAGTGGGGATTTGGGGGGAAATGGCGGGATGAAGCAGGGCGAGTGAGAATTTTGGGTTAAGTGGACGTAGCAGTAGCGCGTTACGTCAAAACGCGCTGCTACTAACATCAGTAGCTGCAGCGGTTTAGATAAAATGCGCTACTGCTAAATTCAGTAGCTGCAGCGGTTTATGCAAAATGCGCTGCTACTACCATCGCTACTGCCAGTTTTCCTTTTTCTTTTCCTTTATTGTATCCCACTTTTATTTCCCGAGGGCAGTGAACGAAGGGAGGGCGATATATATTGCATCATTTGATGGTTAAATATGTATGCAAAATAGGAACATATATATTACACATCATTGGACCCATGCATAATAATGGCTAAGTGTGTATACAAAATAGGAACATATATATATATATATATTATACATCATTGGACCCATAACATACGTTTCCTCAGTGCTGACATTTTCGTTTTTGAGTCAGCTTCTTTCCCTTCTTGTTCGTCGAAGAATAATTGAGCCCCTCATTGTGACTTTGCCTTTTCCATGGAGTACGATTTTTCTTAGGTAATGTAGTATTGATTCTTCTTTTGACGTATACTTCATCATCATCGTCATCTTCCCTTATTGGGTTGTCGTACTGATCATAGTCTTCCTCGTTGGCGACTCCATCCATTCCAATGATGTTCCTTTTGCCTCTCCTCACGACAACACGGCTGGGATTGCGCGAGTCAGTTATGAAGAAGCATTGTGTCACGTGCTTAGCGTGTACCCATGGCTCGTTTTTTGCGATAGCGTTCACGGTAGCGCTCTTGGCGTCGGGTATAATCATGGTAGTGGACATCCGGCTTTCTCTTTCGACATTCTTAGCCCATCTGACATGGAACATCGTCGTGTTGTGCAGTCCAGAGTAGTCAAGCTCCCAGATCTCCTCGACCCTTCCATAAAATCGTTCAGTTGTGCCGTTGTCGCTGCCGGTCATGCATTCCATCGTCACCCCTGAGTTCTGATCATCACTGTCCATATCTTTTGCCTCCGTGTAGAATGTGTATCCGTTGATATCATATGCCTGATAGGTTACGAGGTTGGGCGAGGGGCCATGTGCTAAGGCGTATATGAGCAATCCGTCCTTAGAGCCCTCCTCCGGGGGATTAGCAATAATATGCTTTTTGAACCAATGCGGGAAAGTGGAGTTGTGCTCTCTAGTAACTTCGGCGTCCGTCCTGCATACCCCCCGGTCACGATACTTCTTTGCGATAATTTCTTTGTGCAGTGCCACGAAAGGATCTACCTCGTCTAGGTGTTGTAGCACTACCAAGTTTGCTCTGTCAAAGTTGTTGCGTCGATCTGAGTATGCCACGTGTAGTTCCCTGCGACCGTTGCAGTGACCATCTCCTTCGAGCCTCCCATCGTGCTTGTTAACGGGCAAACCAACACTAGCACCAGGCGGCTGGTCTACGCCATATAGAAAATTCTCACAGAAAGAGATGCACTCTTGTACCAAATAGCCCTGGTCTGCGCCATATAGAAAATCCCCATCTTCAATTATCCACTGAGTATAGCCATCCATGAAACCAGTCATGAGCAGGTGCGCTTCGACACGACCATCGTCATGGGGGTCGAGCCAAACTATTCCTTTGCATTTTCGACACGGACATAAAACCTCTGTCCGGTTATTTTCTTTCATGTCCTGCACCGCCGACCGCAACCACCTGTCCACCATCGTTCCACTGACCATCGTCAACTCTGCACGATAATAATAAACAAATTGATTATAAAAACGCATGCATGCATCAAAGTCATAAAAAAGTTTGGCATGACCTTCCCTAAAAATAGGACATATATGGATCTAGAGTTTGCCCGGAATTCGCCGAAACGGAAATAAATCGACATTTCGGCAAAACATAGGCAACTCAAAAGCACAATTTGGCGGCGTCAACTCATGCCACACACACAATTTCCACAAACATATCACACACACATAAACATATTTCCATTTTGCAAAAGCATGAAATTTTCATCACCTCTATCTCGATCGAGATCGAGCACACGGTGGAGATGATGTTGTAGGGAGATCAAAAGTGCACAAAGCTCTTCTTGACAAATATAGATCTAGTTAGGGGGAAAATAGGTCACTTAACTAAATCCTACATCTACCTAGCTACCTAATTTGGGAGGAGACAACTTCAACTAGTGGAGGGGGAAGCAAAAAGAGAAAGGAGATGCATTAATGGAGGTGGTGTAGTTATGTAGGAGTAATGAAGAGAGAGAAAGGTGGATAGAAGAGAGAGAGTAATGGGGGAGAAGTATTGAGGAGAAGAAGAAGAGTGAGAGTGGGAGCATGTGGTGGAGGTAGGG
>NC_041381.1:661104722-661114119 GCF_002162155.2 Triticum dicoccoides
CTAAATCCTACATCTACCTAGCTACCTAATTTGGGAGGAGACAACTTCAACTAGTGGAGGGGGAAGGAAAAAGAGAAAGGAGATGCATTAATGGAGGTGGTGTAGTTATGTAGGAGTAATGAAGAGAGAGAAAGGTGGATAGAAGAGAGAGAGTAATGGGGGAGAAGTATTGAGGAGAAGAAGAAGAGTGAGAGTGGGAGCATGTGGTGGAGGTAGGGGGAAGGGAAGAGAGGAGGGGGAGGTAGGGGGAAGGGAAAAGAGGAGGGGGAGGGGAGGGACGGGTGGGGAAAGGTGTTGGGTTGGTGCGGGTTAGCAGTAGCGCGGGACATAAAACACGCTGCTGATGAGGATTTAGCAGCAGCGCGCTTTGGGATACGGCACTACTGCTAACTGGGACAAAAAAGTGTGGCAATTTGAAATTTACCAGCAGCGATCCCGGAAAAAGCGCGCTACTACTACATACTTAGCAGTAGCGCGGTTCTTGCGCCCGCGCTACTGCTACTTAGAGTTTGGTGAACACCGCCGGTCGATATTTGTAGCAGCACGTTTTAGGCCGAGCGCGCTACTCGTAAATCCTTATCAGCAGCGAGTATACAGGACACGCACTACTACTAGTTAGCAGCAGCGCTCCTTTTTGAACCGCGCTGCTGCTAAGATTCTGTGTATAGGCTTTTCCCTAGTAGTGAGGTGACACAAGTATGTTAGACAAAGTTAAAGGCAATGAATTGGAAGGAAAAGAAGTGTGCCCGACATGTGTGATAGGGAGTGTGGAATCGTCACCGACAATGATGCGGCGGTCGGTGGTGATGGGAGTGAAGGAGGCAAGATTACCAGGATGAGCAAACATGTGAGCCGTAGTCCCGGTGTCCATGTACCAATCACCGCCTCCAGTGTAGTTGTTCGGTGTAGGTGCTGTGTGCAGTGCAGCGAGAAGCGTCGGATCCCAAGGCGCCAGCGGCAGGGCTGGCAAGGGCGGTGGCAGGGCCGCAGGGAGACCGTAGCCGCTGCTTAGCTGTGGCGGCGGGTATCCTCCATACGGCTGTGGAGCCGCGTAGTACGCCTGGTGCGCCGGCGGGCGCGGCACGAGAAGGGTCGGTGCAGGGGCTCGTGGAACCGGCATGGTGTAGGCATGAACAACACCTGTCCACGGGTTGTAGCCGGAAGCCCATGGAGGGGGCACCTGGAACTGCTGTTGCTGCTGACGAGGCGGGCCAGTACCCTGCGGCTACTGCTACTGAGCGTCGCGGCGGCCCCCACGGCGCCATCGATGGGAGGGGCGGGAGGGGCATGCGGGAAATAAGGCAGGGGGAGCAGTCCCGGCTGCTGGGACGTCAGGTACGGCGGCGGGCCGGGAAGGGTGCTGGGTGGTGCTACGATGGGGGCGCGAACGGGGCAGCAGGAGGCGCCAAGGACCCGCGGGGTGGTGCCGGCGGCGAGAGCGGTGTGGATGGCCCGCGCCTTCACCTGCTTCATCCGCCGCTCCTCCAAGCGGAGGTACGCAACAAACTTGGCGAAGGACGGATTGGGGATGAGGCTGAGGTTCACCGCAGCGTTGCCGAAGTCCTCGTTGAGCCCGGCGGTGAGCGTGCGGAGGAGGAGGTCATCATCAATCTTTGCGCTAATATCGCGGAGCTCGTCAGCGAGAGTCTTCAGGCAGCGACAATAGTCGCGACGGAGGTGTTGACCTGGTGACACCCAAAAAACTCTTGCTGCAAAAAAACACGACGCTGGAGCTGGTTGTCGGTGAAGAGCCCGTTCAGCTTGGTCCATACGGCGCAGGCATCATCACCGTCCTGCACGACCGTCTGGAAGTGGTCCGATGAGATGGTGAGGAAGATCCAGCGGATGATCGTGGTGTCGATGGTGGAATAGTCATGGAACTAGGGGACGAGGTTGGAGTCGACGGTGCCGTCCACGTGGTCGATGAGGTGATACTCCCGGAACACGAGGGAGAAATACGTCTTCCACATGTAGTAGGAGGAGTCCGCCTGGGAGAAACGAACCGACACCCGCTCGAAGATGTTCAGGTTGCGGATGTCGTCGGGAGGGTTGGCGTCGGCGAATGGTTTGGAGTTGGTGGACGCGGAGGAAGTGATGGACGACATGACGACGAGGGGTGGCGGCGGCAGCAGGACTCAGCGGCGGCAACGGGCGACGCGGGCTGCTGGCGATGCGAGAAGACAGCGACGCGGGTTGGCGTCGGGCGATGCGGGCTGGCTTCTGGCGATGTTTTGCTGGCAGGCGATGCGGGTTAGCGATGGAGCGAAGCGGCTGGCAGGCGATGCGCGTTGGCGATTGAGCGGGCGTAGCAGGCGAGGGCGATGCGAGCGGGAGCGGGTTTGACACGTGCGGGCGATCGGGGCTGGCGGGCGGCTTGGAGGAGCGTGCGCGGCAGGGAGAGGAAAGAGTGGCGGCCGGCGCGGGAGGCGCGCGGGCAGCGGCGGCTGGGTGGCGGCGGTTGCGCGGAGGAAGCGCGCGACGGCGGAAGACTAGGGTTAGAACCCGGAAACTGATACCATGTATGATGTATGAATTGCACGATGTATTGCTCATGTGCAAAGACATGTATATATGATGTACAAGAGGTGGGCCAAGACCTGAACTATACAAGCAACTAGGAGATGGGCCCAATACACAGATATTCACAACACATATACTCAACAAACCCAGTTGTTTGAAGCCTGTTTGAGGCGCTCGTCTAGGTCGAAATTTCGCAACCAAACAGTAATGCCCCACTTGGACGTATGAGACGAGTTTGAGACGCGCGGCTTAGATGCTCTAAGAACCACATTTCATAGTGTGTGATGTCAGAAAGGAAACGAAAAAAAAAAACAATCCAGAGCGTGTACACATCCTTCAGGCAAAGATTCTTCTGACTCTAACCAAGGATTCATTAACTTAACTCGTAAATCGTAATGAATAGTAGCAGGTACTTTTCATGGAATTCTCCAGCTAATAAATTTGTGATTCGAGGTCTCGTGACTTTTGTAAGTTGCGACCATATCCCTTTTATTCTAGGGTCGACACTGTATGTACCAAACATGTGGCGGTGTGGCCGGTTCTGCACTGCAGTCAATGGATGATTCGCTGGAAAAGAAGAAGGCAAATGATCCATCCAGCTACTGGCCGCTCCTCCTTCTCTGTTCATCATGCGCCATGTGCGCCCCTTCCCGAGTTCGAATCCACTATCTCATCTGCAGCCATCTCCAGCTTGCCAATCGTACGTACGTGGCGTTGCACTTTCGGGAACTTGTAGCGAAGTGTATATATATGCATGACTGCGGTACAGCTTCGTTCGATCATCATGCAGGCCTACGGAGATAATACGATATGTAGAGAACAGGTTTAACATAGCTAGACATAACTAGGAACAGTATGAGCATCTACACCCGCATATATAGCTAATCCCACCCTTCAAACGTCCGGACAATGATCTGTTACCCCTCAAAATTTTGTTTCCACAACTGGGCACCTCATTTAGCGAACCCTAAATTCATATAACCACATGCATCATAAAACGCATCTGGGATCCCACACAGTGTGTCCGGCTACTACATCAATACATGTCATCCGACTATCAAAAATTGACATATTCTACATACAACATAGTAAACTATGTACAAAGCTCATCCACGGCTACCAGTGCCCTTGCCGGCGTCTTTGTCACGGAAGAACGCTTGAAGACCCAAAATGGATCAAGCCAGATCTGCTCATCGCCAGAGATGTACGACCCATCACTATCCTCCTTCTCCTCTTTGGGAGGCAATCCTCGGCAATGGCACTGACTGTCCGGCTTTACTCTCGGGCGAGGGCGCGCGTGTTCCTCGTCTGCCACATTTCGAGAATGCGGGCATGGACGACTTCCTCGTCCAAAGCAATGGGTGATGACGCCTCCGCCTCCGGCATGTCGGCAACGAGGCGGGCATCGGCCTCCCGCACCCTCTGCTTCGCACGGCGGCCACACCGGCCCAAGTAACACTCATACACCTTTGCACCGGATATGGACGGTAGATTGACCTCGAGCCTCTAGCCCCAGCGGTTCCAAGCGCCAATTGCGCTGGCACAATGGATTCCCGCCTGATCGAATCCGAACACAGTCGGGCGCACTTCTGCTGGGACCGGTGGTAGGCATGCGGACGGCGATTGCCTCCTCATCCCCGCATGAGACGATGACCCAATTGATGCATCGGGAGTGGTCGGAGTCGGATCTGCTGCCTGCCATGCCAGCGATGGCCGGAAGGGTGTTGGGACGGAGTGGAGTGGCTAGGGTTTTGTCCGGGATGCGGATGGAGATGCATATATGTGGGGTCAAGATGGGATAGTGTAGGCCGGATCCGACGTGATGGACACATCCGAGCCTTCCCATATGCATTCTACATTAGGGCTAGATATGAGGGGTGCCGGTCAGTCCAGATGTATAGAACCAGTATGAGGAGCTCATCTAAGGCAGTATTATGTGAGCGATCAGTGACCGGACCCAGACGTATAGGGTGTTTAGAGCATCTATAGCCGGGTCTCTCATACCCGTCTCAAACGCCCGGGCAAGCTGTCCAATCAGTGACCGGCCACAAAAAATCGACCCAACCGGACCTCTCAAACTGCGAAAAAATGCCCGTCCGGGCGCGTCCTCCTGACAGGCACGACCCACCACGGACCCCACAAGAAACTCCAATCCGGGCGGCGGGCTCAAACCCTAGCTCACTGTCTCCCTCTCTCGCTTCGTCCGTACACTCCTCTCCCTCTCCAGTTCCGATCCCATCCACCACGATGAGCAGCTCCGGCAGCGAGTCCGGCTCGGAGGTCGACTATGAGGAGGATATGGCCCTCCGCATTGCGCTGGAACGGTCGAAGGTGGAGACCGGTGGCAGCTCCGGATCTGGAGCGTCGCCGCACCTCCCGCACCGGTGCAGCGTGGGCGCCGGAGCTAGACCCTCCCAGCCCACGCGCAGCGATGCCCGGTCGGCACAGTCCACTCCGGCCCCACATCGTCTCCTTCCCCCCGGCCGCTCCTGCACGCGGCCACCGCTGGGTGCTTGTGCCCGCGCCCCCGACCCGCACGCGCACTCTGGAGTCGGAGGCACGCCGCGAGCCGCGAGAGGCAGCGTGCACGGGAGAGGGAGGCGGCAGAGCAGTCTGTGCGCCGCTGCCGCGGGATGGAGCCGGACGCCAATGAGGACGCGCGTCTCCTCGTTTGGGTGTACCGTTGCTCCCTCACGACGGCATAGACGGATGCTCGCCGCATCCGACGGAAGAACACCAAGGCGCTCCGGCTAGCTATTGAGCAGTCGGAGCGTGAGGCGAAGGAGGCAGTGGCGAAGAAGGCTCGGGTGGCAAGGCTGAAGCGGGAGCAGGACAAGGCGGTCCATTGGATGAAGGGGCTCATCGTCCTCTCCGACACCGACTCCGACGATGGCGACAACTGCACCTCCTCGTTCGACGACCAAGACCCTCCACCAGCCGCGGACGCCTACAACTGCGCCGGCGACCGGAAGGGCAAAGGCCCGGCGAGGAAGTGGTGATTCCGGCCCCCCTCACCCTCATTGTTTATATCGTTTTTAGTTGTAGAAGTTTATGAACTTGTTTGTGGACGAACTATGATCTTTTGGATGTAGTGATGAAGTATGTTTATGTCTGTTTGCAGCGGATCTTGTGTTCCTTTGCAACTCAATTTTGTTGTCTGTCGTCTGATCATGTAGAATAGGTCAACGTGTGCACGGGTAGTATAGATATAAGACGCCGGATATAAGATACGTGGATGCAGAATAGCAAATAGGAGGGGTGTCCGGCACGTCCGCGGGCGTTTGAATGGCCGGATTTGCTAAGACCGGCTATAGATTCTCTTGTGGAGCCTAGCTATGGATGCTCTAGCAGGCTAAGAGCAACGGCTGCTAGCTTATTGCTAGCTAGGCACAATGTTCCATTCGGTCGGTTCAGCCGCACGGTGAGAAACACGCACGGTGTAGAACAAAGCAGTTTTAGCAGTTGGAATTCATTCCAGCATGGCATGGCATGGCATGGACGCTACGCTCATGACCGGCGCCGCATGGAACCAAAGCTTAGTGGGTGGAACACCTATGACGAATTATGGCGGTCGATGGATAGGACTGAGCCAATGATGAAAGGGTGATCATCATCATATTAGCCAGGCAGATGATGAGCGCATGCAGCGAGCGACGTACCAAAAAGCATGCATACACGGGCCCCGGCCAGACAGGCATACAATTCTGTTAGGGAAAATCTAAATAGATTGTGCAGTACTAACAGGTAAGCAAAGCTCTGTCTTGCAATAGTTTTCTCAGGCCATGGTCGATCTTTTGAACCCTTGGATTTTGATCCATCTTTTCCTTTATCCTCTCCGCGGATGCTCGTCGCTGGCGGCTCTGTCATCACCTTTGGTGAAATAAACTGAGTCTATCAGGCCTGGCCGCATGTCATCACAAATCGGGCCAGTTGGCCTCGGTGCTGCCGGCCACCACGACCGATCGAGCAGCAAGAGTCTGATCGTGGGTCTGCGAGTGCGCGAGCGCGCCCACTGCACCAGTGCACCACTGCACGGCGGTCTCGGCGTCTCGCGCGGACGCGGTAGCATCCCTGCATTCAGGTTCGTGGAGAGAAAGCGAAGATATTTTGACCGGAGCATACATGATTGTGTTTACGGCCACGGGCTAACAGATGCGAAACCCGGCCCCGATCGGTAGTAATGACAAATGCACGTGGAGCCGTATGTGCAGTTCGACCACCCGATCACACGGCGACGGCCGGATTGATTCGACGGGACCCTCAAAACACTCACGAATATTCGAACCGAGGTCATTCAACAAGGTACTTCATCGATCTATCGCGTGTTCTCTTGTTCAAAATCCTACAAACTGAAATCATTAATTAAGGAGTACTTTTTGCAGAGATCACTCCAATTTTCTTAGGTTACGACAAGCGACGTGCTGCATGTGCGCCATTTTTCGCAACCTGAGAGTTTTTCCTTTTTTCGTAGATCCGTTTATTCAAAACGTTTTATCTCTTAAATTATGAGTTCAAATCTCGAGCCGCTTTCGTCCTTGGATTCTTCGCGTCGAGATCTTCAAAACTAGACCCCATGTTGATAGGTTTTGACGAAATTTTTTTCATAAAAAAACCGGACGAAGAAACCGAACATGGAGCACGGATTTTTTTTCCCTTTTCGAAAGAGGCACACGCCCGTGTCTCTGACGAAATCACAGCCGTGCCTCCCGCGGAAGCAAAACCGTGCCTCTCGCGAAAGAAAAAAAAACAAAAAATGCGTTTTTTTCGTTTCCGAGGAGGCACGGCCGTGACTCTTGCGAAAGCACAACCATGCCTCTCGCGGAAGCTAAACCGTGCCTCTCACGAAAGAAAAAAAAAGAAAAAAGAGTTTTTTTTCGTTTCAAAGAGGCACGGCCGTGACTCTCGCAAAAGCACAACCGTGCCTCTCGCAGAAGCAAAACCGTTCCTCTCGCGAAAGAAAAAAAAATAGAAAACGCGTTTTTTTTCGTTTCCAAGAGGCACGGCCGTGCCTCTCGCGAAAGTACAACCGTGCCTTTCGCGAAAACAAAACCATGACTCTCGCGAAAACAAAATGCGTCTTTTTGCGCAATTTTTTTTTTGAAATTTTTTTTTGTCGAAAAGATAGGAAAGACTGGTGGAAAACCAAAACGTAAAAAAATACAAAAAAACCCATTTAAAAAGTCAAAAACGCGTCCGGAAAAATAAAAAAATAAAATCTGGAGGGAGTGCCCAGAGCGCGACACGCGGCGAATGGTGCCAAATGACGTTGATCGTTGCGAGACTTCCGAAGGAGTGCTCGTTAATTAGTTGCTCTCCCTACAAACTGGATACAAATTAAAGAAGGTTTGCGGGCATTCGGGCCAGGGCCGGGCCCATAGATGTGCGGAGTGTGCAGCCCCGCATAGGATCTATAAATTCAGAGGGGTCCGAATTTTTAGATAGGCCTACGTATAACATGTTCCTGTCTTGTCCTCCCCTGATTAACTTCGGCTTCTACAGTCCTACTCCTAAATTCTAATTAACTTTTGGCCGGACTGTTACTGCGTTAGAGGTCAGTTCTTGCCTTCTTGGTTAAAAATCACAGTATAGGAATTCAATCAAGACACGAGTCTAGTGTATAATTTTTTCATGTATCCAATTATTATGTCAGAAAATATATCATATACATTATAATTGATAGTTAGTTCGTTCTGTCTAGTAAGATATGACCCATTTTTTAATTTTACACAGGACCCATATTCGGACCGACCGCAACCTACGGGTCTGACCGCCATCTCCCACTCCACAGCCCTCTCTATCCGGAAACCCCTCTCAAAACGAAGCGGTTGCAGTTCAACCACGCAATCTGGCGACCGCTGCATCTTCTGTGACCAAGTGCTGGAAACCCTCGATCACCTTCTCGTCCAATGCCCATTATCCCGGACCATCTGGCATGAGATCCTCGCCTGGTGCCGGATGCCTCTACCGCCTCCGGGCACCGACGATGGCTTCATTGAGTGGTGGGCTAACTCCTCCAGGAGGGTTCCTGCGGCCTCGCGGAAGGTTCTCGCCTCCCTCGCCCTCCTCACTGCTTGGTCAATCTGGCGCCACCATGCCTGCATCTTCGACCACATGAATCCCTCCACTACGCTTCTTGTTCAGATCATCAAGGACGACGCTCGGGCATGGGCCCTTGCCGTGGCCAAGGACGTTGCAAACTTTTTGCCTCCCTGATGCATAGATTGCTAGGCTGGGGCTGAGCACCCTCATCCATTCTGCTCATGTACCGCTTTCCCACGCCAGCTCTGTGTACGTGGTAAAGTGTTACCCGTGTAATCTTGTCACTCTTGTTTTCTACCTATCAATGGAATGATACGCATCTTGCGTATTCGCGAAAAAAAATTCAACCACCCAATCACACAGCGGGACGGATCGATCCGACCCGGACCCGGCGGGCTCAACTCAACGCGCGCTAACATAAGGGCATGTACAATGATTCTATCTTAGCAATGCCACATAGGATAAATGATGAGGTGAAGGAGAGAGAAATCATAAGAAAAGGCTTGTCTTCTCTTATTTAGGAGAAGACAAGAGGTGATCTCTTAGCACAATAAGTCTCATCACGTTTTTAGGAATAACTACTTATTTAAGATAAGGCTATATAACCCATTGTAGACATATTTTTTTATCATCTCTAAATTACATGTAAGACTTAAGATAAGATTATCTTATCAAGCATCATACATGCCCTAAGTTGCTCGCTATCTAGCTGGCCATATTCTCTTACCCTTTTGTCCATCGATCACGTATTGCACACACACTTACTGATATTTTAGAACACATAGCTACCGGTTGCTGTAATAAGTTTAAAAATAGGATGCCGATATTCACCACACGT
>NC_041381.1:661114616-661118094 GCF_002162155.2 Triticum dicoccoides
GGGGGGGCAGCCCACACGGGTTGTGTATGGGCGAACAGTAGAATTGTCATTGGAGTGGGCGCAATTACTGCGTGCCACACGCCCAACAAGTACTACCCATCCCCATCATGTGCGTGTGCCACGAAGCAAATATATCCACACGTCCTGGCGCAGCTACAATAGATACCCGCAGGATGACGATTTAGTTGCCATCCGAGATGGTAAATATGGTTGTAAAAGCATGGCTACTCTCTCTATTTTGGTTAAATATAGTTGCCATGTCTAATTTATGGTAGTTGCTATAGTTTTCGTGTATGATTAACTACTTGCCACATATGGTCAAACAATAGTTGCCATGTGTGTTTACCTAGTTGCCATGTGCGGTTAATCACAGTTGCCATGTATGTTTACCTGATTGCCACGTACGCGCAACTGCAGTTGCGGTCTAACAGACGGATCATAGTTGCCATGTGTGTTTACCTAGTTGCCATGTACGCGCAACTGCAGTTGCCATCCAACAACGTACGACTGTCGTGTGGGCGAAAAGCAGTTCGCGCACACGTGCGTGGACTAGGTGATGGCTGTGTGGGCAGAAATTAGTTCGCTCACACAGCGCAGCTGACAACGGCGTGCTGGAGGCGTGTGGGCGACCTCTCCGACGCCCACACACCGGCCTTGTCCTACATGACATGCGAAAACTGCCTCGGTGTGTCAAGATTCGTGCAAATTTAACTGGATGGTGATCCAGTCGTGTGGGCGAATTGCAATGTCGCCACACGTGTGGGCGTTAGTGTTTTCATAAAAATATTGGTTCCATCATCTTTGTACTACCTGTATCATGCACGCATGCTCCACGTAACCTAACACTGTGTAACTACGTGTACGTGAAGAGCCGCTGTGGCGCAGTGGTTACCGGTCTATGCTTTTCAACCGAAAAAAAAGAAGGTGTACGTGGCCGTGTTGTGGTAAGCGCGCGATTTGGCAGATTGGTGCACGCCCGCCGTCCAGTTGACGTGTGCATGGTTAATTGCATGTGTTTGTCAATGGGGGGCAGGTGAAAGTGAAAGCGACGACCAGCAACGAGTTACCACATCTCAATTTCTCTTTCCTCACGTATGTGTGTGGAGAAGCAACTGTTACGTGCACGGCCCCGTTACGGCCCACATGATTTGTGTGGGCCAAGCCAGGCCGGCACGCGAGCCGGCCTTTGACTGTGGTAGTGAAAATAACGTTACATGATCGGTATGCAGACGTGTCATCCGGTGATGAGCTGCTACCTAGACTCTGCATGCATCAGCGCGAGGAAACGTGTGTGCCATCAAGCTGCCACGTAAGTGGCGAGCAAGGATGACAGCAGGGCCAGTTCGTGTGCAATGCGCATTGCTTGCATAGGCGATTTTTTTATGGTACGTGTGAATGTATGATTAGCAGGTTCAACAGATCAATATTCATGCGCACATAGCAACAAAAAATCAATCAGTGGCGCACGTGGGAATGGACTGGTTCGGTGTACATGCACCGGCGTCTGTGTTTACCGGCCAGAATCGGAGCTGTTCGCCCTGATTGGGGATTTTGGAAGCATCGACCAAAAGGTGCGTTGCTCCATGCTCGCGTATCTCTGCTGGAATCGGCGCCGCGGGCATATATGGTGTCCGTGCCAGCTCGATCAAACAAATCTTGTACCTTGGAGACGAATTTGCGTCCCATCTTGCAGCCTCTGCAGTAATCTTGCTACTGCGAGGAGCCTTTCTAGCTAAATGTCACATCTAATGTGGTTGTTTATGCCGTTTGGACGAGCTCCTTCGTTCCGTCCGGCTGTTCCTTCCTTCACACCAAAATTGACTGACCCAAATATAAATTCCGACGACTTATGTATAACTATTGTGAAACTTGATACTTACTCATTCTGGCCCTGCTACTTTAGCTAGGCTTGAAAGCCGGGAACAGTAGTTGTTTTTGCTGCCTCATTCTAATAAAGTGGGGCGGGAAATCTCTTTTCTTCAAATTTTACTTGATTACTAACTATTACGGTCAAGCAAACACTAATAATATTGTTCCCCGTAAAAATTCACATAATAATATTATTAGTGAGCATTGGCTAGAAAGATGGTTTCCTTTACAAATTCATAGAACCACCCTATTTAATCGCACTGATTAAGCACACAGCATGTTTTTTGGCAAGTTATCGTCCGGTTGCCTAAGGGCAACTCCAACGCACGACCCCAAATGGATGTTCATTTTATCCGGATTTCGATTGTTTAGGGATGGCAATGGGGTGGCGTCCGCCTGGATTTGCATCCAACGCGGGGCTGCATCTTGTCCGCCTGCATGCAAATTTTTCATAATCAAACATAGCAAATAGTTCATAATCAAACACAGCAAATAGTTCTACATCCGAAATAGTATTACAACCCAATCGAAATAAAAACAGTATCAAATACTCTTACAACCCAATCAAAATTGTTTTGCATGATTTTTTTTGAACCGATAGACCTACTGGTGGCCAATGTGAGTCCACATGTGCTCAACTAAGACATCCTGAAGCTTCATATCAGTATGCCAATCACACATTTCATGATGAAACTGAACAAACTGTTCAAAGGTTGCAAAAGGAGGGTGCTTAGGCTCAATATCTTCACCCTAAAGGTTGCAAAAGGAGGGTTCTTAGGCTTAATATCTTCACCCTGAATATCAAACCCTTAGCCGTACATGCTATCAACACGCTCATCCTCTACGAGCATGTTGTGCATGATCACACAAGCAGTCATCACCTCCCAAAGCTTCTGAATGCTCCATGTAAATGGAGGGTTTCGAACGACACCCCATCAAGATTCAAGCACACTACAAGCACGCTCCGCATCCTTCCTAGCACTCTCATGCATTTGTGCAAATCTATGTCTCTTCTGTCCTTGCGGATTGGGTATGGTCTTCACAAGAGTTGAGCACTGAGTATAGATATCATCAGCTAGATAATATCCCTTGTTATAATGGTGGTCATTGATCTCAAAGTTGACCTATGGGGAGTGGCCTTCTGCAAACACTGGAGAATACTGAAGCACATTCATATGATTGTGGGAACCAACCATGCTAAAAATATAATGCCACATCCACAGATCTTGTGAAGCCACCGCTTCTAGTATGATAATGACACCTTTCACATGCCCCTTGTACTGCCTCTACCAAGCAAATGGACAGTTCTTTCACTTCCAGTGCATACAATCTATACTACCAAGCATGCCCGGAAAGCCCCTATAGGCATTGATCGCCAACAACCTCTCTTTGTCAGCATTAGTTGGCTCTCTCGGGTACTTGGGGCCGAACACTGCCACCATAGCCTTGCAGAAACTATACATTGAGAGGAGACATGTCCAGTCACTCACACGCACATACTCATCCACAAGATCACCAGGAATTCCATATGCAAGCATGCGAATAGCTGCATTGCATTTCTAGTAAGAAGAGAAGCCAAGCTTGCCAAAGGCATCCTCTTTTGCACTCA
>NC_041381.1:661118525-661180979 GCF_002162155.2 Triticum dicoccoides
ACAATTGAACACATGTCTCCTCACTCGGAATCAACAATGAAATTGATGTGGTTTAAAGAGCACGGTATTGTCAAAGTAATCGGCATAGAGAAGGGTGTGGCCTTTCTCCCTACTGTGGTTCAAGGTCGAAGAATGTCCGAGGATTGATTCTCTGAACCAAGGTTGCTGCCTACTAATGTGGTCATGGACGACCAATTCCACCACAAGCTCTTTGTCATTTGGGGACGAATCATCCAATGAACAAGTGAAGTTGTGAAAGAAACACTCATCCCTGCTATCCATGGTACCTTGTGAGTAAAGCATCAAACACCCTGTGATCGTGGTGCAGACGCAGTAGTAAAGAGCACATCGAGCTTCCCTCGCAGGCAACAAAGCAAGGTAGGTGTTGGCGGGTGGCCGCCATGCGGCAAATGCAGCGCCTGCCGGAAGTTGTTTGGGTCGATGAGCGGCGTCAGCGGCCATAGCTTCTATCCCACTGGCAACAAAGAACCACAAATGCTGGCAAAAAGCTCTTCCAAAACACGGGCGTGGGTCGGCTATGGCATGGAGTGCTTGTGGTTCGGACGACCTTGCAGGAAGGCGCCGCGGCCGGGAAAAAGGGGGTGTGTGCGGACGGGATGGTAGCGGCGATGGCAGGGGCGGAGGGCGGAGGGAGGGCAAGGGAAGAGGAAAATTGGATGCGTCCCAAACGGGCGGGCCAAGGGGGACAAGGGCGCGTGGCCCGCCCGTCTGTGCGTGTCCGTTTGGACGCAAACGCGGCCCAAAGTTGGGTCTGGAATGGGTCAAAAGCGAAACGAAAACGGCATTGGTCCATTTGCTCCCGCGTGTTGGGTCGCGTTTTCTACCCGTTTACCCCCAAATGGACGTGGCCGGACCATTTGGGGTCGTGCATTGGAGTTGCCCTAATTCGAATACACTACCCTCCAGTCGACACATCGCTCGTGGCTACATAATTACTATAATTACTATGTCGAGCCGAATTGGGGCGTGTTTCAGGTTCTTTAGCTGCATGATCCACCGTGGCAGTGCCACAAATAGAAGCATGCAGCCCATTACCCATTAGGACAGAAGAATCGTGTCGAGTTTGATAAGAAGTGAACAAAGATACGTCAACATACACGTAAATGTAGCACCCGAATCAGTCACAATAGGTAAATTATTATACCCATCAATATTCATAGAGGTCACCATGTTGACATTCTTGGAGCTCATTTTTCCTTCGCGGTCTGCGCATTCTGGGCACTCTTGGAAAAGTTTCGTCCTTCTCATAGGCGTAGCACTCTAGCTTAACCTTGTTCAGCTTCTTCTTAATGGTAGTAGTCTTGACATGCTTGTTGAAAACAAGCTAGCTTGCTCCTCCCTTTGTTCTTGTTTTGTGGATACCTATGCACCATATTGGCGGTAGATTGAACCTTGCCTCCTTCTTAGTAGTGTCTTTAGCGCAAGCTTTCTCCCTAATATCACGATGTCATCATATTTTTTGACTGATATCTCCTGTGTTTTATGTTTTAGAGTAGTGATAAAATTCCTCCATGAAGAACACAACTTTGCAATCATGCACACAACCATAAATTTATCGGGTAAATCACACTTAAGGATTTCTAGTTCGTTCAATGCATTGTATCTCATGAGCTTGTTCAACTACAGAACTATTATTCACCATCTTGTAGTCGTGGAAACTCTCCATGATGTACAATTCACTTTATGCATCTATTGCACCGAATTTCACATTAACTGCATCCCACATTGTGTTTCCATTTTGTATGTGCATATATACATCACATAGACGGTCAGAAAGAACACTCCGGACGCATACCACAAAGATAGTAGTTGTTTCTTGAAAATTTCTCGGATCTTCATCAGAAGAACCCTCTTGGATGCCAGTACTAACATGGAAAAATTTCAAAGCGGTGGATTTCACGAGCCACCTCTTAAAGTGCACATTGGTAAACTTATCCGGCCTGATGCATCAGAGAATCTAGACATAGTTAATTCAGGAAATTTCCTACAATTAAAATTTTAGTTTGTTGGAATATTACGCAAATTCATGATTTCATTTCAGTAGATAATTCATGGTAGAACAATAATTAGCATGCAACAGCCTAGCATACTAGATGAATAGAACATGCACAACAACATCGCACATGTAACATCAACTACAGATGGAGACATGAAAAACCACGGTGGACGTACTATTCGTTAGTAGATATAGCTTATGTTGGAGCGACGTTGTTGATGTCGATGTTGGTGATGACCTAATGCAGATTGTGTTGAATACAACGATGAGTAGTGGTACCTGACTTGGACGGAAGATGACCCGTGGTGACGAACTTGAGCAGTCGTACATAGCACTTCCTAAAAATCTCAAGAACAAAACAATTTCGAAGACCAACTCTCCCTTGCGCTGATGCATCGGCGCAAGTTACGAGATGAGGCAAAACCCTAAGTGTTTTCAATGTGTCTTTGGCCACGGCCGGTAAGTTGTACATATAAGAGTACTAGAGGACAGAAACCAGATTTCGACGGATCATTCACGCGCGTGTCGCACACCCGCACCGCCCCGAGCCGTGTGGCCCTATCTTTCTCTACTCAACACTTCACCTAATGTGGTGGAGAGAACCCACTACATAAAGAGGTATCACACCTCGTCAACTCCAGGATGAGATTAAACTTTCGAACCACCACTTCCATTTTATACATGGGCCTCTTTGAAATTTCAACAATTTTACATAGGTTTAGTCCCATTATTTCTAACATCGGCAACAATAAACTTCTGAACCACCACTTCCATTTTATACATGGGCCTCTTTGAAATTTCAACAAATGTACATAGGTTTAGGCCCATTGTTTCTAACATCAGCAACAGTAAACTTTTGAACCACCACTTCCATTTTATACATGGGCCTCTTTGAAATTTCAACAAATGTACATAGGTTTAGGCCCATTATTTCTAACATCGGCAACAATCAGCATGTGGATGTCCTGCAGAGCATGGTTGTCATCCAAGTCGAAACACTTGGTAGCTCATTTCGCGAGCGCATGTTGATCGTTGTCCATGTTGGCAAGCGCTCGTTGGCCATGTCACCGAGAGACTGCTGGCAGTCGCCAACATCAGTGAGAACCTGATGGATGTCCTCGCCCACGAGGGGCGAGATTAACTGCCTACCTAATTAATTAATTCTATGTCTAATTGGGAAAGAATCTCTACTTTCAATTATCTGTGTGCCTAAGTAATTAATTACATTAATGATTTGGTATACAAATTGATTTTGTGCGAAAAAATCCTTATTCAAGTGAACCTAATTAATTGCACCAGTAATTAACTGGAGTATATCTTACTAATCAGATTAATGACTTGATATCCAAATTAATTTGGCATTCCATTTTGAAATTGTTTCGCATTAATGACTATGTGCAAACAGCGTGGCCTATGGGTTCTCCTTTAATAGTAGAGATTTGCCTGCCATTTTGTAGCCTCTACAATACAATAATTTACTTGATTACTTACGGTCAAGCAAACACTAATTTACTTGAATATACTTGTTACATAGAACCATAAAAAAATTCTTGATTTTCTCGTGTTGCCTAATTTGCAAGCATTGGCTATAAGTTGGTTTCTTTCTCAAATCATAGAAGAACCATAATAGTTATATGCAAAACACCCTAATTAACCACATAACATTATTCTGGCAAGATATCGTTCGGTTGCCTAATTCGCAAACACTGTCCTCCGACTGACACACTGCTCGTGGCTACATTATTCTGGCAAGATTTTGTAGGGATAACTTTCTTTGGCCATGTTATTTTGGGAAGACATGATTGCTTTATTAGTATGTTTGAAGTGTTATTGTTTTCATGTCAATATTAAACTTTTGTTTTGAATCTTATGGATCTGGATATTATTGCCACAATAAAGAAAATTACATGGATACATATGTTAGGTGGCATTCCGCATCAAAAATTCTGCTTTTGTCATTTACCTACTCGAGGACGAGTAGGAATTAAACTTGGGGATGCTTGATACGTCTCCAACGTATTTATAATTTTTTATTGTTCCATGCTATTATATTATCTGTTTTGGATGTTTTATATACATTAATATGTTATTTTATATTATTTTTGGGACTAAGTTATGAACCTAGAGCCCAGTGCCAGTTTCTACTTTTTCCTTGTTTTTGAGTTTTACAGAAAAGGAATATCAAACGGATTGCAAACGGGATAAAACTTTACGATGATTTTTCTTGGACAAGAAGACATCCACGGAGTTTGGAGAGGGGGTCAATAGAGTCCCGAGGGACCCACAAACCCTTAGGGCACGCCCCCTGGCTTGTGGGCCCCCAGGAGTCCTATAACCCTAATTCTTGGCCTATAAATTCCCAAATATTTCCAAACCAACAGAGGCATGCACCAAAATAGTTTTCCGTCGACGCAAGCCTCTGTTCCCGTGAGATCCCATCTTGGGGCCTTTTCCGGCACCCTGCTGGAGGGGGATTCGGTCATGGAGGGCATCTACATCAACCCTATTGCCCCTACCAATGAAGCGTCACTAGTGCAGAAAAGGGATATAGTCCCGGTTCGTGAGGCCCCTTTAGTGCCGGTTCTGGAACTGGCACTAAAGGGTGGGGACTAAAGCCCCCCCTAGTCTCGGTTCAGCACGAACCGACACTAATGGCTGCTGGATCTGCTAGCTCCTGCCACTGCTGAGACCCCCTTCCCTGGCTAATTTCGTCGATCTGTTGCTGCCACTGGAAAGCGCGTGCCAACTCTGTGTGCGCTGATTCTAGGCCTTTAAGGCAGTCTACTTCCTGCTTCCTCTACTCCTCCTCCAGCTTCCACTTCTTCTCCTCCGCCATCTTCTTTCTCACATGACTTCTGTAGTCGGTGTTCTAGTCCTTAAACCCCTCAAACCATGGAACAACACCCATGCCTCGTGTTCTTCCCGGGTGTTCAGGGTTCTTTAGGGCGCGCTTAAGCTGTTCGTTCTCTCTGTTGGGCGTGAACACCCCCGCGCATGCCTCTTCGATTGCAACAAGTAAACTATCTGTGGCGTCTTTAAGACTTGCCCGCTCCAAAACCTTGCATGTCTTTGGGTCCAACGACCCCCCATGCGCATAGAACCAAGTCCTAACCCTGGGGAGGGGGGCAGCTCAATGTAACTGGAGTGACTCCTGCATCCATCATCTGTTGCTCAGCGAGATCCCACTTAGGTTGGGCTACCTTGTAGGCACCTGGCCCTAGCTTATGGCGCCATATCTTTTTTGAGGCATTGATCTTTTTTATTCTAGACCGTTCCTGAGCTAATTCTGATTCCTTGAATTTCACGAAAGCGTCCCAGTGATCTCTTTGCTTCTCCAGTGTTCCCTTGAATTCCGAAGTCTTCTTTCCTCCTTCGAGGTACTTGTTCCATACAGTTTTCTTGTGGTTGTTGAATGCTATCGCCATCTTCCTAAGAGCAGCGTTCTTGACTTTCTCCACATCTTCAGCTGTGAAATGACCTGGTAGCGTGGAATGTGACATGAGAAATTCTCAAAGCCGATCTTTTGCTCTTTTGTCCGCAAAAGAAAGATCTGGATAGTTCTTTGCTGGCTTCTTCCATTCTTGAATGGAGATCAGGATTTGGTCCTTCACAAGAACTCCGCACTGACGAACGAACTTGCCTGCATTCTTCTTAGGCTCGATCGGGTCGCCATTAGATTTGATGGCATCAATGTTGTACTTTCCGCCTTCCTTCAACTGTTTGGCCGGGCCTCGCACTGTCCTGCTGCCTTCTCCTGATTTGCTTGATCTGGAGGGCTGAAAGAAGAAAGATCAATTCGTTAATGTATATGCAAATCAATTAAAACATGTGATGGATCACCAGATGCCTACTTATATAAATATACCTTGTCGGTGTTTGTTATTTGAAGATCATCATAGTTCTGGACTTTATCCATTTGGTCGTCTTCATCGAATATCATATCACCCTCCCCGATATTGTTCGGATTTTGTGAGCCGTCATCTTCTTCATTCTCATCTGGCCGGCTCAGGGAGCTTATGATCTCAAACATAGCCTCTTCTCCTTCTCTACCGGTATTTGATATGTCTCCAACGTATCTACTTTTTCAAACACTTTTGCCCTTGTTTTGGACTCTAACTTGCATGATTTGAATGGAACTAACCCGGACTGACGCTGTTTTCAGCAGAACTGCCATGATGTTGTTTTATGTGTAGAAAACAAAAGTTCTCAAAATGACCTGAAAATCCTCGGAGATAAGTTTCAAAAAATATATAAAATACTGGCAAAAGATGAAGACCAGGGGGCCCACACCCTGTCCACGAGGGTAGGGGCGCGCCCACCCCCTCTGGGCGCCCCTTGCAGCTTCGCCAACCTCAACTCCAACTCCATATATTCCGTCTCGCGGAGAAAAAAATCAGAGAGGAAGTTTCATCGCGTTTTACGATATGGAGCCGCCGCCAAGCCCTAATCTCTCTCGGTTGGGCTGATCTGGAGTCCGTTCGGGGCTCCGGAGAGGGGGATTCGTCGCTGTCGTCATTGTAGGTGTCAAAACCGGCGGATCTCGGGTAGGGGGTCCCGAACTGTGCATCTAGGCGGATGGTAACAGGAGACAGGGGACACAATGTTTTACCCAGGTTCGGGCCCTCTTGATGGAGGTAAAACCCTACGTCCTGCTTGATTGATATTGATATTTTGGATGTTTACAAGAGTGGATCTACCACGAGATCAAGGAGGCTAAACCCTAGAAGCTAGCCTATGGTATGATTGTAATGGTTGTTCTTGTGTCCTACGGACTAGAGCCATCCGGTTTATATAGACACCGGAGAGGGCTAGGGTTACATAGAGTCGGTTACAATGGTAGGAGATCTACGTATCCGTATCGCCAAGCTTGCCTTCCACGCCAAGGAAAGTCCCATCCGGACATGGGACGAAGTCTTCAATCTTGTATCTTCATAGTCTTGGAGTCCGGTCGATGATGATAGTCCGGCCGATGATAGTTCGGCTGATGATGGTAGTCCGGCTATCCGGACACCCCCTAATCCAGGACTCCCTCAGTAGCCCCTGAACCAGGCTTCAATGACGGTAAGTACGGCGCGTATATTGCTTGGCATTGCAAGGCGGGTTACTCCTCCGAATAATAGAAGATTGTGAACACCAGGATAGTGTCCGGCTCTGCAAAATAAATTCCACATTCCACCGTAGAGAGAATAATATATACACAAGTTCAATCTGCTGACGTTTTTTGCGGCATGACATCACGCCACTACCAAGCCATTACTTGGATCTTTTTTTACTCTACCACCTCAGCGCATTTAGCGAAGTGGTTTCCTTGGCACGTCTTGTCGAAGCAGAGATCGTGTTCCCCCTTAATCCGGGATTCTCATCAATACGGACGTGGGTAACCCAACCGCGCCCGTCGCCCCGCCCCCTCTATCGAAGGCGAGTCCCAAACGGTCACGGAGACGGCTCTTGGTATTCTCCCTCTTTATAACGGGACCAAGGCTCGTTTCTTTTCTTCAATCCTCCATCGAATCCTCTCCCCGCTCCAAGTTCCAGCACCTAGAGCTCCAGATTCGAGCGCTTCGGACCTTCAATGATGTCCGGTTCTGACCTCCAGGGCCGGTGGATGCCCTCCTCTGTCACGGAGGAGGACGTGCTAAAGCTGCGGGATGCCAAGTACCTGGCTCATGAGATTTCGCACAGGTTGCCTGCCGAAGGGCAGGCCATCCCCACCCCTGAGCCCGGCGAGTATGTCATTTTTGTATCCCACCTCCGTCGGGGTTTAGGCTTCCCGATGGATCCTTTTGTGAGAGGGCTCATGTTTTATTATGGGTTGGAATTCCACGATTTGGCCCCGGAGTCCATCCTCCATATTTCCGCATTTATTGTTGTCTGTGAAGCCTTCCTCCGCGTCACCCCTCACTTCGGCATGTGGCTGAAGACCTTCAATCTGGCGCCCAAGATGATCGTGGGGCGTCAAGCGGAGTGCAGCGGGGTGGCCATAAGTAGGAGGGCCGATGCCCCGTGGCCTGCTGGCTCCTTCCAAGAGGAGCTCGGCCCATGGAAGCAAGAGTGGTTCTATATCACCATTCCGAGGGGCCGCAGACAAAAGCCGCCGCCCTTATTCTGCCCGGGACCTCCACGACGGTTGATGTCGTTGGTCAACCAAGGGCTCAACTGGGGGCCGTCAAAGGACGTGCCCCTACTGCAGGGCCGGATTCGAGATCTCCAAACGAGGGAGGTCGATATGGTGGTGGTAATGCAGGTTATGCTGATTAGGCGTCTCCCGCCCTGCAAACGCCGCCCTCTCCGGCTATGGGAGTTCAATCCGGAGGGCCCACGGATTCTTCAACACTTCATGGGTATGACACCCCTAGAGATGTACAAATTATTCTTCGGATCGCAAGAGGCGCGCCCGGAATTGACCGAGGATGCTGGCCTAAGCTGCAATCGCCTGGATACTCAAGTAAGTAGTTCCAAGTCCGGACATACCGTTCGTTTGACTTTCGATAATTCGCCTTATGACCAACTTCCTTCTAAACAGGAGTGGATAGCGGAAGCAAAATTGATATGGTGTCCGGCCCCCCTCCCCGAGACCGCGCCGGATTCCGTGCTGGTTCAGATGCTTGAGGTTGCGCCTCCAGAGGAAGGCGAAGGGGAAAGCAGGAAAGCTACTGCCTCGCCTAAGGAGGCTCTTGAAAGAGGGGGGGTCGAGAATCCCTCCCTCCAAGGGGAGAAGAGGACTGCCTCTGAGGACCCGGGGGCAAAAGCCCCTAAACGGGGAAAGAAATCTTCGCCAGAGGGTCCTGCGTCCGGGGAGGCCCCGGCCGCACAATCTCCCTTAAAGAGTCAGCCCTCCAACGAGCCGTAAGTAGAAAGAAAGGAGTTTTATAATAAGGGACATCCCTATTTGTGCTTCTGAGGATAACTAAAGTTTTTACCTTGTAGTTCGGATCTCCGTCCTTCGCAAATGAGCTCATCTTCGGGGGACCTTCGTCCGGAGATGATGGAGAGCGAGACGCCTCCGTCCGGGGCGCCGTCGGATAGGGCGGACAAGCCTGAAGTGTCGTCACGGAGGGAGCCCCCGGGTTCGGCAAAGCCGGATAGTTTGGCGCCAATGGGTGTACGGCTGAAGGATCTGCTCGAGAAGGCGTCTATCTCAGAAGATCACCACGCATTGATGAGCATGGTGATTGAAAGGGTTTCGTCCGCCGAAGGCGGGTTGCATAATGCCGTCAGGAGTTTGCTGGCGGGGTTTGAGGTGCGTAAAAATGACACACCTTTTAACAGTTTAGCATATAGAATGCGCCCTGTATAGATAGTAGCCCCTGAGACTCGGTAGGTTGTCGAAATCGACAGCGTGCCGAGGATCAAAATCGCAGGTTTAAATTTCCACCGTGCCGATGCAGGTGGCGGGTCGTCCGGGGGCCAGCCGGACTGATGGAGTTGCTGAACTAAAGCGGCAACTCGCTGTTGCGGATGCGGACATCACGCTGGTCAACAGGCGACTTGATGAGTCGCAAGGTAAGTGTTTTTGTATGGTCACTTGGTAAGGGGGCCGAAGACAGCTCCTTACAACATGTGCGTGAAATGCAGATAGTGCCGCTGCTGTGGAGAGCCTTCGGGCCGAACTTGCTCAAGCCAAGGAGCAGGCCAGAAGGAGTAATGCGGCAGCCTCGAGGGCGGCCGAGGAGTTAGCGGCCGAAAGGGCCGCACACTGCCGGAGCAGGGAAGAGATGGCCGAAATGGCCGTGAAGTTAAAAGATGCTACCGACCGCAATGAGGCTCTTGGGAAGGAGCGCCTAGCGGGGCAAGAAGACCTGGAGAAGGCCACCGCTGAAGCCAAGGATGCCCGCTCTGCAATGCGGGCTATAAAGGAAGAGCTGCGCCAGGCTGAAGATATTGTAGCTGGCAAGCCTTTTCTGCTGCGCCGAAGGTTTACGGATCCAAAGTATGCTTAGGTGGGCCAACTGTGGGGTCCAGAGGACCCTTATATGGACTTAGCAGCGAGTGCGGCGGATGCCGTTGTGCATTTTCAAAGCCAGAAGGATCACAAGACGGGAGAGCTGTTTTGGTCTCAATTCCATAGTCCGGAGCGTTCACTTCCGCTGACCGACCGTTTGGCCGAGTGGGCTGAGCTAAATAGGTTGTTCGGGCTTGCTATGACGGATATAGTGACCCATGTCCGGCCGGATAGGCCCGAGCCGAAGAGTTACTTTGGCTTATTGCAGCAATTTCTTGGGGCGGTGCCGCATATGAAGGCAATGAAGTGGTCGGCCTGCATAGAGGGTGCGCGGATGGCACTCGCCCGTGTGAAGACACATTGGACAGAGATGGATGCCACCGCTGTTGCGACCCCGGGTTCGGACGATAACTGGTTACCCGCCGAGCACTATTTTGGCGAAGTGCTGCGTGGTGCTCGTGTAATAGAGTCGCAGTGCTCAAAAAATGTTACGTTCGAGTGAACGTTTTTATGATGTAAAACAATATTTATGATGTAAGCGCCTTTTATACTTGTGCATTCAAGTAATAGAATATCTCCTATGCGGCCGTTCATGTATACGTGTGTATAACCTGAAAGATGACAGTCGTCGGCTTCAGCCCCCACGCACAAGGTGCGGGGGTGTTCGCAAAAAATAGCACATTTTCACACTTAATCCGATGTCTCGGTCCTGTAAAGGAGGTGGTAGCGTAGCAAACGAGGCAACCGGACTATAATGCTTTATCACTTTCACTTAGCCATGGAGTTCGAGGGTGGGGCTACGACATAGCCCCTGGGGGCACTGCGCTCTCCGAATTTGGGGCGCGTATGTGCCTGGCCGTAAACGGCCCTTCGTCAAAGCGGAGGAATTCTAAACATTCCCATGGTCGATCGAGTGGTTGACCAGTCTCTCGATGTATCATGACAGTCAGTTTTCGGCTTTCTCTACTGAGGTGCTCACCCAGCCGAACTGGGGCACAATCGCAGTAGTTCTCCTGGTGCCGCGTTAGCCGATGATACGGAACGTAAGGCAGCAAAACACAGGAGTCGGGCAAACCCAACATTTGACCAAAGACATGATTCGGAGCTGATGCATATAAGGCCTAACTCGAGACGCCGAACACTCTCGAAGGTGTTCGGTCTTTACAATAGCGGGCAAAACAATGCCCTAAGCCCCTTGTGTCCAGGTACGGGCGAGTTCTTCTGGCACGGCCGATGCCAAAACGCCAGTCTCCACTCTGGTTATAATGAGAAACCAGGGGATTATAGCAACAAGAGACAGTAAGAAAGGTTTACGTAGGGTCTTAGTCTGAAAAGAGTCCTTGCAACGGGTCCCTACTGCACGTCTGCGCCTATGTCTCCGTTGTGCCGTATCCTGGACGGGTGTGCACGCTGTTCATCTGTAAAAAGAGAGGAACTTAGTTTGAAAAGAAATCATGCGAGAAAGTGCATAAAAAATTGAAATATAGATTAATAAAGCTGAGCCTATGCTAGCTCATCATGGCTTATATGTACAAACCCTTGTGAAGGGGTGTGTGGCTAGGTAGCCCCTAGCTTATTTATTTCGGACTCGTCCAGCCGTGTCCGGGGTCTCAGGCGACCTTTTAATGAAATGATGCCACGTGGACCAGGCATTTTAAGCGTAAGAGACGCGTAATGTGGTATTGCATTGAAGCTTGATAGCTACTTTTAAATGGGGCGACATGAAAGGTTAGCTTTTCTCGTCGGAAGTTGTCAGGTGACCCGAACACAACTTCTAGTAATAATGAAATTGTGCACCTGGCGTAAGGGCCTGGTGCCACTCCTTTGAAGGAAGTGCGGCTATGCCGAATTGTAGTAGGGTCTATCCCAACTTGCGGATTGTGTCCGGATATAGCAGGTTTAAGTCACTGCCGCCGTCCATCAAAACCTGTGTGTATTGCAGTCCGTCTATTATGGGATCCAATATCAGGGTAGTCTATCCTGCGTTCCGGATACTTCTGGACTAATCCAGATGGTCGAAAGTGATTGGTTTTGACATCCAATCTCGGTGTTCCACTGGGGTGGACCGTGCGACACTTGTCTTAGCGAGTGCCGTGTTGGTTTTCCGTACTATCACATGAAGTGAGTTTACTATTTTGACTTCTTGTGGGAAAGTCTTTTGACTTCCGGTGCTCTGCTGGTGGGGTTCGTCATCGTCCTCGCTTGGCGCATCGAGCCCCTTGTGTCCGGTGTTGAGTCTGCCAGACTGTTTAAAAACCCAACTATTTCGGTTGGTATGGTTTGCAGGCCTTCCGGAGGTACTGTGGATTTGACATATCCGATCTAAAATTTTGTTTAAATTTGATAGCTCGTCGCTGTTGTCCTTAAGAGGTAGTGTTTTATTGTTTGGCCGCGAGCTTTTGAATCCGGCGTTGACCGCCGTGCCCTTTGGGATTTTTTCTTTATTCCGGCGCTGATCTTTCCTGTGCTGTGATTTTCCGTTTCCATCTCTGATCTCGGATGTACTCGGGTCGCTGGTGCTGCATCTTGCTAGCCAGCTGTCTTCTCCTATGCAAAAGCGCGTCATGAGGCTTGTTAGCGTGGCCATTGTTCTTGGCTTCTCTTGGCCAAGGTGTCTGGCGAGCCATTCGTCTCGGACGTTGTGTTTAAAAGCTGCTAAGGCTTCCGCATCCGGACAGTCAACTATTTGGTTCTTTTTGGTAAGGATTCTGTTCCAGAATTTGCGCGCTAACTCTCTGGGTTGTTGGGTTATATGACTCAGATCGTCTGCATCCGGAGGGCGGACATAAGTCCCTTGAAAATTTGCTCTAAACGCGTCCTCAAGCTCTTCCCAACTTGCAACAGTGTTTTCTGGGAGGCTTTTGAGCCAATGCCGAGCTGGCCCTTTGAGCTTGAGGGGTAGGTATTTTATGGCGTGGAGATCATCTCCTCTAGCCATGTGTATGTGTAGTATGTAATCTTCTATCCAGACTCCTGGGTCTGTTGTGCCGTCGTATGCCTCTATGTTTATGGGTTTGAACCCTGCTGGAAATTCATGATCCAGCACCTCATCGATAAAACATAGAGGGTGTGCGGCGCCCCTGTATTTGGGTGTGCTGCTATCTTCGAACACTTGTCGTGTTGTGTTACTTCCTGGGGCCCTCCTTTTTGGCCCGTAGATGGACCTAGTTGGGCCGTCCGTTTTCCCAGGATCATAAGTCGGCTTGTGTGCGGTGCCGCTTGTCGCTTTTGGCCTGTCATCTGGCCGTCTATCCGGCCGGGCGGCCTCTTTATTTTTTGACTGTGAGGGCTCTATGGCTTCCTCGTCAAATTCTGGCAGCAGCTTGCGCTTCGGGTAGCTCTTTGTTTGATGGCCATTGCCATATTTGTCTGCGGACTTGAGTATTTTGCTCCACTTCATTCTGAGTATGTCTTCCGCTGTTTTGAGCTTCCTTTTTTCCTTCTTCAAACTTCTTGCAGTGGCGATGAGTCTTTTGTGAAGGTTCTTATGCTCCGGTGGTGTGTCCAGACTGTTGATTGCTCCGTGAAGGGGTTGATTATCCGGTTCGTCCTGTTCGGATGGTTGCTTGGTTGTATGTTCGTCGTCCGCTGGTTTGCCCTGCTCTATCGCTGGGACGTTAGGAATGTTGCTTTGATCAAGGCGGGACTTAGGGCAGCGTCTACGTCGCCGTTTGGGTTGTTTATCGGCGGGATTATCCTCTGCCGCGTCCCGTTGTTCCTCGGTATCGCTTCCCCTTGGGGTGTCCACCATATGTATGTCATGTGACGAGGTGGCCTTCCAGTGCCCTATAGGCGCTGGTTCTTGATCGTCTCCGGCATCGTCATCCATACCGTTGATGTCTTCGGAGTCGTAGTTTAGCACGTCGGTTAGATCGCCGACGGTGGCTACGAAGTGGGTGGTGGGTGGGCTCTGAATTTCTTCATTGTCCGCGTTCCGACCATCCTGGCCGTAGTTCGGCCAGGGCTCTCCGGATAGTGAGAGACGCTTCAGCGAATTTAAGATATCGCCGAAGGGTGAGTGCTGAAAGGTGTCCGCAGCGGTGAATTCCATGATCGGCGCCGAATCGGATTCGACTAGCAGGGGCGCAGGAGGTTCAGAGTCCGGCAGAGAGTCCGGCACCTCGGAGTCATGAGCTTTATGCGGGACAAGGTAAGTGTTCGGCTCCATCGCCGTAGAAGTTGCAGCTCCAGAGGCGGTGTCCAGCCATCCGTCCTCGATCTGAGTGATCGGCTCCGGGCTATGGGTCGGAGCGGATTCGTGTGCGGCCTCCAAGGTGCTGTCCGGCGGTAGAGTTAGGTCGTGCCCATCATGACAGCGCGGCACGCTCGGCTGTGGCTCAGATCCATCGAAGATCAAGTCCCCGCGGATATCGGCCGTGAAGTTTAGGCTTCCAAACCCGACCTGACGGCCAGGGGCGTAGCTTTCGATCTGCTCCAGATGGCCAAGTGAGTTGGCCCGCAATGCGAAGCCGCCAAATACGAAGATCTATCCGGGGAGAAAAGTCTCACCCAGGACTGCGTCGTTGTCGATTGAAGAGGCCATCAAGCCTATCGGTGACGACACAGAGGAACTCTCAATGAAAGCACCAATGTCGGTGTCAAAACCGACGGATCTCGGGTAGGGGGTCCCGAACTGTGCGTCTAGGCGGATGGTAACAGGAGACAGGGGACACGATATTTTACCCAGGTTCGGGCCCTCTTGATGGAGGTAAAACCCTACGTCCTGCTTGATTGATATTGATATTTTGGATGTTTACAAGAGTGGATCTACCACGAGATCAAGGAGGCTAAACCCTAGAAGCTAGCCTATGGTATGATTGTAATGGTTGTTGTTGTGTCCTACGGACTAGAGCCATCCGGTTTATATAGACACCGGAGAGGGCTAGGGTTACATAGAGTCGGTTACAATGGTAGGAGATCTACGTATCCGTATCGCCAAGCTTGCCTTCCACGCCAAGGAAAGTCCCATCCGGACACGGGACGAAGTCTTCAATCTTGTATCTTCATAGTCTTGGAGTCCGGTCGATGATGATAGTCCGGCCGATGATAGTTCGGCTGATGATGGTAGTCCGGCTATCCGGACACCCCCTAATCCGGGACTCCCTCAGTCATCATCAACCATCCTCCATCACCAATTTCATGATGCTCACCATCGTGCGTGAGTAATTCCATCGTAGGCTTGCTGGACGGTGATGGGTTGGATGAGATTTACCATGTAATCAAGTTAGTTTTGTTAGGGTTTGATCCCTAGTATCCACTATGTTCTGAGATTGATGTTGCTATGACTTTGTTATGCTTAATGCTTGTCACTAGGGCCCGAGTGCCATGATTTCAGATCTGAACCTATTATGTTTTCATGAATATATGTGTGTTCTTGATCCTATCTAGCAAGTCTATAGTCACCTATTATGTGTTATGATCCGACAACCCCGAAGTGATAATAATCGGGATACTTCTCGGTGATGACCGTAGTTTGAGGAGTTCATGTATTCACTATGTGTTAATGCTTTGGCCCGGTTCTTTATTAAAAGGAGACCTTAATATCCCTTAGTTTCCGCTAGGACCCCGCTGCCATGGGAGGGTAGGACAAAAGATGTCATGCAAGTTCTTTTCCATAAGCACGTATGACTATATTCGGAATACATGCCTACATTACATTGATGAACTGGAGCTAGCTCTGTGTCACCCTATGTTATAGCTATTACATGAGGAATCGCATCCAACATAATCATCCATCACTGATCCAATGCCTACGAGCTATTCATATACTGTGCTTCGCTTATTTACTTTTCTGTTGCTATTGTTTACAATCACTACAAAACCCAAAAATATTACTTTTGCCACTGTTACCATTACTATCATACTACTTTGCTACTAAATACTTTGGTGCAGATATTAAGTTATCCAAGTGTGATTGAATTGACAACTCAACTGCTAATACTCAAGAATATTCTTTGGCTCCCCTTGTGTCGAATCAATAAATTTGGGTTGAATACTCTACCCTCGAAAGCTGTTGCGATCCCCTACACTTGTGGGTTATCAAGACTAATTTCTGGCACCGTTGCCGGGGAGCATAGCTCTATTCTTTGAGTCACTTGGGATTTATATCTGCTGATCACTATGAAGAACTTGAAAGATCAAAGAACTAACATTTATCCCTCAACTACGAGGGGAGGTAAGGAACTGCCATCTAGCTCTGCATTAGATTCTCCTTCTTTTATGAATAAGCTTGCGACACATAAACCTGCTACTGCTATGAATTCTGATATGTCGCATGTTATTGATGATGCTACTTCTGCTATGCATGATACTTATGATGAAACTACTTCTATGATTGATGCTACTGTGCCATTAGGTGAATTTCTTGATGAACAACTTACTAAGGCTAGGGAGAATGAAATTATTGAAAATGAAATTATTGATGAAGGTTCTCCTCCTAATTATGAATTACCTGTTGTTCCTGAGGGTTATGTTATGGATGAAGAAACTGCTAGAGATTTTCTTGCTTGCAATGATAGATTGGATCTTAAGAAACTGTTAGCTAAGCTGAAACAAAAGACTCTAAATGATAGAATGAAACATGACCCTGCTTTTGCCACTTCATCTATCTTTGTTGTTGATAAGGATTATGAATTCTCTGTTGATCCTGAGATTATTACTTTAGTTGAATCTGATCCTTTCTATGGCACAGAATATGAAACTGTTGTGGCACATCTCACCAAGTTAAATGATATAGCCAACCTGTTTACTAATGATAAGAAGTCTCGCTATTATTATATCCTTAAGATATTTCCGTTCTCATTAAAGGGTGATGCTAAGACTTGGTTTAATTCTCTTGATCCTGGTTATGTGCATAGTCCCCGGGATATGATTTATTACTTCTCTGCTAAATATTTCCCTGCTCATAAGAAACAAGCTGCCTTGCGGGAAATATATAACTTTGTGCAAATCAAAGAAGAAAGTCTCCCACAAGCTTGGGGGAGGCTTCTCTGATTACTTAATGCTTTGCCTGATCATCCTCTTAAGAAAAATGAAATACTTGATATCTTATATAATGGACTAACTGATGCTTCCAAGGACCACTTGGATAGTTGTGTTGGTTGTGTTTTTAGGGAAAGAACAGTCGACCAAGATGAATTACTATTGAACAATATGTTGGCAAATGAAAATAATTGGACTCTTCCTGAGCCAATTCCTGAGGCAATTCTTGAACCAATTGAGCCAACTCCTGAGCCTATTCCTATACCCACTCCAAAGAAGAGAGGTGTTCTATTTCTCAGTCCTGAAGATATGCAAGAGGCAAAGAAATCAATGAAAGAAAAAGGTATAAAAGCTGAAGATGTTAAGAATTTACCTCCTATTGAAGAAATACATGGTCTTAATATACCGCCTGTTGAAGAACCACATTGTCTTGATAACCCGACACAGGTAGTAAAGGTAAATTCTCTCTATAGATATGATAAAGTTGAAATTCCCTCTACTAAATTTCATAGCCCATGCTTAGATGAATTTGATGACTTTATGGCTAAACAAGAAAGTTTTAATGCTTATGTTGGTAGAGAACTAAAGAATAATGTTTATATGATAGGACACTTGAGTGATTATGTGGCTAGAGTTAAGGGTGAACTTAAACTCACCAGTAAACATGCTTCTATGGTTGCCACTCAAGCTGAACAAGTACTTAAGGCTAAGAATGAATTGCAGTTGAACTAAATAATAAACATGATTTTGATGTTAGAGTGGCTACTAGGACTGGTAGAATGACTCAGGAACCTTTGTATCCTGAAGGCCACCCTATGAGGATTGAACAAGATTCTCAGAATAATAATCTAGATGCTCCTAGTTCTTCTAAGAAGAAGAAAAAGAAGAATGATAGGACTTTGCATGCTTAGTGAACCTAATGTAGAAACACCTGAGAATCCTAATAATACTTCTATCTCTGATGCTGAAACACAATCAGGAGATGAACATGAACCTGATGATAATGTCAAGAATGATGTTCATGTAAATGTTGAACCTAGTAATAACAATGATATAGAAATTGAACCTGATATTGGTCTTGATAACCCACAATCAAGAAACCAACATGATGATAAGAGAGATTTTGTTGCTAGGAAGCATGGTAGAGAAAGAGAACCATGGGTTCAGAAACCCATGCCCTTTCCTCCTAAACCATCCAAGACAAAGGATGATGAGGACTTTGAGCGTTTTGCTGAAATGATTAGACCTATTTTCTTACACATGCACTTAACTGATATGCTTAAAACAAACCATTATGCTAAATATATGAAAGATATCATCACTAATAAGAGGAAAATACCTGAAGCTGAGATTTCCACCATGCTCGCTAACTATACCTTTAAGGATGGAATACCTAAGAAACTTGGTGATCCCAGAGTACCCACTATACCATGCTCCATAAAAAGAAATTATGTTAAAACCGCTTTATGTGATTTAGGAGCCGGTGTTAGTGTTATGCCTCTTTCCTTGTACCGTAGACTTGAATTAAGTAAGTTGACACCCACTGAGATATCCTTGCAAATGGTTGATAAATCAACTGCTATACCTGTCGGCATTTGTGAGGACGTGCCTGTTGTTGTTGCGAATGTTATTATCTTAACAGACTTTGTCATTCTCGATATTCCTGAGGACGACAGTATGTCGATTATCCTTGGTAGACCTTTTTTAAACACTGCAGGTGCTGTTATTGATTGCAACAAAGGCAATGTCACCTTTCATGTTAATGGAAATGAGCATACGGTACATTTTCCGAGGAAACAACCTCAAGTTCACATCATAAATACTATTGAGAAAATTCCATCAATCATTATTGGAGGTTTTGAATTTCCTCTCCCTACTGTCAAGAAAAAGTATGATATTCTTATTGTTGGGGATGTTCATATCCCCGTTGAGGTAACCTAGTGTCACTTCGAAATTTCTCCGGTTCCGTGTTATTCGGAATGAGTTTGTTAACAAGACTTGATCAACCTTGTTAGTGGATTCATTTTGATGATCATGAGATGGATGAAACTAGAAGGCACAACCTTTTGTATCCTCTTTTTACTTTCTGTTATTTAAAATAAAAAAGCAAAAATAGTATTATCTGTCTGTTTTCTGAATTATCCATGCAATGAAAAATATCCCGAAAATAAAAGTGCTCCAAATACCCTGCAAATTTAGTATGATTTTTTATGGAATATTTGAGGATTTTAGGCACTGAAATCACTGCAGGAGGGGCAAGCACTAGGCCACGAGAGTGGAGGGCGTGCCCACACCCCCTGAGCGCGCCCCCTGTCTCGTGGGCCCCTGGTGGACCCCCTCCAGTTATGCCAGCACCCACACACTCCATCTTCTTCCCAAAAAAATCCCCATCCAGCTCAAGCATGAGTTCTAGCTCATTTTGCTGCGATTTTCAATCTCCTTGCTCAAAGCTCCATTCACAAAACTACTTTGGGAGATTGTTGCTTCGTATGTGACCCCTCCATTGGTCCAATTAATTTTTGTTTTAGTGCCTTATTCATTGCAAATCCTTGCTGCCTTGGTGACCCTGTTCTTGAGCTTGCATGTTAAATTTATGAGGTCCCAAGTAATTCTAATGCATGATATAGGCTCTAGGCACTTGTAGGAGTAGTTGCTATCAATCTTGTTTACTTTTATTCACTTTCATTTTGAAGTTACTAAAAATTTCAGAAATATTGCAGAAAAAGAAATATGTCCAGGAGAATGTACCAAGGTGGTTCTTCAAGGAAGAAAGGACCCCGGCTCGCAATATGGGAGCTCGATGACAAATTACCAAGGGAAGCTTATGTACGGCCTTGTGAATGGCCATCAATGTAATTTATGGTTGCAGCGGGTATCAAGGATGAATTTGATGCATATGTGCGTAATGCCGACCTTGAGGCGTTCATGCAAGATAAGTGCCCGCAGTACCAGTATTTAACTGATTCATTTGTGAGAAGGTTTACATTTACATCTTCCCGCAATTCTCATAGTGTCCTGTTTGATATTTATGACAAATCATATACCATGGACCTGGAAGATTTTACTATTGCTTGCAAACTCCTGCAGTGGGGAAACATTAATGATCCCCACAAATCTGAATTTAGAGATTTCCTTGCTTGTATTACTGTGGGGGAGTCTATGGATATTACATAAGCTACCATAGGAGCATTCATTTTCCTGCTATACATTATTTTGCTCTCTTCATTGTAGATGCATTAACGGTAAAGATGGAGCATGTCATATGTGTGTGCCTGATCTTTGTGTCCTCAAGAGTGCTGTGTTAGGTTATAAAGATTATAACTTGGGGGCAATAGTTGCACGTAGGTTGTATAATAATGGTAGTGCTGTGGATTTATTTGGAGGAATTTATGCGACCCGTGTGGAAAATTATCTTGGCATAGCCCCATGATAGGGGGATACAATGTTGCCTCCTGCTTATTTAGATTATGACACTATGGTCCAACATCATTTTCTCAACAGGAATGAACAATTCCTCTAGTATCGACTAATCTTTGACAGACGTAGCGCTGTCCATGTTACTCTTCCTACTCCTTTCCTTTTTGATTACCAGGCAAAAGGAAGATATGTTGTTACCAGGGAGGAAGCAACTCAACACGAGGGGAGAGCAGAGGCGGCCCGCCAACAGGCCACAGCTCAGGAGGCCGTTGCTGCTGCATCTCAGTACGACCCCAGTTACAACTATGGATATCAGCCAGGCTACCCTTGGCATTAGACCAACTTAGGCCAAAACCCTAAGCTTGGGGGGGGGGTACGTATTTCTCACCGACTTTACATTCATGTTCACACACTATTCTAGTCATTGGTGCTCATACTCTTTCATTGTATTATCCATGCTAGTTTAATTTTCTTTTTCTAGTTTTCTTCTTGCGTGTTTGATAAACCTTAAGAAAAAACCAAAAAAATTAGTTAGTTTAATTTCCATGCTTGTAGTAGAAATTAAAATGAAAACCCAAAAAGATTTCTCGTTCTTCTTTTACTTGTTGGGAGCTTTCCCGTGTAAATAGTTTTATTTTCCTTTCTTTCCTTTGGGGGTCGAGAGTAGAAGACCATATTGAAAATGTTTAGTGGCTCTCATATGCATGATTGTTTATTTAACTTAGAGCCCATATTACCTTGTCTTCTCTCTTGAGTTGAATGCTTGCAGATTCCAGCTTAGTCCAATGCATGTGCACTATTATTATTATACACATCATTTAGTCATGCAAGTGAAAGGTAATAATGACGATATATGATGGACTGATTGAGATGACAGAAGCTGGTATGAACTCGACCTCTCTTGTTTTTGTAAATATGATGAGTTCATCGTTCCTGATTCAGCTTGTTATGAACTAAACATATTTGCAATGACATTTAGAGATTATAGTTGCTTGTGCCATGCTTGATTAACTATGAGTTATAATGGTCTACCTTGCGTGCCAACATGTTATTAAAATGATTGTGATGTGGTATGATGAGATGGTATCCTCCTTTGAATGAATTGAGTGACTCGACTTGGCACATGTTCACGCATGTAGTTGAAACAAATCAACATAGCCTTCACGATATTTATGTTCATGGTAGATTATATCCTACTCATGCTTGTACTCGGTGTGAATTAATTTTAATGCATGTTTATGATTGTTGTCGCTCTCTCAGTTGGTCGCTTCCCAGTCTTTTGCTAGCCTTCACCTGTACTAAGCGGGAATACTGCTTGTGCATCCAAACTCCTTAAACCCCAAAGTTATTCCATATGAGTCCATCATACCTTCCTATATGCGGTATCTACCTGCCGTTCCAAGTAAATTTGTATGTGCCAAACTCCAAACCTTCAAATGAAATTCTGTTTTGTATGCTCGAGCAGCTCATGTTTCAACTAGGGCTGCCTATATCTTCCATGCTAGGTGGGTTATTCTCAAGAGGAGTGGACTCCGCTCCTCATTCACGAGAAAGGGACAGTAACCGGGATGCCTAGTCCCAAGATCCAAAAAGATCAAAGGTCAAATCAATATAATTAAACAAAACTCCCTCAGGGCTGTTGTTAGTTGGAGGCACTCGTTGTTTCGAGCAAGCCATGGATTGATGCTTGTTGGTGGTGGGGGAGTATAAAATTTTTACCATTCTATTTGGGAGCTGCCTATAATGCATGTAGTATGGAAGATACAGCCATCTCATAGTTGTTGCGTTGACAGTGAAAGTATGCCGCTCAAAATGTTATTCAATCTCTATTTTAAAATCGAGCTCTGGCACCTCTACAAATCCCTGCTTCCCTCTGCGAAGGGCCTATCTATTTACTTTTATGTTGAGTCATCGCCTTCTTATTAAAAAGCACACGCTGGAGAGCACACTATCATTTGCATTCATTGCTATTGGTTTATATTGGGTATGACTTGACTGGATCTCTTTTACCATGAATTACAATGTTTAGTCAGTCCTTGATCTTTAAAGGTGATCTGCATTTATGTTTTGCGGTCTCAGAAAGGGCTAGCGAGATACCATTTTGTTAAATCATGTTATGATTGTTTTGTGAAAGTGTTGTCATCTGAGTTTTATTATTATCGCTCACTAGCTGATTATGCCATTGATATGAGTAATTGTGAGACTGAGGTGTTATTGTGAGTATGATTAGTTCATAATATTTTCTGAAACCTGAATGCTGGCTTTGCATGTTTACAACAACAAGAGCAAACAGAGTTTGTAAAAGTTTTTCTTTATCACTTTTAGTTTATCAAGTGAATTGCTTGAGGACAAGCAAAGGTTTAAGCTTGGGGGATTTGATACGTCTCCAACGTATCTACTTTTTCAAACACTTTTGCCCTTGTTTTGGACTCTAACTTGCATGATTTGAATGGAACTAACCCGGACTGACGCTGTTTTCAACAGAACTGCCATGATGTTGTTTTATGTGTAGAAAACATAAGTTCTCGGAATGACATGAAAATCCTTGGAGATAAGTTTCAGAAAATATAAAAAATACTGGCAAAAGATGAAGACCAGGGGGCCCACACCCTGTACACGAGGGTGGGGGGCGCACCCACCCCCTCTGGGCGCGCCCCCTGTCTCATGGGCCCCATGCAGCTCCTCCGACCTCAACTCCAACTCCATATATTCTGTCTCGCGGAGAAAAAACTCAGAGAGGAAGTTTCATCGCGTTTTACGATACGGAGCCGCCGCCAGGCCCTAATCTCTCTCGGGAGGGCTGATCTGGAGTCCGTTCAAGGCTCCAGAGAGGGGGATTCGTCGCCCTCGTCATCATCAACCATCCTCCATCACCAATTTCATGATGCTCACCGTCGTGCGTGAGTAGTTCCATCATAGGCTTGCTGGACGGTGATGGGTTGGATGATATTTACCATGTAATCAAGTTAGTTTTGTTATGGTTTGATCCCTAGTATCCACTATGTTCTAAGATTGATGTTGCTATTAGAGGGAGTCCTGGACTAGGGGGTGTCCGGATAGCCGAACTATCATCATCGGCCGGACTCCAAGACTATGAAGATACAAGATTGAAGACTTCCTCCCGTGTCCGAATGGGACTTTCCTTGGCGTGAAAGGCAAGCTTGGCGATATGGATATGTAGATCTCCTACCATTGTAACCGACTCTGTGTAACCCTAGCCCTCTCCGGTGTCTATATAAACCGGATGGCTTTAGTCCGTAGGACGAAGAACAATCATACCATAGGCTAGCTTCTAGGGTTTAGCATCCTTGATCTCGTGGTAGATCTACTCTTGTAACACACATCATCAATATTAATCAAGCAGGACGTAGGGTTTTACCTCCATCAAGAGGGCCAGAACCTGGGTAAAACATCGTGTCCCTCGTCTCCTGTTAATATCCGCCTAGACGCATAGTTCGGGACCCCCTACCCGAGATCCGCCGGTTTTGACACCGACATTGGTGCTTTCATTGAGAGTTCCTCTGTGCCGTCGCCGATAGGCTCGATGGCTTCTCTGATCATCATCAACGATGCAGTCCAGGGTGAGACCTTCCTCCCCGACAGATCTTCATATTCGGCGGCTTTGCACTGCGGGCCAATTCGCTTGGCCATCTAGAGCAGATCAAAAGTTACACCCCTGGCCATCAGGTCAGATTTGGAAGTTTGAACTTCACGGCTGACATCCGTGGGGACTTGATCCTCGATGGATTCGAGCCACAGCTGAGTGTGCCGCACTGTCATGACGAGCATGATTTAGCTCTGCGGCCGGACAGTACCCTGGAGGCCGCACTTGAGCCCGCTTCGATCTTCAATTCAGAGCCGGCTGCGCAGATCAAGGACGGATGCTTAGACGCCGCCTCGGGGGCTGCAACCTCTACAGCGATAGAGCCGAACACTAATCTTGTCCCTCATGAAGCTCATGACTCCAAGGTGCCGGACTCCTTGCCGGACTCCGAACCTCTCGCGCCCCCTTCGATCAAATCCGATTGGGCGCCGATCATGGAGTTCAGTGCAGCGGACATCTTTCAACGCTCACCTTTTGGTGACATCTTGAGTTCGCTAAAGTATCTCTCGTTATCAGGAGAGCCCTGGCCGGACTGCGGCCAGGACGGTTGGGATGCGGACGACGAAGAAATTCAAAACCCACCCACCACCCACTTGGTAGCCACTATCAATGATCTAATCGACATGCTTGACTATGACTCCGAAGACATTGACGGTATGGACGACGATGCCGGAGACGACCAAGAACCAGCGCCTACAGGGCACTGGAAAGCCACCTCATCATATTATATATACATGGTGGATATCCCGAAGGATGGGAATGGCGAAGGGGCAGTGGAGGATGACCCCTCCAAGAAACAGCCCAAGCGCCGGCGTTAGCGGCGCCGCTCTAAATACCGCCATAGCAAGAATGAAGATTCCGGCACCGGAGATAGTAACACCCCAGATAGTGCCGAAGACAACTCACTCCAGCAAGATTCGGCACAGGAGGACGGGGACGCCAGCCCTCATGAGAGAGCGGCAGAAGAAGAGGTAGAGGACTACATGCCTCCCTCCGGAGACGAGGCAAGCCTCGACGACGACGAATTCGTCGTGCCTGAGGATCTCGTCGAACAAGTGCGTTTTAAACGCAGGCTTATGGCCACGGCAAACAGCCTCAAGAAAAAGTAGCAACAGCTTAGAGCTGATCAAGATCTGCTAGCCGACAGATGGACTGAAGTCCTCGCGGCCGAAGAGCATGAACTCGAACGCCCCTCCAAAGTTACCCTAAACGCAAGCTGCTCCCCCGATTAGAGGAGGAGGCATATGAACCTGCATCACCAGCAGACAATACGGCTGACCGACCACCCCGTGATCGCGACAGAGAGGCCCCTAGGCCCTTCACTAGAACCGTACCGCGGCATCGCTCGAAGAGCACAAAGCCACAGGGGAACGCTCCGGACTTGCGAGATATATTGGAGGATAAGGCAAGACAATCAAGATCAATCTATGGATCGCGTGGGCGCCCCATAATACGTGACGACAACCGTCGTGCCGGACACAGTAAGTCCGGCCGGGCCGAACAAAATAGACAAATCTCTTTCGAGCTCCGTCGTGATATCGCCCAGTACAGAGGCGCCGCACACCCACTATGCTTCACAGACGAAGTAATGGATCATCAAATCCCCGAAGGGTTTAAACCCGTGAACATTGAATCCTACGATGGCACAACAGACCCCGCGGTTTGGATCGAAGACTATCTCCTCCATATCCACATGGCCCGCGGTGATTAGCTTGACGCCATCAAATATCTCCCACTCAAACTTAAAGGACCAGCCCGGCATTGGCTTAACAGCTTGCCAGCAGAGTCAATCGGGAGTTGGGAAGACCTGGAAGCCGCATTCCTCGATAACTTCCAAGGCACGTATGTGCGACCACCAGACGCCGATGATCTAAGCCACATAATTCAGCAGCCAGACGAATCGGCCAGACAATTCTGGACACGGTTCCTAACAAAGAAGAACCAAATCGTCGACTGTCCAGATGCAGAGGCCCTAGCGGCCTTCAAGCACAACATCCGCGATGAGTGGCTTGCCCGGCACCTAGGACAGGAAAAGCTGAAATCAATGGCAGCCCTCACATCACTCATGACCCGCTTCTGCGCGGGTGAGGAGAGCTGGCTAGCACGCAGCAATAACCTCAGCAAAAATTCTGGCAGTCCGGATTTCAAGGACTGTAATGGCAGGTCGCGTCGCAACAAAAACAAACGCCGCATTAACGGCGATAACAGTGAAGATACGACAGTCAATGCCGGATTCAGAGGCTCTAAAACCGGTCAGCGGAAAAAGCCATTCAAAAGAACTACTCCGGGTCCGTCCAATTTGGACCGAATACTCGACCGCTCGTGCCAGATACATGGCACCTCGGAAAAGCCAGCCAGCCACACCAACAGGGACTGTTGGGTATTCAAACAGGCAGGCAAGTTAATTGCCGAAAACAATGACAAGGGGCTGCACAGCGATGACGAGGAAGAGACCCGGCCGCCGAACAATAGAGGACAGAAGGGTTTCCCCCCACAGGTGCGGACGGTGAACATGATATACGCAACGCACATACCCAAAAGGGAGCGGAAGCATGCACTCAGGGATGTATACGCGATGGAGCCAGTTGCCCCGAAGTTCAATCCATGGTCCTCCTGCCCGATCACTTTTGACCGGAGGGACCACCCCACCAGCATCCGCCATGGCGGATTCGCCGCATTGGTTCTAGACCCAATCGTCGATGGATTTCACCTCACCAGAGTCCTGATGGACGGCGGCAGCAGCCTGAACCTGCTTTATCAGGACACAGTGCACAAAATGGGCATAGACCCCTCAAGGATTAAACCTACCAAGACGACCTTTAAAGGCGTCATAACAGGTGTAGAAGCCAATTATACAGGCTCAGTTACACTGGAAGTGGTCTTCGGATCCCTGGATAACTTCCGGAGCGAGGAGTTAATCTTCGACATAGTTCCGTTCCGCAGCGGCTATCATGCTCTGCTCGGACGTACCGCGTTCGCAAAGTTCAACGTGGTGCCGCACTACGCATATCTCAAGCTCAAGATGCCAGGCCCTCGAGGAGTCATCACGGTCAACGGAAACACTGAATGTTCTCTCCGCACGGAGGAACATACAGCGGCTCTCGCGGCAGAAGTACAATGCAGCCTCTTAAGGCAATTCTCGAGTCCGGCCGTTAAGCGGCCGGACACAGCTAAGCGCGCCCGGAGTAACCTACAACAAGACCACCTGGCACGTGCCGAGCACGCGTAGCAGTGCGGCCCCAACCCCAGCCCCTGTAAAACGTCAAGACAGGTCCTTCACGTACACCATTACGCTCTGAAGATACCATGGGCATGGGGAGAGGGGCACGACCATGATAGGCCCAAACTGCGGCTCAACCACACCAAGGGCTCTCAAGTGTGTCGTTCTTTTTTTTCTTTTTCCTTTCTATTTTTACCCACAGGACTCCGTTCATCAGAGGCCCTGTCCGGCAGTAGACCTGCCGAACTCACGATGCAACAGCCAGGGAAGAAGAAAGCCTACAACGAATATCCAGGTGGTCTCCATTACGAGCATTAAATCTGTTTTATGCACCATCCCGCAGCCTACCCCTGGAGGGGGACATGTTTAACAGTCCCATCCCTTGCTTATCGCACCATTTGTATCGTTCTGCACTTACAACAGTTTTTCTTGAATAAGTAATGCAGCACCTTTTTGCTTGCAATTGCATTTCTTTTTTATACATATGTTCATTTGTGACATTACGCATCCGTATGTTTTGGTACGGCTAAATACACCAGGGGCTTATGTTTCCCGGATCATGGTGTGATAAGTCCGAACACTTTCACAAGTGCGGCACCCCGAACTTATAGCATTATATGCATCAGCTCCGAATCATGTCTTGGGTCAATAGTTGGGTTTGCCCGGCTCCCATGTTTTGGTACCTTACGTTCCGTTGTATCGGCTAAGGTAACACTGGGAGAACCACTGCGATTGCGCCCCAGTTGAGCTGGGTTAACGCCTCAGTGGAGAAAGCTAAAACTGACCGTCATGATGAGGCGAGAGCTGGTCGCTGTTCGAGAGGTTTTTTGCGAGTCCCTAAAGACTTATGCCGCTTAGAGCAAGGAGCCGGCTTTTGTCCGGCCCAGGCGTGGATAGCGCCCCAAATTCGGCCTTCCGAAGACTAGGGGCTTCGCCGAAATTTAAAATTATAGAATTCTATGGCTAAGTGAGAGTGTTCAAGCATTATAAGTCTGATTGCCTTGTTCGTTGTGTTGAGCGCCTCCCTAGATGGACCCAAATATGGGAACAAGAGTGCTCAAATTTATCCCGAACATCCCAGCACTCGTGGCATGGGGGCTAAAGCCGACGACTTGCCATCTCTCAGATTTGATAAACAGCCGCACAGAAGGTAATATTTTAAATTAAAATGCGTTGCTTAGCGCAAATGAACTAAGTTTTCAGCGCACAGGATAACAAAATGTGAGTCTACTCAAATATTACATCTTTGGAGCACTCACCCGCAATAGTGCGGGCGCCCTTCAGCACACTCTTATAATACATCTCGGGCGTGCGATGCTCCTTGCCCTCCGGTGGTGGGTTCGTCACGAGCTTCTGGGCATCCATCTTTTCCCAGTGCACCTTTGCGCGGGCAAGGGCCCGACGGGCACCTTCAATACAGGCGGAGTGCTTGATGACTTCAACCCACGGGCACGCATCCACCAGCCACCGCACCAAGCCGAAGTAGCTCCCAGGCATGGCCTCCTTAGGCCACAACCGAACTATAAGCCCCTTCATGGCCTGTTCGGCCGCCTTGTGGAGCTCGACCAGCTGCTTTAGCTGGCCGCTAAGGGGCACGGGATGTCCGGCCTCAGCATACTGAGACCAGAAGACCTTCTCCGTTGAGCTCCCCTCCTCGGCCCGGTAGAACGCGGCAGCATCAAACACGCTGCGAGGAAGATCTGCGAACGCTCCTGAGTGCTCCAAATTCGGGTAAGCAACAGGTAATTAACACTCACATTCTTACTTTGCGTGAAAAATGCCTTACCCGCTGCTATTTTCCTCAACGCCTCGATTTCCTGGAGGGCCTTGTAGGCTTCGGCCTTAGCGGCTTTGGCACTCTCAAGAGCCGTTGCAAGCTCAGACTCTCGAGTCTTCAAGCCACGCTCCAGGCTCTCATGTTTTTTCACTAGATCCTGGAGCTCTTGTTGTACCTCCGCCACCCGCGCCTCCTGCTTCTCTCGCTCGGTCCGCTCCGCGGCCGCATTGCGTTTGGCCACGGCCACCGCCTCTTTCAGGGTCGCCACCTCGTTAGTGGCCCCTGCAATACCCAGTTATCCTTGTCTTTCATTTTGCAACCAAAATCCTTTTTTGTAAGGTACAATTTTAATAAGGTGTTACTCACCTTCCTTGTCCTCAAGCTGCTTCTTGGCACGGTCGAGCTCATTCTCGGACCGCTCGAGGCCTTCCTTCAAAGTATTGACCTCCACAGTCAGTGCGGCAGAGGTCAGCAGCGCAGCCTGCAATCCCATATCGACATATTTTTTATGACTCCTGCGTATATCTTCTTAGATCCTCAGTCCGGCTTTTCTTTCCGAACACCGAACCGAGCATCAAGGGCTATTGTCTATGCGGTACTATTTTACATATATCAAAATTCTTACCTCAAAGCCTCTTAGAAGGCTGCTGCAGGCTTCGGTCAGCCCGCTCTTGGTGAGCTGCACCTTCTGAATCACCGCACTCATAACAGTGCGGTGTTCCTCTTCGATGGAGGTGCCATTGAGCGCCTCCATCAAGCTATCCGGTGCCTCCGGTTGGACGGAGGCTGCCGGTGTCACGGTCTTGCCCTTCTTACGAAGGGGCCGCCCGCCGGACTCCGGAGCCACTATGGGATCCGGAGCCGAGTCCGATGCAAAGTCCGGGAGGTTGTCCTGCGACACCTCCGGGGCCTCCTCCTCCTGGCGGGTCCCTTCCCAGGATCCCACCTCGGCATCGTCCATGTCACGGGGGGTGGAGGCGGTCGGAAGAGAATCCATATCCGACGCACCTAAGGACCCGCTCGACGAAGCGGGAAGATCGTCCTTGGGCGGACTGCAGGGTTGTATGCGGCATTAGAAAGACATTGTGTGGCAAAAAAGATAAACCATGAAGTTATTCGGGAGTCTGGATACTCACAATCTCGCCAGGGGCTTGGCCCTTGGAGGCTAGTCCTCGTCGTCATCACTGGCGTTGGCAGAGCAATCCGGGGGAAGAGTTTTTCCCTTCTTGGACCCTTCGGCCTCCCTCGTTGGGGAGGCCTTCCTTTTCTTCTCTCCCCCCGCTGGGGAAGAGGCTTTCTTCTTCTCCTCCTCACCTTGGTGAGAGGAGTCGGCCTCGGAGTCGTCATCCGATAGCACCTGAAAACGGGAGCTCTTCCGAGTCCCCGTGGCCTTCTTCTTGACCTTCTTCTCCGGCACCACATGGGGTGCTGGAGCCAGCAGCCCCGTCAAACGGGCGTCCGCTGGGTCCTCTGGCAATGGGGCCGGACAGATAGCCTGTTCGGCCTTCTTCAGCTAGTCCTGTCAAAGGAAAGGGAGTTTAGATCCCGCATAGAGTCAAACTATGGAAAACAAGCGTCCCTTCAAGGACAAAATCACTTACCTCATCAGCTGGATGCTCCGAGCTGAATCCGCGATCTTCGGTAGCGGATGCGGGAGCCTCGGCGCCCTTGAACAGCACCTTCTAGACATCCTCGTACGTAGTGTCGAAGAGCCCGCTCAAAGTCTAGTGCTGCGCCGGATCGAACTCCCACATGTTGAAGCCCCGTCATTGGCACGGGAGAATCTGGCGGATGAGCATGACATGTACTACGTTGACAAGCTTGAGCTTCTTGTCCACTATCTTTTGGATGCAAGCTTGGATTCCGGTCAGCTCCTCCAAATCACCCCATGTCCGGCCGCTCTCTTTCCAGGAGGTGAACCGTGTGGGGATGCCGGATCTGAATTCGGGGGCCGCTGCCCATTCGGGGTCACGCGGCTCGGTGATGTAGAACCACCCCAATTGCCACCCCTTGATGGTTTCCACGAAAGTGCCCTCAAGCCAAGTAACGTGGGACATCCTACCCACCATGGCGCCTCCGCACTCCGCTTGGCTGCCCTTCACAACCTTCGGCTTGACACTGAAGGTCTTGAGCCACAAGCCGAAGTGGGGCTGGATGCAGAGGAAGGCCTCACACACGACGATCAACGCCGAGATGTTGAGGATGAAATTCGGGGCCAAATCATGGAAATCCAGGCCGTAGTAGAACATGAGCCCTCGGACTATGTGTTAATGCTTTGGTCCAGTTCTCTATTAAAAGGAGGCCTTAATATCCCTTAGTTTCAGCTAGGACCCCGCTGCCACGGGAGGGTAGGACAAAAGATGTCATGCAAGTTCTTTTCCATAAGCACGTATGACTATATTCGGAATACATGCCTACATTACATTGATGAACTGGAGCTAGTTCTGTGTCACCCTATGTTATAGCTATTACATGAGGAATCGCATCCGACATAATCATCCATCACTGATCCAATGCCTACGAGCTTTTCATATATTGTGCTTCACTTATTTACTTTTCTGTTTCTATTGTTACAATCACTACAAAACCCAAAAATATTACTTTTGCCACTGTTACCATTACTATCATACTACTTTGCTACTAAATACTTTGATGTAGATACTAAGTTATCCAGGTGTGGTTGAATTGACAACTCAACTGCTAATACACAAGAATATTCTTTGGCTCCCCTTGTGTCGAATCAATAAATTTGCATTGAATACTCTACCCTCGAAAGTTGTTGCGATCCCCTACACTTGTCGGTTATCAGTATTTTCCACCATAGCTTTTATTTAAATATTCCAGAAGAAATATGAAACAATTTAGTATGCATCTCAAATAATACTAGATAATTGATATGCTTGTCGAGTAATAATAGATAATAGATATGCATCTTGAAAGACAAAACTGAATCATAGTAGATAATATGCATCATCAAATATAATCTCGAATACATTGTCTCAAATATTATCGAATAATATAATCTTGAATACATCATCTCGAAGATCTCGAATACATCGTCTTGAAGATCTCGAATACATCACTCTAGCTAATGCAGATCGAATACTATCGAATAATCTAGTTGAGTCGCGGTGGACACCCAAAGAGAAGGAACCACCACAGGATCGTAGGTCCAGTGAGATCCTAAAGACCCTGCCAGGTATTGGAGAACCTGACGTCCAATGCAACCATGTAGCGACGGACGTGCTCGTCCTCCTCCCTGACATGGTGATGTACCACCTCCTCCGGGGACGCCAGCCTCCGCATCGAATGTGGCCCACACACCCGCCACCAAAGAAGCTCTGGGTTGATGATGGGACCGGGGTTCCTCACCAAGATGCGCCCCCCTAAAGGTAGCACCTCCCAGTGCCAGTCTGGCGGAGCCCAGTCCCGGACATGGCGCCTCTGAAGCAGGATGTTGTCGTGAATGGGTCAACGGCGAGGATTGGGGTCAGGCATCGTTGACGTCGATAACAAATTCTTATGAAAAAATCCTATATATGCAATGTCATTTTATTAGGAAATTTTGAGCAACTTTTTCCTAGTCCTTCATCTAACAAATATATATATGGTCAACTTTTTCCTATGCAACTTTTTTATATGCAATTTTTTTCTATACTATGATATACAACATTATATAAAACTAAAAAACAGAAAAAGAAACACTAATTAAGCATCTAACACTAAAAACAGAAAAAGCAACTTCTGTACATCGATCCATTAAAAAACAGAAAACAACATCATATAAAAAAATCCATACTATTAAACACTAATTATATCCATCTAACATGCATTCATACATATATACTAGTGAAAAAATAATAATATAAAACATCTATACTAATTAAACATACAAAAATACATATATACTAATTAACTTAAGAAAATATGTGTGTGTGTTCATCATGCATGTGTTTGTGTGGGCTCGGGGGAGGGGCGACCATGGCTGCCTGGGGCGAGGGAGAGGGGGGAGAGGGGGAGAGCTCACAGTGGGGCGACGTCGACGACAAGGCGAGGCGACGACGGCGGTGGCGGGGGGCGGCGACGCGGGAATGGCGTGATGGGGATGGGCTGGGGCAGTGACAGAGATGGTGGCGGCGACGACAACGGCATGCGACGGGGGCGGCGACGGGGACGGCGCGGGACGGGGGCGGTGATGCGTCGTCGATGGAGAAACAGAGGAAGAAACAGAGGGAAATTAATTTTTTTCAAGTGTTGTTTATATAGTTGGGACCTTTAGTCCCGGTTGGAGCCACCAACCGGGACTAAAGGTCTGTTTTAGCCAGGCCAAGCAGCGGGAAGCACAGGTCTTTAGTCCCGGTTGGTGGCTCCAACCGAGACTAAAGCCCCCCCCCCCATTAGTCGCGGTTGGAGGCACCAACCGGGACTAAAGGTGGTGCGTTACCACCCGCGGTGCACAAAGTTTAGTCCCACCTCGCCGAGCGAAGGGCAGCCGCACTGGTTTATAAACCCAGCCGCGGCTGCTCCTTCGAGGTCGTCTCCAAAGCAGGCTTCTCGGCCTAAAACCGTGCACTGCCCTGTGGGCCTACTGGGCCTTGCGGGCCTACATCCTGGCCCAACAAAGGTTCGGTTTCTAGTCGTATGCAGGCCGTTGTGGCCCAGTAGGTGGCCTTTTTTCATTCTTTTTTGTTTTCTACATTATTTATCTTCTTTTATTTCTGAGTTGTTTTTTGCTTTTATTTAGAGTTTCTTTGTGAATATTTTTTCTTTAGGTAAAAAATTATAAACTTTCTGTTAGTGCCAGTAGTTTTCATATTTTAATAGTTTAAATTTGAATTATTTGATATTTGTGTGAATCACTAGTTTGTGAATAACTTTACTTTAAAAATAGATTTTTCAGTGATTCTTTTTCTTATGTTGAATATTAGTGTGTTTTATCATTATATTCAATTTGGTAATACTTAGGTTATTTAAAAAAATGAAATGCCTTTGTAACAGATGAGTTTTCGTCCGAAACCCTGATACTTCGAAAGAGATTGTCCATTTTATACACAAAGTGCATCCACTTTTAGCCGTAACCCTCTCAACTTTTTAACACATGCTATGTGAGTGAAATGATGATACCATGCCAACTTTCAACCCTTTCAGAGTTCATTTGTAGTACTTTTTAATTTCAGGGTCATTAGCTCAAAAAAATCAGTAAATGCATGAAAAATAGCAAATGAAGTCAGAAATGGTTGAAAATTGATGATGCGGCTTTGAATGGTGCATACTGAATGCACAAAAAGTCTGGAGTTGAAATAAGTTTTAAAAAATGAAATGCCTAACGGATGAGTTTTCGTCTCAAACTAGTCCTGGCCATCTCAGGCCCGGCCTTGTCGGCCCACCCAGGCCTGGACCTAAAATCCAGGGCCTAGGCCCGATGGGATTACCCGTGGGGCGGGCTTGGGCCTGAGTTTTGAGCCCACTAGCAGGACCTGGACGGGCTTGGGCTTGGCATATTGGCATTTTAAGGAACATGACCGACCCACAGCCGTAAGCCCTAAGGGCTTTTCAGGGCTTTTTAATAGATGGGTCGGGCTTGGGCTTGAAAAGTAGGCCCAATGGTAGGGACTGGGAGGGCATGGGCCTCAGTATTCTGCCGTGGGCTTTTTTAGGCCCGGCCCATGGCCAGATATATCTGAAACCCTGATACTTCGAAAGAATTGTCCATTTTGTACACAAAGTGCATCCATTTTTTGTCGTAACCCTCTCAACTTTTTAGCACATGCTATGTGAGTGAAATGATGATACCATCCCAACTTTCAACCTTTTCAGAGTTCATTTGTAGTGCTTTTCAATTTCAGGGTCATTTAGCTCAAAAGAATCAGTAAATGTATGAAAAATAACAAATGAAGTCAAAAAGGGTTGAAAATTGATGATGTGGCTATAATGGTGCATACTGAACATACAAAAAGTCTCGAGTGGAAATAAGTTTAAAAAAATTGAAATGCCTTTGTAACAGATAAGTTTTTGTCCAGAACCTTGATACTTCGAAAGAGATTGTCCATTTTGTACACGAAGTGCATCCAGTTTTTGCCGTAACCTTCTCAACTTTTTAGCACATGCTATGTGGGTGAAATGATGATACTATGCCAACTTTCAACCTTTTCAGAGTTCATTTGTAGTGCTTTTCAATTTCATGGTCACCGAGCTCAAAAAAATCAGTAAATGCATGAAAAATAGCAAAGGAAGTCAGAAAGGGTTGAAAATTGTGACGTGGCTTTGAATGGTGCATATTGAATGCACAAAAAGTCTGGAGTTGAAATAAGTTTAAAAAAATGAAATGCCTTTGTAACAGATGTGTTTTTGTCCGAAACCCTGATACTTCGAAAGAGATTGACCATTTTGTACATGAAGTGCATCCAGTTTTTACCGTAACCCTATGAACTTTTTAGCACGTGCTATGTGGGTGAAATGATGATACCATGCCAACTTTCAACCTTTTTAGAGTTCATTTGTAGTGCTTTTCAATTTCAGGGTCATTTAGCTCAGAAAAATCAATAGATGCATGAAAAATACGAAATGAAGTCGGAAAGGGTTGAAAAACATGACGTTTGTCCGAAGCACACAAGTACATGTTTCAAATGCCAAAACACATAAGCACCCTAACTATTACAAAGATTCCGTACGGTTTGTCCAAAGTGTTACTTTCCATATATATAAGTCTGGAAACTCACTAGAGAAGAAAGTGATGATAGTAAAGACAGCCACATCCCAGAGTGGGATCTTTGGGTGTGAAACTTTTTCTTCGTGTGTGTCCCTTTGCACCGTAACCATGGACAATCTTCATCATTTAATTGGATGCTCAGGTCAATATTCACTGTGAAGGGAGCAATTTAATGAAACTTTTCATAATCTTCTAACATGTCTGTCTTGTCATCCACTCCCATGATGTTTCTTTTCCCTTAAAGAACTATGTGGCACTTTGGCTCATCGTATGATGTATTCACTTCATTATAATTTCTTTTCCTTGGCTTGGTAGATATATCCTTCGCATAGAAAACCTGCGCCACATCATTGGCTAGGACGAATGGTTCGTCTGCGTATGCAAGATTGTTGAGATCCACTGTTGTCATTTCGTACTGTGGGACTTCCTTTACACCGCCTCCTGTCAGATTGACCCATTTGCACCAAAACAAATGGACCTTCAAATCACGTCCATAGTCAAGTTCCCATATCTCCTCTATGTAACCATAATGTGTCCTTTGCCCTACTGGTTGCTGCATCAAAGAGGACACCACAGTTTTGGTTGGTGCTCTTTTTTATCTTGGGCGATCGTGTAAAATGTATTCCCATTTATCTCGTACCCTTTGAAAGTCATTATAATCGAAGATGGTAACTAGGACAGCAAGTACATGTCATCTTTAATAGCGGCGTCATGCAAGGCACATGTCTGCAACCAACCGGCGAAAGTCCTCCTTTGTTCACATGTAATCCAGTCTTCAGACTACTCCGGGTATTTGGAGCTTAGAATATTCTTGTGTTCCTCCATATACAGAGCCACCAAGGCGGAATTTTGTAGAACTCTATAGTGTGCTTCAGGGGGAGAATGCCCGTCCATACGTATTATTTGATCCGGTCCTAGCGTGCCATTTCCACCCAGTCTGTCCTTATGCCGCGATTCAGGAACACCAATCGTCTTAAGGTCAGGAATAAAGTCAACACAAAACTCAATGACCTCCTCATTTTCATGACCCTTGGAAATGCTTCCTTCAGGCCTAGCACGGTTATGAACATATTTCTTTAAGACTCCCATGAACCTCTCAAAGGGGAACATATTGTGTAGAAATACAGGACCCAGAACAACAATCTCTTAGCATAGGTGAACTTGGACGTGCGTCATGATATTGAAGAAGGATGGTGGGAACACCAACTTGAAACTAACAAGACATTTCACCAAATCATTCTCCAACCTTGGTACGATTTCTGGATCGATTACCTTCTGAGAGATTGCATTGAGGAATGCACACAGCTTCACAATGGCTAATCGAACATTTTCGTAGAAGCCTCCTCAATGCAACCGGAAGTAGCTGCGTCATAATAACGTGGCAGTCATGAGACTTTAGGTTCTAAAACTTTTTCTCTGCCATATTTTTTATTCCCTTTATATTCGACGAGAAGCCAGATGGTACCTTCATACTGAGCAGGCATTCAAAGAAGATTTCCTTCTCTTCTTTGGTAAGAACGTAGCTGGCATGACCTTGATGTATTCCGTCCTTTCCGTGCATATGATGTTGGTCCTCCCGTGCCTACATTGTATCTTTTGTCTTCCCATACATGCCCAAGAATCCAAGAAGGATCACGCTAAGATTCTCCATCACGTGCATCACGTCGATTGCAGGGCGGACCTCTAGGTCTTTCCAATAGGGCAGGTCCCAAAATATAGATTTCTTCTTCCACATGGGTGCGCGTCCATCAGTGTCTTTTGGAACAGATTGTCCGCCAGGACCCTTTCCAAAGATTACCTTCAAATCCTTGACCATATCATGTACATCATCACTGGTACGGTGGCGAGGCTTTGTCCAATGATCTGCCTCACCTTTGAAATTCTTGCATTTCTTTCTTACGGGATGCCTGCTCGGAAGAAATTGACGATGTCCTAGGTAGACATTCTTGTTACAATTATACAAATATATATTGTCGATATCATCCAAATAGTGCGTGCATGCATGGTATCCCTTGTTTGTCCCTGAAAGGTCACTGAGAGCATGCCAATCATTGATGATCACAAACAGCAACACATGTAGGTCAAATTCTTCCTGTTTGTGCTCATCCCACACACGTACACCTTTTCCATTCCACAGCTATAAGAGTTCTTCAACTAATGGCCTTAGCTACACATCAATGTCGTTGCCGGGTTGCTTAGGGCCTTGGCTGAGCACTGGCATCATAATGAACTTCCGCTTCATGCACAACTAAGGAGGAAGGTTATACATACATAGAGTGACAGACCAGGTGCTATGGTTGCTACTCTGCTCCCCAAAAGGATTAATGCCATTTGCGCTTAGACCAAACCATACGTTCCTTGCGTCACCTGCAAAGTCCTCCCAGTACTTTCTCTCGATTTTTCTCCACTGCGACCCGTCAGCGGGTACTCTCAACTTCCCGTCTTTCTTACGTTCTTCTCTGTGCCATCGCAACGACTTGGCATGCTCTTTGTTTTCGAACAAAGGTTTCAACCATGGTATTATAGGAGCATACCACATCACCTATCTTCTTCCTGGTGCGCTCACCCTCGACATCACCAGGGTCATCGCGACTGATCTTATAGCGCAATGCACCGCATACCGGGCATGCGTTCAAATCCTCGTACTCACCGCGGTAGAGGATGCAGTCATTACAACATGCATGTATCTTCTGCACCTTTAATCATAGAGGGCAGACATCCTTCTTTGCTTCGTACATACTCTCAGGCAATTCGTTGTCCTTTGGAAGCATCTTCTTTAACATTATCAGCAACTTTCCAAATCCCTTGTCAGATACACCATTCTCTGCCTTCCATTGCAGCAATTCTAGTGTGGTGCCCAGTTTTTTCTTGTCAGCTTTGCAATTTGGGTACAATAATTTCTTGTGATCCTCTAACATGCGCTGCAACTTCTTCTTCTCCTTTTCACTTGCGCAGTTTCTCTTTGCATCAGAATGGCCCGACCTAGATCATCAGTGGGCTCATCTGATGCCTCTTCTTCACCTTCTTCTCGTACTGCCGGCTCAGCTTCTTCCTCCATTGTTGTACCATCATATTCACGGAACCCATGGCCAGGATAGTTGTCGTTGTCCTCTTCTTCTTCATTGTCTTCCATAATAACCCCTCTTTCTCTGTGCTTCGTCCAAACATTATAGTGGGGCATGAAACCGGACTCAAACAGGTGGTCGTGAATGGTTCTTGACTTAGGGTAATTCTGATCATTCTTACAGCCAGCACATGGACAAGGCATAAAACCATCCTCCCACTTGTTTGCCTCAACCGCAAGCAGAAAATTATGCATGCCATTAATGAACTAGGGAGAGCATCGGTCATCGTACATCCATTGTCGGCTCATCTTCATTACACAGCACCAAAAAGATCAAATTATTACAAGTTCATACATAAAGTTCATACAACACTTGTTCTCATAAAAGAACATACAAATAACTCTCTAGTTAAAGTATTTAAATGCAACAACAAATGCGAAGATCGCATCTAAGGTAACAATTGATCCAACAACATAATGATACCAAGCCTCACAATCGATGGCATATTTTCTAATCTTTCTAATCTTCAAGCGCATTTTCTCCATCTTGATCTTGTGACAATCGACGACATCGGCAACATGCAACTCAAATTCCATCTTCTCCCCCTCAACTCTTTTCAATTTTTCTTTCAAATACTCATTTTCTTTTTCAACTAAATTTAACCTCTCGACAATAGGGTGGGTTGGAATTTACGGTTCGCATACCTCCTAGATAAAATATCTATGTCAACTTGATGGGCATAATTTGTCATAAACACGAAATGCGACAAATAGTTATAAAAGAGAATATACCACATCCGAATCATAACCCGGACGAGGGCCGACGGGGACGGATATCAAAACCATGGCACTATGTATAACAAAGAACGTACGGGTAAGATAATTATACAAGTAACTATATATCTAAATCACACAAACATAATTTTTTATATTAAAAAGATAAGAAAAGGAGGCTCACCACAAGGTGGAGCTGGAGACGGGACGGTGCGAGCGATCGACGATGGTTAGAACAGAGACGGGAAGGCACTAAGTGAACCAGACCTACATATGCAAACTAAGAGTTATTTTGACCTCAAATTGCATATAAATCAAATACTACCACATATAATTCCTCCCAAAATAAAACCCGCAAATCACTATACTTATAGAGCATTGCAAGAGCTAATCTAGAAATGGGAGATGAATGGACAAAGTTTCTAACCTTTGTGATCACTTGGGTGGACGGGGTGCCTTCAAATCTTCACAAATTTTGGCAAAAATGGAGTATGAGCTCGAGAGGAAGAGGAAGAAAACGGAGGAGATGAAAGGGGAAGAATAGAGTGCTCGGGCTGGACGAAGGGGTTTATATGCGAAGTACTTTAGTACCAGTTTGTTAGACGAACTAGGACTAAGGTGCATTTCTAGTCCTGGTTCATGGCATGAACCGGTAGTAGAGGTGCTAGTGGGTGAGGGAGTCCTAGATAAGGGGGTATCCGGACAGCCGGACTGATGGACTATGAAGATACAAGATAGAAGACTTCGTCCCGTATCCGGATGGGACTCTCCTTGGCGTGGAAGGCAATCTTAGCGATTCGGATGTAGATCTCCTCCTTTGTAAACCGACCCTGTGTAACCCTAGCCCCCTCCGGTGTCTATATAAATCGGAGGGTTTAGTCCGTAGGACACATCAACAATCATACCATAGGCTAGCTTCTAGGGTTTAGCCCCTCTGATCTCGTGGTAGATCAACTCTTGTAATACTCATATCATCAAGATCAATCGAGCAAGAAGTAGGGTATTGCCTCCATCAAGAGGGCCCGAACCTGGGTAAACATTGAGTCCCCAGTCTCCGATAACCATTAGCCTTAGACGCATAGTTCGGGACCCCCTACTCGAGATCCGCCGGTTTTGACACCGACATTGGTGCTTTCATTGAGAGTTCCTCTGTGTTGTAACGATAAGGCTTGATGGCTCGTCTCGTTGGCAAAGACAACGTCATCGCCGGGGGAAGCCTAGCTTTAGGCCAAACTCTCCGGCTGGGCGGCTTCGTTATGACCGCCCGAACGGCTATTGCACCGACAATGACTTCTCAGGTCATTAAAAATAGCCTCCACACTGATTCGGAATTTTCCGAACAGATGGATCCAATGGAGCTCTTCTCCCTCAATGAGATCTTGGATCGCATCGCCGCCCTGGGCATCGCTACGGGCAATGGCCGGATCGGGCTTAAACCTGATCAAAGGGAGATTCACTCTCCACCGGTCGCCCATGAGATAGCGGTAGTGGAAGAGCATCATCCTAATTCTCCCTCCACTTTGAGGATGAACTATGTCCAGATTTCCAAGCTCTCCAAGCCGGACACCCGCTCGCGGGAGGACATGACCCCGGTCCTGGACTCAGGATTGGGGGCGGGCCGAAGAAGTTGGGCAATGCCCCAGAACCCGAGCCGTCAAGCTCGGAAGCTTCTTTGCCCCTGGGTCCCAGATCGGGTCGGGCTTCAGGCTCAAATCCACCCACCCACCCAGATTTATCCAATTTTTCCCATATCAGACAAGAGCCCCAAGAAACAATACATCACTACTGGGCCAGATTCCTCCTTGTGATAAATAGGGTCAAGGACTGTCACGAAGTAGATGCAATCTCCCTCTTTTGCAAAAATTGCACGGACAAAGGGATTCTCAATACTATAAGCCGCCGTGACATAGTACACTTTGCTGACTTAGCGGCCATAGTGCAAAAGTACTGCGCGATGGAAAGCGCCTGGAAAACCCAAACAAGTTTCTGGGACAGTCCGGCTCTAGCCAAATCCCCTGTCCGAACTAAAAGGGTAAACTCTCGTAAGTCACCCGATTCAAGTACCAAAAAAATAAAGCCCACCGCAAGGCGCGAAACCGTATTGGAAGAATGGCTAAACGGGCAGTGCAAGATTCATATCACACCTGATACTACGCCAACGCATTGCCTTAGAGCATGTTGGATACTCCGGCAGGTGGCAAAGAGCGGTGAAGATCTCCTCATAAAACATCCCGCCGGAGACAACAATACGGTATTTACAGTCTTCGGGACTTTCGCCTCAAATAATAGGCGAAAGCGAGCTCAGCACAGCCTCGCAGAAGTTTGCCACGTGGCAACAATAAACCCATGGAACGACACTCTATAACCTACAATGGCAGTGACGAACCCCAATTCCGGACAGTCCGATCACCAGCTGCTTTGGTCCTTAGCCCAATCGTGGATGGCTTCAGGCTTACTAAAGTGCTCATGGATGGCGGAAGCGGACTAAACCTCATCTATGAAGAAACCCTCAACAAGATGGAAATTGACAAGAGCCGCATTGAACGGAGCAGCACTACCTTCAGGGGAATCATCCCTAGTCAAGAGGCACAATGCGAGGGAAAAATCACACTGGATGTGGTATTCGACACGCGGGAGAATTACAGGTCCGAAGAAATTACATTCCAAGTAGCCCCATTCAGCAGCGGATACCACGCCCTCTTAGGGCGGGATGCATTCACGAGTTTTCAGGCTATACCCCATTACGGGTACATGAAGCTCAAAATGTCAGGGCCCAACGGAATCATCACTCTAGCTAATGATCCGGACGTCGCACTCCGCGCTGAAAATAAAATTGCCGCCCTCGCCATGGAGGCATTATCAGAAGCCCTCGCGGCTGAAGAGCTGACAACACTACGAGCAACAGTGGACAGAGACGATGTGATACTCGACAAGTGACCTAAATCCACCTCCTTCAAGCCAGCGGACGAGATAGTCAAATTCTAGGTCCACCCAACGGACCCTTCAAAGACAGCTTCCATAGGGACACAACTGAACCCCACAATAGACGCCGCACTGTGAGACTTCCTGGATGAAAATTGGGATATTTTTGCCTGGCATCCTTCAGACATGCCGGGCATCCCACGCAGGCTGGCCGAACACAACCTCAATATACTGAAAGGATACAAGCCAGTCAAGCAGACTCTTCGACGCTTCTTAGAGCCTAAGCGGCAAGCCATGGGAGAAGAGCTAGCCAAGCTACTTGAAGCCGGATTCATCAAAGACATCAAACATCTGGATTGGCTAGCAAACTTGGTAATGGTACCAAAAAAGGACAAATCCTGATGCTTGTGTGTCGATTTCAAAGACCTCAATAAAGCTTGCCCCAAGGATCCCTTCCCCCTCCCCCGCATTGATCAGATAATCGATGCCACCGCAGGACATGACTCATTGTGTTTCCTCGACGCATACTCCGGATACCATCAAATAAAGATGGCAGAGTCCGACCAGGCTGCGACAACCTTCATCACCCCATATGGCCCCTTCTATTTCAACACCATGCCCTTCAGGCTCAAAAACGCCGGCGCAACCTATCAACGCATGATTCAGACATGCCTGGAAAAACAAATCAGCAAGACAGTAGAGGCCTACGTAGACGACATGGTCATCAAAACAAGACACGTCGAAACCTTAATAGACGACTTGAGGCTTACGTTCGATAATCTCCGAACATACGACATCAAGCTCAACCTGGAGAAATGTGTCTTCGGAGTACCCTCCGGAAAATTGCTTGGCTTCATCATTTCCAATAGAGGAATTGAAGCCAATCCGGCAAAAATCCGAGCTCTGTCACAGTTGGCTATCCCAACAGACCTCAAGCAGATCCAGAAACTAACTGGATGTGTGGCTGCCTTAAGCCGCTTTATCTCCCGCTTAGGAAAAAAGCCACTACCCTTGTATCGCCTTCTTCGATGCACCGAACACTTCGAGTGGACGGATGCAGCCACGGCCGGACTGGAAGAAATAAAGGCACTCTTGGCCACTAACCCAGTCCTGACCGCGCCAAATATTGGCGAACCCATGATATTATACATAGCCGCAACAAACCAAGTTGTGAGCGCAGTGCTCGTCGTCGAACGAGAGGCAGACGGACACAAGTTCCTGCTCCAAAAGCCAATATATTACGTGTCCACTGTTCTCACTCCATGTAAATCTCGGTACCTGCACTATCAAAAGATAGCGTATGCGTTCTTCATGGCATCCCGGAAACTATGACACTACTTTCAAGAGTGTTCGATCACGGTGGCCTCCGAAGTTCCACTCAATGACATAATAAATAACCGCGACGCAACAGGCCGAATTGCTAAATGGGCTATTGAGCTCTTCTGTTCGACATAACATACAAACCACGACGGGCCATTAAGTTGCAAGTACTGGCTGACTTTTGGCCGAATGGACAGAAGCCGAACTCCCTATAGAGTACGGCGCGTACTCAAATTGGATCATGCATTTCGACGGCTCCAAAATGCTGGCCGGATTAGGAGCAGGTGTCGTCCTGACATCCCCCACCGGAGACATGGTACAGTACATCCTCCAAATATTATTCACAGACTCCAATAATGCAGCCGAATATGAGGCTCTATTGCATGGTCTTCGGATGGCAGTCTCCATGGGCGTTCAACGCCTCAAAGTGCGCAGGGACTCGAACCTCGCAATATCTCAGGAAAACGGAGACTTTGACGCCAAGGATCCAAAAATGGCGGCCTATCGCAATGTCGTCCTCAAAATGTCAGCTCGGTTCGAGGGGCTCGAATTCCACCATGTGGTTAGAGAAAATAACCAAGCGGCCAATATACTCGCCCGCATCGGTGCTAGACGTGACCCCGTACCACCTAAAATCTTCTTAGAAAGGTTGTTCAAACCGTCTGTGGCATGGGAAGGGGAGTCCGGCACCATTAGTCCGGCTCCGAACACAACCCGAACTTCTGAACCTTCTGACGTAATCAGAGGCTCTGCCACCAAAATAACATCTTCGACCCACAAAATAATGGTTGTCATCGCCCCGTGGACCGAGCCCTTCTTGGCCTACCTTAATAGGCAGGAGCTCCCCGAGGACCAAAATGAGGCACGCTGCATCGTGCGACGCTCTAAAGCCTACAAAGTCCATGAGGGAGAACTCTACAAGAAGAGCCCACCGGAGTGCTCCAACGATGCATCTTCGAGGAGGAAGCGTGACAACTCTTAGCCGAAATCCATTCCGGACTAGGCGGGCACCACGCGGCAGCCCGAGCTCTCGTAAGCAAGGCCTTTCGGACAGGATTCTACTGGCCGACAGCCCGGGCGGACGCACAGGACCTTGTCCAACATTGCGTTGGTTGTCAACTATTTGCCAATCAGAGCCATATGCCCCCTACCGCTCTCCAAACGATCCCCATAACTTGGACCTTCACGGTGTGGGGGATGGATATGGTGGGACCCCTCAAAGGGGGAAGCCATAAGAAAAAATACTTATTGGTCATGGTGGACAAGTTCACCAAATGGATAGAAGCCAAACCAATTAAAACAGTTGAATCTGGACTAGTGATAGACTTCATATCGGAGGTTGTACACCGTTACGGTGTCCCCCACAGTATCATCACCAACAACGGCTCGAATTTTATAGCCGAGGAGGTGAAAGCCTGGTGTAGCAAAATGGGCATTAAGCTCGACTACGCCTCTGTCTATCACCCCCAAACAAATGGTCAGGTCGAACGCGCAAATGGTCTTATTATGAGCAGCATTAAACCCAGACTAGTGCGATCCTTGAAGGAATCAGACACGCATTGGGTCGAGGAACTCGACTCCATACACTAGGGGCTGCGGACCACGCCGAATCGTACCACCGGATACACACCATTTTTTTATGGTGTATGGCGCAGAAGCAGTGCTGCCCTGCGATATAATTCATGACTCACCTCGCGTGCGCATGTATGAAGAGAAGGAAGCCGAGCTAGATTGGCAGGATAACTTAGATGCTTTGGAGGAGGAGCGTGATGTCGCTAAAGCCCGTTCCGCATTCTATCAGCAACAGGCTCGAAGGTATCAAAGCAGAGAAGTACGGGCCAAAACTTATAACATTAGCGAACTCGTTCTACGCCTACCTGAGAAGAAGAAGGACAAGCTTAAACCCAAGTGGGAGGGTCCCTTCATCATTGATAAAGTTCTCACCGGAGGAGCGTACCGTTTGTGCAACGCCTTTGATAACAGACTCGAGCCGAACCCATGGAACGCGGCCAGACTCCGGAGATTCTACGCCTAGCATCGAACCCAGTGTTCGTCTCCTAATCTCCGCCTCTCCGTTTATGTTCCTTTTTCTCCTTTCTCGTCCCCTTTTCCTTTTTTTATATATACAGCCTTAAAACTGCACGGATGCCATGAGCACTCCAACCGCATTATGCGCGCACACTATACCTGGGGGCTTCCTATTCGGAAGCTATATATATAATTACTTTAATTGCTTCTTGCCAAGCCACATATGCATTTTTCTTTCCATATGTGCCTTTTCTTCACCATTATATGCATCGATATGACTTAAGTTTTGGCCATGCTGGGTTGCCTGGCTCTTGTATTTATGCCCTATGTTCCCGTTAATTCGGCTAGGGCATAAGGGGAGCACCTCTGCGATTGTTACTGCCGGTTGAGCCGGATGTGTACCTCAGACTGGGTGAAGCCGAAAGCTAGCATTCTTAAGGGAATATTCGGTCAGTGAACAAAAGATGTTCTCGTTCCTAACAACAAAAATACCCAGATGTTTTTTTTCCTGCGCTTTTGCTCGCAATTTGGACATGCACATCGATGCATGCGTACCCAGAGAAAGGAACCCCTAACGGAACTATTCTCTCTGGAAGATGTTTCTTACTATCCATGTAATATAACATAACTAGTTGGGTACTTGTCTATTCAAGCACTTATGACCCCTACGCCTGGTTTCCATGCATGCCCCAATTTTTTCATAACTGTGTGGGTATTCGGATACACCCCGGACTGTCGGATCCGGGGAATGAAGCGAAAAGGTCCACCATGACAAATGATTTTCAATCCGGCTAGAGAGTACACGAGCCCATTCAAAATTACATAATCATACTGACTGGCTGTACTCTTCCTCTATACCATCCAACAAGCTGTCTAGCTTACAATCCTGTTGGGAATACTTTCAGCTAATGCTACTTGATCATATACCAAACTAACGGGTATCTCTTGTCCATCTGGCCCAGCCAGTCCAACTTCGGCCATACGGTTTGGGTCAGCCTTGGCGTATCGCGTCTTCACCATGGCCCACGCTTCTCTCGCACCTTGACGGCAGGCCGATATCTTCCATAATCGGAAGCACCGCCATGCTCCTTTGAGCATCTCTACAAGTTCGCCCATGCCTTCGGGCAGGGAAGCAGACGTCCACAAAGCCTGGGCAATACCTTGCATCACCTGTCGAGCTTGTTCGTGCAATTGTGAAAGCTCTTGCAGCATATCTTCTGCGGAGCCGGGCATCTCTTCTTCAGGGCGCCCCGTCACCATACCTACAGACATAACTCTGTCAATATGCCTCCTCGCCGAACTATGCCACAGTCCGTTCAAGCACTTACTATAAATGCCGCGTCAAAGCCTCCGGTTCTCCTTCACGGAGTCCACGAGCTAAGCCCGAACATCTTTCAATTCGACACTCAGTTGGAGATTAGCATCTTGCAGCTTATTCTTCGCCAGAATAGACTGCGTCAGCAAACGCTCGCCCACCTTTAGTTGACTTCGAAGATGCAGCTCATTACCTCCCACATCCCCCGGATCTCCTCCGGGATTATCTGCTGAATATTTCGTCAGATTTATACACCATGCCGAACACACAAACTGGTAGAAGAATCATTACCAGAAGAAATCTTTTTGGATCCCTCTTGTTCGGCTACCTTAGCCTTCATTTGAGCCTTACACTCCTCCAGCTCTTGAGACAACTGGGCGTTCTTCTCTACAAGAACCTATGCATTTAATGATCCTTAAATCAGTTGTGCCAACTGTTTCAAGTCTCAGGGGCTACTACTACACATACTTATTAAAATTCTCTTACCTGTATATCCTTCACATACTGGTTCGTTGCTCTGGCAAGTCCATCTTGAGCAGCGCGGATATAGGCGTGTCCAGAATTGAATGTTGGGGAACGTTGCAGAAAATAAAAAAATTCCTACGGTTTCACCAAGATCCATATATGAGTTCATCTAAGCAACGAGTGATAGGAGAGAGATGCATCTACATACCACTTGTAGATCGCGTGCGGAAGCGTTCAAGAGAACGGGGTTGAGGTAGTCGTTCTCGTCGTGATCCTATCACCGGAGATCCTAGCGCCGAACGGACGACACCTCCGCGTTCAACACACGCACGGTTAGCGTGATGTCTCCTCCGTCTTGATCCAGCAAGGGGGAAGGAGAGGTTGATGAAGATCCAGCAGCACGACGGCGTGGTGGTGGATGCAGCAAAACTCCGGCAGGGCTTCGCCAAGCTATTGCGGGAGGAGGAAGAGGTGTAGCAGGGGAGGGAGGCGCCAAGACACAGGGTGCGGCTGCCCTCCCTCCCCCTTCCTTTATATAGGCCCCCAGGGGGGGCGCCGGCCCTGGGAGATCCAATCTCCCAAGGGGGGGCGGTGGCCAGGGGGGGTGGAGTGCCCCCCAAGGCAAGTGGGGCGCGCCCCCCACTTCAGGTTTCCAACCCTAGGCGCAGGAGGGCCCGGGGGGGCGCACCAGCCCACTAGGGGCTGGTTCCCCTCCCACTTCACCCCACGGGGCCCTCCGGGATAGGTGGCCCCACCCGGTGGACCCCCGGGACCCTTCCGGTGGTCCCGGTACAATACCGGGTGACCCCGAAACATTCCTGATGGCCGAAACAGCACTTCCTATATATAATTCTTTACCTCCGGACCATTTCGGAACTCCTCGTGACGTCCGGGATCTCATCCGGGACTCGGAACAACATTCGGTTTGCTGCATACTCATATTCATACAACCCTAGCATCACCGAACCTTAAGTGTGTAGACCCTACGGGTTCGGGAGACATGCAGACATGACCGAGACGGCTCTCCGGTCAATAACCAACAGCGGGATCTTGATACCCATGTTGGCTCCCACATACTCCTCGATGATCTCATCGGATGAACCACGATGTCGAGGATTCAAACAACCCCGTATACTATTCCCTTTGTCAGACGGTATGTTACTTGCCCGAGATTCGATCGTCGGTATCCCAATACCTCGTTCAATCTCGTTGCCGGCAAGTCACTTTACTCGTACCATAATGCATGATCCCATGACCAGACACTTTTTCACTTTGAGCTCATTATGATGATGCACTACCGAGTGGGCCCAGTGATACCTCTCCGTAATACGGAGTGACAAATCCCAGTCTCGATCCGTGTCAACCCAACAGACACTTTCGGAGATACCTGTAGTGCACCTTTATAGTCACCCAGTTACGTTGTGACGTTTGGTACACCCAAAGCACTCCTACGGTATCCGGGAGTTACACGATCTCATGGTCTTAAGGAAAAGATACTTGACATTGGAAAAGCTCTAGCAAAACGAACTACACGATCTTGTGCTATGCTTAGGATTGGGTCTTGTCCATCACATCATTCTCCTAATGATGTGATCCCGTTATCAACGACATCCAATGTCCATAGTCAGGAAACCATGACTATCTGTTGATCAACGAGCTAGTCAACTAGAGGCTCACTAGGGACATGTTGTGGTCTAAGTATTCACACGTGTATTACGATTTCCGGATAATACAATTATAGCATGAATAAAAGACAACTATCATGAACAAAGAAATATAATAATAATCCTTTTATTATTGCCTCTAGGGCATATTTCCAACAGTCTCCCACTTGCACTAGAGTCAATAATCTAGTTACATTGTGATGAATCGAACACCCATAGAGTTCTGGTGTTGATCATGTTTTGCTCGCGGAAGAGGTTTAGTCAACGGATCTGCGACATTCAGATCCGTATGTACTTTGCAAATATCTATGTCTCCATCTTGAACATTTTCACGGATGGAGTTGAAATGACGCTTGATGTGCCTGGTCTTATTGTGAAACCTGGGCTCCTTGGCAAGGGCAATAGCTCCAGTGTTGTCATAGAAGAGAGTGATCGGCCCCGACGCATTGGGTATGACTCCTAGGTCGGTGATGAACTCTTTCATCCATATTGCTTCATGCGCTGCCTCCGAGGCTGCCATGTACTCCGCTTCACATGTAGATCCCGCCACGACGCTCTGCTTGCAACTGCACCAGCTTACTGCTCCATGATTCAACATATACAGGTATCCAGTTTGTGACTTAGAGTCATCCAGATCTGTGTCGAAGCTAGCATCGACGTAACCCTTTACGACAAGCTCTTCGTCACCTCCATAAACGAGAAACATGTCCTTTGTCCTTTTCAGGTACTTCAGGATATTCTTGACCGCTGTCCAGTGTTCCTTGCCGGGATTACTTTGGTACCTTCCTACCAAACTTACGGCAAGGTTTACATCTGGTCTGGTACACAGCATGGCATACATAATAGATCCTATGGCTGAGGCATAGGGGATGACACTCATCTCTTCTTTATCTTTTGCCGTGGTCGGGCATTGAGTCAAGCTCAATCTCACACCTTGCAATACAGGCAAGAACCCTTTCTTGGACTGATCCATTTTAACTTCTTCAAAATCTTATCAAGGTATGTGCTTTGTGAAAGACCTATGAGGCGTCTCGATCTATCCCTATAGATCTTGATGCCTAATATGTAAGCAGCTTCTCCAAGGTCCTTCATTGAAAAACACTTATTCAAGTAGGCCTTAATATTGTCCAAGAATTCTATATCATTTCCCATCAAAAGTATGTCATCTACATATAATATGAGAAATGCTACAGAGCTCCCACTCACTTTCTTGTAAACGCTGGCTTCTCCACAAGTCTGCATAAACCCAAATGCTTTGATCATCTCATCAAAACGAATGTTCCAACTCCGAGATGCTTGCACCAGCCCATAAATGGATCACTGGAGCTTGCATACTTTGTTAGCATTCTTAGGATCGACAAAACCTTCCGGCTGCATCATATACAGCTCTTCCTTAAGATAACCGTTAAGGAATGCCGTTTTGACGTCCTCTGCCATATCTCATAATCATAGTATGCGGCAATTGCTAACATGATTCAGACGGACTTAAGCTTCACTACGGGAGAGGAAGTCTCATTGTAGTCAACCCCTTGAACTTGCCGATAACCCTTAGCAACAAGTCGAGCTTTATAGATGGTGACATTACCATCCGCGTCCGTCTTCTTCTTAAAGATCCATTTGTTTTCTATCGCTCGCCGATCATCGGGCAAGTCAGTCAAAGTCCATACTTTGTTTTCATACATGGATTCTATCTCGAATTGCATGGATTCTAGCCATTTGTTGGAATCTGGGCCCGCCATCGCTTCTTCATAGTTCGAAGGTTCACCGTTGTCTAACAACATGATTTCCAGGACAGGGTTGCCATACCACTCTCGTGTGGAACGTGTCCTCGTGGACCTACGAAGTTCAGTAGCAACTTGATCCGAAGTACCTTGATCATCATCATAAATTTCCTCTCCAGTCGGTGTAGGCACCGCAGGAACATTTTCCTGAGCTGCACTACTTTCCGGTTCAAGAGGTAGTACTTCATCGAGTTCTACTTTCCTCCCACTTACTCTTTTCGAGAGAAACTCCTTTTCCAGAAAGGATCCATTCTTGGCAACAAAGATCTTGCCTTTGGATCTAAGGTAGAAGGTATACACAATGGTTTCCTTGGGGTATCCTATGATGACGCATTTTTCTGACTTGGGTTCGAGCTTTTTAGATTGAAGTTTCTTGACATAAGCATCGCATCCCCAAACTTTTAGAAACGACAGCTTAGGTTTCTTCCCAAACCATAATTCATACGGTGTCGTCTCAACGGATTTAGATGGTGCCCTATTTAAAGTGAATGTAGCTGTCTCTAGAGCGTATCCCCAAAATAATAGCGGTAAATCGGTAAGAGACATCATAGATCGCACCATATCTAATAGAGTGCGATTACGACGTTCGGACACACCGTTACGCTGAGGTGTTCTAGGCAGCGTGAGTTGTGAAACGATTCCACATTTCCTTAAGTGTGTACCAAATTCGTGACTTAAATATTCTCCTCCACGATCCGATCATAAGAATTTTATCTTTCGGTCACGTTGATTCTCTACTTCATTCTGAAATTCCTTGAACTTTTCAAAGGTCTCAGACTTTTGTTTCATCAAGTAAACATACCCATATCTACTTAAGTCATCAGTGAGAGTGAGAACATAACGATATCCTCCGTGAGCCTCAACGCTCATTGGACCACACACATCAGTATGTATGATTTCCAATAAGTTGGTTTCTCACTACATTGTTCCGGAGAACGGAGTCTTGGTCATTTTGCCCATAAGGCATGGTTCGCATGTGTCAAATGATTCATAATCGAGAGACTCTAAAAGTCCATCAGCATGGAGCTTCTTCATGCGCTTGACACCAATGTGACCAAGGCGGCAGTGCCACAAGTATGTGGGACTATCGTTATCAACTTTACATCTTTTGGTATTCACACTATGAATATGTGTAACATTACGTTCGAGATTCATTAAGAATAAACCATTGACCATTGGGGCATGACCATAAAACATATCTCTCATATAAATAGAACAACCATTATTCTCGGATTTAAATGAGTAGCCATCTCGTATTAAACGAGATCCAGATACAATGTTCATGCTCAAACTTGGCACTAAATAACAATTATTGAGGTTTAAAACTAATCCCGTAGGTAAATGTAGAGGTAGCGTGACGACGGCGATCACATCGACCTTGGAACCATTGCCGACGCGCATCGTCACCTCGTCCTTCGCCAGTCTCCGCTTATTCCGCAGCTCCTGCTGTGAGTTACAAATATGAGCAACGGCACCGGTATCAAATACCCAGGACTTACTACGAGTACTGGTAAGGTACACATCAATTACATGTATATCACATATACCTTTAGTATTGTCGGCCTTCTTGTCCGCTAAGTATTTGGGGCAGTTCCGCTTCTAGTGACCCTTCCCTTTGCAATAAAAGCACTCAGTCTCAGGCTTAGGTCCATTCTTTGACTTCTTCCCGGCAACTGGCTTACCGGGCGCGGCAACATCTTTGCCGTCCTTCTTGAAGTTCTTCTTACCCTTGCCCTTCTTGAACTTAGTGGTCTTATTGACCATCAACACTTGATGTTCTTTCTTGATTTCAACCTCTGCTGACTTCAGCATGGAAAATACTTCAGGAATGGTCTTCACCATCCCCTGCATATTGTAGTTCATCACAAAGCTCTTGTAGCTTGGTGGGAGCGACTGAAGGATTCTGTCAATGACCGCCTCGTCCGGGAGGTTGATCTCCAGCTGGGACAGGCGGTTGTGCAACCCAGACATTTTGAGTATGTGCTCACTGACAGAATTGTTTTCCTCCATCTTAAAACTATAGAACTTGTCGGAGACTTCATATCTCTCGACCCGGGCATGAGCTTGAAAAACCATTTTCAGCTCCTCGAACATCTCATATGCTCCGTGTTGCTCAAATCGCTTTTGGAGCCCCGGTTCTAAGCTGTAAAGCATGCCGCACTGAACGAGGGAGTAATCATCAGCACGTGACTGCCAAGCGTTCATAACGTCTTGGTTCTCTGGGATGGGTGCTTCACCTAGCGGTCCTTCTAGGACATATGCTTTCTTGGCTGCTATGAGGATAATCCTCAGGTTCCGGACCCAGTCCGAATAGTTGCTGCCATCATCTTTTAGCTTGGTTTTCTCTAGGAACGCATTGAAGTTCATGTTGACATGAGCGTTGGCCATTTGATCTACAAGACATATTTTGCAAAGATTTTAGACTAAGTTCATGATAATTAAGTTCATCTAATCAAATTATTTAATGAACTCCCACTCAGATTTGACATCCCTCTAGTCATCTAAGTGTTACATGATCCGAGTCGACTAGGCCATGTCCGATCATCACGTGAGACGGACTAGTCATCATCGGTGAACATCTCCATGTTGATCGTATCTTCGATACGACTCATGTTCGACCTTTCGGTCTCTTGTGTTCCGAGGCCATGTCTGTACATGCTAGGCTCGTCAAGTTAACCCTAAGTGTTTATGCATGTGTAAAACTGTCTTACACCCATTGTATGTGAACGTAAGGATCTATCACACCCGATCATCACGTGGTGCTTCGAAACGACGAACTTTAGCAACGGTGCACAATTAGGGGGAACACTTTCTTGAAATTATTATAAGGGATCATCTTATTTACTACCGCCGTTCTAAGTAAACAAGATGCATAAAACATAATAAACATCACATGCAATTATATAAAGTAGTGACATGATATGGCCAATATCATATAGCTCCTTCGATCTCCATCTTCGGGGCTCCATGATCATCTTCGTCACCGACATGACACCATGATCTCCATCATCATGATCTTCATCATCATGCCTCCATGAAGTTGCTCGCCAACTATTACTTCTACTACTATAGCTAACGGTTTAGCAATAAAGTAAAGTAATTACATGGCGTTAAATCATTGACACTCAGGTCATACAATAATTAAGACAACGCATATGGCTCCTGCCGGTTGTCATACTCATCGACATGCAAGTCGTGATTCCTATTACAAGAACATGATCTCATACATCACAATATATCATTCATCATTCATCACAACTTCTGGCCATATCACATCACATGACAATTGCTGCAAAAACAAGTTAGACGTCCTCTAATTGTTGTTGCATCTTTTACGTGGTTGCAATTGGGTTCTAGCAAGAACGTTTTCTTACCTACAAATAACCACAACGTGATTTTGTCAACTTCTATTTACCCTTCATAAGGACCCTTTTCATCGAATCCGCTCCAACTAAAGTAGGAGAGACAGACACCCGCTAGCCACCTTATGCAACTAGTGCATGTCAGTCGGTGGAACCTGTCTCACGTAAGCGTACGTGTAAGGTCGGTCTGGGCCGCTTCATCCCACAATACCGCTGAAGCAAGAAAGGACTAGTAGTGGCAAGCAAGTTGACAAGATCTACGCCCACAACAGATTTGTGTTCTACTCGTGCAATAGAGAACTACGCATAGACCTAGCTCATGATGCCACTGTTGGGGAACGTTGCAGAAAATAAAAAATTTCCTACGATTTCACCAAGATCCATCTATGAGGTCATCTAAGCAACAAGTGATAGGAGAGAGATGCATCTACATACCACTTGTAGATCGCGTGCGGAAGTGTTCAAGAGAACGGGGTTGAGGTGGTCGTTCTCGTCGTGATCCTATCACCAGAGATCCTAGTGCCGAACGGACGGCACCTCCGCGTTCAGCACACGTACGGTTAGCGTGACGTCTCCTCCGTCTTGATCCAGCAAGGGGGAAGGAGAGGTTGATCAAGATCCAGCAGCACGACGGCGTGGTGGTGAATGCAAGAGAACTCCGGCAGGGCTTCGCCATGCTATTGCGGGAGGAGGAAGAGGTGTAGCAGGGGAGGGAAGCGCCAAGACACAGGGTGCGGCTGCCCTCCCTCCCCCTTCCTTTATATAGGCCCCCAGGGGGGCGCCGGCCCTGGGAGATCCAATCTCCCAAGGGGGCGGCGGCTAGGGGGGGTGGAGTGCCCCCCAAGGCAAGTGGGGCGCGCCCCCCACCTAGGGTTTCCAACCCTAGGCGTAGGAGGGCCAGGGGGGCGTACCATCCCACTAGGGGCTGGTTCCCCTCCCACTTCAGCCCACGGGGCCCTCCAGGATAGGTGGCCCCACCCGGTGGACCCCCGGGACCCTTCCGGTGGTCCCGGTACAATACCGGGTGACCCCGAAACTTTCCCGATGGCCGAACAGCACTTCCTATATATAATTCTTTACCTCTGGACCATTCCGGAACTCCTCGTGATGTCTGGGATCTCATCCGGGACTCCGAACAACATTCGGTTTGCTGCATACTCATATTCATATAACCCTAGCGTCACTGAACCTTAAGTGTGTAGACCCTACGGGTTCGGGAGACATGCAGACATGACCGAGACGGCTCTCCGGTCAATAACCAACAGCGGGATCTGGATACCCATGTTGGCTCCCACATACTCCTCGAGGATCTCATCGGATGAACCATGATGTCGAGGATTCAAACAACCCCGTATACTATTCCCTTTGTCAGACGGTATGTTACTTGCCCGAGACTCGATCATCGGTATCCCAATACCTCATTCAATCTCGTTGCCGGCAAGTCACTTTACTCGTACCGTAATGCATGATCCTGTGACCAAACACTTGGTCACTTTGAGCTCATTATGATGATGCACTACCGAGTGGGCCCAGTGATACCTCTCCGTAATACGGAGTGACAAATCCCAGTCTCGATCCGTGTCAACCCAACAGACACTTTCGGAGATACCTGTAGTGCACCTTTATAGTCACCCAGTTACATTGTGACGTTTGGTACACCAAAAGCACTCCTACGGTATCCGGGAGTTACACGATCTCATGGTCTTAAGTAAAAGATACTTGACATTGGAAAAGCTCTAGCAAAACGAACTACACAATCTTGTGCTATTCTTAGGATTGGGTCTTGTCCATCACATCATTCTCCTAATGATGTGCTCCCATTATCAACGACATCCAATGTCCGTAGTCAGACTATGTGTTGATCAACGAGCTAGTCAACTAGAGGCTCACTAGGGACATGTTGTGGTCTAAGTATTCACACGTCTATTACGATTTCCGGATAATACAATTATAGAATGAATAAAAGACAACTATCATGAACAAAGAAATATAATAATAATCCTTTTATTATTGCCTCTAGGGCATATTTCCAACATTGAAGGCGTTGAACGCCTCTTTGGAAAAAATACCACCGCGGAGTACGGCCCGTCGGCGCCGGTGATTCATGGCGCTCTCCACTTCTGAATTCGTGGCGGAAAGCATATTCGTATCCTCCGCGGGCGGACAGTTTGGCACTGTCCCCACATCAGCGTCCGCTTGGGAATCCAGTCTAGGAATCCGGCTGCTGGAGGCATGGCCGGTAGGATCCCCGGACACAGTCTGGCGTTTCCTGACAGGACGTAATTAAAGCTTTCATGTCTCTACAAATCGACTAAACAAATCACGGGGCAAGTTCAATGAGTACCTCTGCGCCTGCGTACTGCTCCTGACCGCCTTCCTTTTAAGCCTACTTTGTCTAGGCGCCTCTTGCTGGGTTGCCCCCGCGGGTTCCGCACGGTGTCCCGTCCGCCGTTTCTTTAAAAACACGGCGTATGATCATAAGGTACGGCAAAACTAAGGAATCCTTTTGGAAGGTTGAAGCCCCGACATTACTTACATGCGACACGGGAAGCAGTCCAGGATAATCCGCGATGATGGCAACTAAAGAGCCGCCACTGCTTTCCTGATAAAATGTCCCGTCGATGAATTCCACGGGTATGTCCAGATCTTCTTCAAGTCCGGGGTCGAGAGCCTGGCCGGGATCCTCTGGCTGTGGAGAGGGGATGTTGAACTCTTTCACAGCCTTTCTTAGTTCCTGTTTTTGAAACAGCAAGGTAAATAGTTATGGTCAAGAAGGTAAGAACGAGTAGAGTCGAATAACAGATAACAACTTACCCAGCTTCGGGGGTTGTACATGGAAAATCCATCCCGCGGTTTAATGTGGAGGAACTCCTCTTCTTCTCCCTTGTACAATTCGGATAGTATCCTCGCCAAAGATGTGGCGGAGTCTGGACCTCACTAGTAGAAAAGGGGGCAATGGTCCAGGCCGGGTCAGCCCATTAGTCCCGGTTCAATCCAGAACCGGGACCAATGGGGGCATTGGACCCGGTTCGTGAGCCCCGGGGGCCGGCCGGGCCACGTGGGCCATTGGTCCCGGTTCGGCTGGACCTAATGGTTCCGGTTGGTGGGACGAACCGGGACCAATGCGCCTGGCTCCTGGCCCACAACCACTGGTCCCGGTTGGTGGAGTGAACCGGGACCAAAGGCTGCCCTTTAGTCCCGGTTCGTGGCACGAACCGGGACCAATTAGTTGCCTATATCTACCCCTCGCCCGCGAGCAGAGCACTCCCAGTGCTCTGTTTTTCGTGGCCGGCGAGGGGAGAGCTTTGTGGTGCTCTAGCTCACCTCCTATGCACACGAGGTGTTCGATGGAATGCCCGAGCCACACTACTTAAGCTTTCTCCTCTCTAAGCTCCATTTTCCTCAATATTTGTCTAGGTTTAGCGGTCCGTCACGTCCCGTCCCCGTCTTCACTGCCGTCGATCGCCCGCGCCGATCTCGTCGCCGGCACCACCGTGGTGAGCCTCTTGTTCTTATCTTCTTTTTGAAAGGAAAAAAAATCTTAGTTGTATATTTATATAGATACTTGTATAATTTTATTACTTTTATTATTGCATCTTATATAGTGCGATGGTTTTGGTATCCGCCCCCGTCGGCCCTCGTCCTGTCTATGATTCAGATGTGGTATATATTATCTTTTCATAACTACTGGTTCATTTATTGTTTATGACAATTATGCCAACCAACGTGACATAGATTTTATTTATCTAGGAGGTTGTTGAACCGGAAATTCCAACCTACCCTATTGTCGACAGGTTAAATTTAGTTGAAGAAGAAAATAATTTGTTGAAGGAAAAAATTAGAAAAATTGAGGAGGAGAAGACGATATTGGAGTTGCATGTTGCGGATGTCGTCGATGATCACAAGATCAAGATGGATGCAATGCGCTTGAAGATTAGAAAGATTAGAAAATATGCCATTCATACCGAGGTTTGGTATCATTATGCCGTTGGATCAGTTGTTACATTGGTTGCGATTATGATCGCATTTGTTTTCGCATTGAAATGTTTTACATAGTTTCAGTGTATGGTTTAATTAATTTAGATGCTCTGCAAAGCTTTATGTTGTTAGATGAGAACTATGTATGTACTTTGGTTTTAATGTGATGATGAACTTCTATTAATTTGGTCACTTAATTATCTATTCATGATGTTCTGTAATGATTTTTGACACACTTAATTATATATAATGCACGCAGATGAACCGGCAATGGATGTACGGTTCAAGACACACCTCCGAGTACATTAAGGGTGTGCATGATTTTCTCGAAGTGGCTGAGGCAAACAAGCAGAATGGTTTTATGTGTTGTCCATGCCCTATATGTGGGAATACGATGTCTTACTCTGACCGGAAAATCCTCCACACCCACCTGCTTTACAAGGGTTTCATGCCAAACTATAATGTTTGGACGAGGCATGGAGAAATAGGGATTATGATGGAAGACGGCGAAGAAGAAGAGTACGATGACAACTATGTGCCCCCTGAATATGGTGATGCTACTGAAGATCAAGAGGAACCAGACGATGTGCATGATGATGCTGCAACAGGAGAAGCTGCTGAAGATCAAGAGGAACCAGACGATGTGCCCGATGATGATGATCTCTCTCAGGTCATTGTCGATGCAAGGACGCAATGCAAAAGTGAAAAGGAGAAGCTGAAGTTCGATCGCATGTTAGAGGACCACAAAAAAGGGTTGTACCCCAATTGCGAAGATGGCAACACAAAGCTCGGTACCGTACTGGAATTGCTGCAGTGGAAGGCAGAGAATGCTGTGCCTGACAAAGGATTTGAGAAGCTACTGAAAATATTGAAGAAGAAGCTTCCAAAGGATAACGAATTGCCCGACAGTACATACGCAGCAAAGAAGGTCGTATGCCCTCTAGGATTGGAGGTGAAGAAGATACATGCATGCCTAATGAATGCATCCTCTTCCGCGGTGCGTACAAGGATCTGAACGCATGCCCGGTATGCGGTGCATTACAGTATAAGATCAGACGAGATGACCCTGGTGATGTTGGCAGCGAGCCCCCCAGGAAGAGGGTTCATGCGAAGGTGATGTGGTATGCTCCTATAATACCACGGTTGAAACGTCTGTTCAGAAATGGAGAGCATGCCAAGTTGATGCGATGGCACAGTGAGGACTGTAAGAAAGACGGGAAGTTGAGAGCACCCGCTGACGGGTCACAGTGGAGAAAAATCGAGAGAAAGTACTGGGATGAGTTTGCAAGTGAGCCAAGGAACGTATGGTTTGCTTTAAGCGCGGATGGCATTAATCCTTTCGGGGAGCAGAGCAGCAATCACAGCACCTGGCCCGTGACTCTATGTATGTATAACCTTCCTCCTTGGATGTGCATGAAGCGGAAGTTCATTATGATGCCAGTTCTCATCCAAGGCCCTAAGCAACCCGGCAACGACATTGATGGGTACCTAAGGCCATTAGTTGAAGAACTTTTACAACTGTGGAATGGAAACGGTGTACGTACGTGGGATGAGCACAAACAGGAGGAATTTAACCTAAAGGCGTTGTTGTTCGTGACCATCAACGATAGGCCCTCTCTCAGTAACCTTTCAGGACAGACAAACAAGGGATACCATGCAAGCACGCACTGTTTACTTGACACCGATAGTATATACCTGGCAAGCTGCATGAAGAATGTGTACCTGGGCCATCGTCGATTTTTTCCGACCAACCATCAATGTCAAAAGAAAGGCAAGCATTTCAAAGGCGAGGCAGATCACCGGAAGAAGCCCGCCATGCGTACCGGTGATCACGTACTTGCTATGGTCAATGATTTACATGTAATCTTTGGAAAGGGTCCCGGCGCACTAGCTGTTCCGAGTGACGCTGGGGGACACGCACCCATGTGGAAGAAGAAATCTATATTTTGGGACCTACCCTACTGGAAAGACCTAGAGGTCCGCTCTTCGATCGACGTGATGCACGTGATGAAGAACCTTTGCGTGAATCTGCTAGGCTTCTTGGGCGTGTATGGGAAGACAAAAGATACAGCTGAGGCACGGGAGGACCTACAACGTTTGCACGAAAAAGACGGCATGCCTCCAAAGCAGTATGAAGGTCCTGCCAGCTATGCTCTTACCAAAGAAGAGAAGGAAATCTTATTTGAATGCATGCTTAGTATGAAGGTCCCGACTGGCTTCTCGTCTAATATAAAAGGAATAATAAATATGGCAGACAAAAAGTTTCAGAACCTAAAGTCTCATGACTGCCACGTGATTATGACACAACTGCTTCCGGTTGCATTGAGGGGGCTTCTACCGGAAAACGTCCGATTAGCCATTGTGAAGCTATGTGCATTCCTCAATGCAATCTCTCAGAAGGTGATCGATCCAGAAATCATACCAAGGCTAAGGAGTGATGTGGTGCAATGTCTTGTCAGTTTCGAGCTGGTGTTCCCACCATCCTTCTTCAATATCATGACCCATGTCCAAGTTCATCTAGTTGACGAGATTGTCATTCTAGGCCCCATATTTCTACACAATATGTACCCCTTTGAGAGGTTCATGGGAGTCCTAAAGAAATATGTCCGTAACCGCGCTAGGCCAGAAGGAAGCATCTCCATGGGCCATCAAACAAAGGATGTCATCGGGTTTTGTGTTGACTTCATTCCTGGTCTTAAGAAGATAGGTCTCCCTAAATCGTGGTATGAGGGGAGACTGACTGGAAAAGGCACGCTTGGAAGGGACTCAATAATATGCAGGGACGGATATTCTTGGTCTCAAGCACACTACACAGTTCTACAGAACTCTACCTTGGTGACCCCGTATGTCGATGAACACAAGAACAGTCTGCGCTCCAAACACCCGGAGCAGTGCGGCGACTGGATTACATGTGAACACATCAGGACTTTTAGCAGTTGGTTGGAAGCACGTATCAGAGGTGACAACACTGTTTGTGATGAGCTGTACTTGTTGTCCAGGGGACCATCTTTGACTGTATTGATTTGGAAAGGATACGAGATAAATGGGAATACATTTTACACGATTGACCAAGATCAAAAGAGCACCAACCAAAACAGCGGTGTCCGCTTTGATGCAACAACCGAGAGGGGAAAGGACACATATTATGGTTACATAGTGGACATATGGGAACTTGACTACGGAGTAGATTTTAAGGTCCCTTTGTTTAAGTGCAAATGGGTCAATCTGTCAGGAGGCGGGGTACAGGTAGACCCACAGTACGGAATGACAACAGTGGATCTGAAAAATCTTGGGTACACTGACGAACAGTTCGTCCTAGCCAATGATGTGGCACAGGTTATCTATGTGAAGGACATGTCTACCAGACCGAGAAAGAGAAAAGATAAGGAAGCGAATACATCATACGATGAGCCAAAGCGCCACATAGTTCTTTCAGGAAAAAGGGACATCGTGGGAGTGGAGGACAAGACAGACATGTCTGAAGATTATGAAAAGTTTCATGAAATTCCTCCCTTCAAAGTCAAGGCTGACCCCAGCATCCTGATAAACGATGAAGATTATCCATTGTTACGGCGCAATAAGCAAATGACACAAGCGAAGAAAAAGTGAAGACTTTCTCCCGCAACTATTATGATGATACCATGCCAACTTTGTAACTGACGAGTATGATACCATTGTCCGTTTTGTACATGCACATGCTATGTGGGTCAATTTATGATACCATGCCAACTTTCAACTTTTTTATAGTTCATTTGAAATGCTTTAATGTCTTATGGTTCGGCCCTCGTAATAATTAAAAATAGCAACAATAAGTATTTTGTTGTAAGTAGAAACAAAATAAAATAAATAAAGCAAGAAAGAAAACAAAAAAACAAAAAAAGTGTTTTCAAATTTGAAAACTAATGGCACTAACAGAAAGTTTATAATTTTCCTAAAACTAAAAGCAAAAACAATTAAAAAATAAAGCAAAAAACAAAAGAAAATAAATAATGCAGAAAACAAAAGAAAAAAACAACAATAAGTATTTTGTTGTAAGTAGAAACAAAATAAAATAAATAAAGCAAGAAAGAAAACAAAAAAACAAAAAAAGTGTTTTCAAATTTGAAAACTAATG
>NC_041381.1:661180989-661182775 GCF_002162155.2 Triticum dicoccoides
ATAAATAATGCAGAAAACAAAAGAAAAAAACAACAATAAGTATTTTGTTGTAAGTAGAAACAAAATAAAATAAATAAAGCAAGAAAGAAAACAAAAAAACAAAAAAAAAGTGTTTTCAAATTTGAAAACTAATGGCACTAACAGAAAGTTTATAATTTTCCTAAAACTAAAAGCAAAAACAATTAAAAAATAAAGCAAAAAACAAAAGAAAATAAATAATGCAGAAAACAAAAGAAAAAAACTTTAAAAAAATAAATATAGCAACAATAAGTAAAGAAAACAAAAAACAAAAAAAATGCCTCCTACTGGGCCCCCACGGCCTGAATACGACTAGAAACCCTACTATGGGCTAGGATTCAGGCCGCAGTAGGCCCAGAAGGCCCATCAGGCAAAGCAATAGCAAGTAGGCCCGAAAGCCTGCGGTGGAGAGGAGCTCGAGAGGGGTGCGGCAGTGGGGCTTATAAACCACTGCGCGCCCCTTTCGACTAGCGAGGTGGGACTAAACTTTGGCCCCGAGGCGGGCAGCACAGAGGCCTTTGGTCCCAGTTGGTGGCACCAATCGGGACTAAAGGGGTGGCATTAGTCTCGGTTGGTGCCACCGACCGGGACTAAAGGGGGGCATTAGTCCCGGTTGTAGTCACGAACCGGGACGAATGCCCTTCGTATATATACAGCACTTAGCAGTTTTCGCCAAAATCCATCTGTTTTTTCTCGCCCCGACGCCTTCTGCTCCTCGTCGCGTCACCGCCGAGCCCTGCCCCAACGCCATCAGGCTGGTCCACCTCGCCGTCGCCGCCGCTGAGCCACTGCCCCGACACCGTCGTCGCGCCCGCCGCCCCTGCCGGCCCCGACCCCGTCGCCGTCGTCGTCGCCGCGCGCGCCGCCCCTGCCCTGACCCCGTCGCCGTCGCCGCGCGCGCCGCCCCTTCCCCAACCCCGTCGCCGTCGCCCCGACCACACGCCGCCGCCTTCGGTCCGGCCGCCGGCGCCCTTTCCTCATTTTTTTTGTGCATTTTATGTATATGTTCTCTGTGTATATATGCATGTGTTCTCTGTGTATATATGTTCATATATGCAAAAGTTAGATTTTATAAAAACTTTATATATGCAAAAATTTATACATATATGTAAGTATATATGTATGTATAGATGTATGTATGTGGATACATGAGGGGGGTCGATATACCCCCTCTCCAATAGCATTTTTGTGCATTTTAGGTTAGTGTATATATATGTTGATGTATATATGCAAAAGATAGATTTTTAGAAAAAATACTATTTTTTCTGTTGATGATATGATGATGTTTTTTTCATATATGCATTTTTTTCATATATGTATTATTTTTTTAAGTTGTTAGTAGATATCGATTTTAGGTTAGTGCATTTTAGGTTAGTGTAGAGGAGAAATTTAAAGTAAAATAAGGAAAAGGGAGAAAATAGGAAGAAGGAAGAAGGAAGAAAGAAGAAGAAAAAGAATGAGAGGAAAAAGGAAAATAAGAAGATGAAGAAGAGGAGAGGAAGAAGAGGAGAAATAAATAAGAAGAGGAAAAAAGAAGAAAAAGAAGAGGAGAAGAAGAAAGGAATAGAGGAGAAGAAGAAAAAATAGAAAAAAAAATTATATTTTTTCTTCTTCTCCTCTATTCCTTTCTTCTTCTCCTCTTTTTTTCTTCCTTCTTCCTTCTTCCTCTTTTCTTCCTTTTCCTTAATTATTTTGCTTTCTCGTCGTTGTCGATATAACCCCCTCGAGATAACTTCGACATGAGGGGCGGTCGATATAAATACCCCCC
>NC_041381.1:661183043-661206927 GCF_002162155.2 Triticum dicoccoides
TCGCTCGACCAAAACTCTCGAGGACACCCAAACCCTAGAGAGAAAACGATGTTGGTCTCCTACCCCCTCCCGCCGCGCCCCTACCCGACAAATAAACTCTCTCGAAGCGTTGTTGTGTCGAGGCGACCCCAAACCCTAGAGAAGCAGCATCGAGGCCACTAACATGATTCCTTATTGTGATTAGCTGGCTAGTTCTACGTTTGCCACTAGTTCCATCTGTACCATATATAAACATGTTGTAAATATTTGCAGAAACTATGGAGCACCGAGACAAAGAAACAGAAGCGATATTGAGGGACATAATCGCAAATGGAAGGGATGAAGTTGCGTCATTTCTCCTCGACACCGTTGTTGGTCAGCTGGAAGAACGGGGTGAAGAAGAGGGCTATGTTCATGATGGCTTCGGCCCATTAATGCCGGTACAAGAACATGACTATGTTCATGATGGCTCCGGTGACAAAATGGAGGAACAAGAAGGAGACCGTGCTGACTGCTCCGGTGACCGAACCGAGCCCGACCAGGTATATATATATTAGTTAAGCCCGTGTTGACTAGTTAATTGATGCTTCCATTGTTTCAGTATATGTACACATATTAATTACTCTTGTCTTTCTTCCTTATAATTTCTAGCCCTCCGGATCGAGCACAACTTCGGCAAGGAGACGAGGCCCGAAGAAAAAGTTGAGCTCGGATGAAAAGTTTGAGATCATAGAAGTCGCGCCCGACAGCGAACCGATTGAACCCATCCGGACAAGGAAGGCATTTTGTTCTCAGTGCGGGGTTCTTGTTAGGGAGAAGATCCCGATCAGCATCCAGCAATCGTATAAGCCTAAGGAGGAAGACCCTGAGGTGTCTTATGTCAATGATATGCAGAAAGAATATCTTTGGACTGAGCTAAAGGAAAATTTCACCCTACCGCCAGAGGAGGATCCGGAGAAGCCAGTTAAAGAGGAATTAATCAAGTATTGTGCTCTTAAGAAGATGGCAACCCTAATGAGGAGGTGGAGGAAAGAGCTGAACCAGTTTGTCAAAAAATAAAAAGACACCAGAATTCATCGGCAAATATGAGAAGATCAAAGATCACTGGCCCGCATTTGTGGCCCACAAGACATCGGAAAAGAGTAAGAAGATGTCGGAGACAAACAAGAAAAATGCTGCGAAGAAGACGCTTCACCATCGCACGGGTTCAGGTGGCTACCTGCAAGCCCGGCCTAAGTGGTCCAAGGCTGAGAATGATCTGCTTGAAAAAGGGATCGAACCAGAGACAATGAGATGGCCAGACCGTTGCCGGACTTGGTTCTTCGGGTCTGGCGGAACCTTGGACCCTGTAACAGGGTTTTGCCAGTGGACGGACGAGCAACTGGAAATACCAGTCAAGAACCTTCGACACTATATCGATGCAGCGCAGCGAGGGACGTTCCTTCCAAACAGGGAGAAGGACGAGCTCACAATGGCCCTTGGGAATCCTGAGCACCCTGGACGGACACGAGGCATGCCAGGCTACATTCCGTGGAAGGTTGGTTTTCCGGACGCAGGGGGTTACAAAACCCACGAGAGGAGGAAGAAACTGGAGCAGGACCAACTGCAGGCGCTGCACGAAAGGGTAATGGGGCTAGAGGATCGAGAAGAGGAACGAGAAGCAGCATATCGCAGCAAACGACCTGCCGAAGCTTCCCCCGAAGCTACCCCACCATCTCAGGGGAGAAGCAGCGTGGCTTCCACCGAGCTGCTTCAGCCGGAGCATGTCTTGACGGCTCCTGCCAGCTATCCCGTGGATGGTATCATGGAATCTCAAAATTGCCACATGATGGCGCGATGGATGACTTTGAAGGTCAAGGCGGCTGTTGGCCAAGTTTATCCTAGTGGACCCGACACAACTTATCACTGCCAGCCGATTCCAAAAGGATATGCTAAGGTGATGGTGGATGAAATAACGGAGGGATTTGAGGACCTCGTGCTTGACCACCCTACCGGTGAAGGGGAGACTAGGCTGGGTTCTGCTCTGAAGACTCCATGCCTATGGAAGAAGGAGCTAATCAACCTTTTGAATTGGACACCTCTACCTCCTCCTCCTACTCCGGCGAGTCAGGGCACTCCGCCTCCTCCACCGCCTCCTCCTCCGGCAAGTGACGATCAGGGCATGCGTGGCGGCACTCCACCTCCTTCTCCAGCGCATGGCGGCACTCCGCCTCCTTCTCCACCTGCGTCGGCGCTCCCGAGCAGCCAGCAGCATCCTCCTTCTCCGCCTCGCCAGCAAGGGCGGAAGAGACCCGCCGCCGCCCCGGCTGCTCCGGCGCGTCGTACTCCTTCTCCGCCGCCTCGTAAGCAAGCACGAAAGAAGACAAACGCCGCAGCCGCTCCATCTGCTCCGGCGTCTAGCAGCACAACCAGAGGCGGGAGGCAATACAAATACGGTCCATCATCTCTCAAGCCTCTAGAGAAGTTACCGTATGAGAGGTCTAAGGAGGAAAACGATACGATTGTGCGGACCCACGTGAAGGAGTTCTTTGAAGGGGTGAAAGCAAAGAGACATCCACCTCCGGAGGAGAAGGTAGATCCGGTGAAAGCAAAGCGCACTATCGATGCCCTGAGGAAACCACCAAAGTCTCCGCCGAGAACCAACTATGAGCGCATTACTGAACAGACATATCTCCAAGCCCAGCGGTCGGGAACTACTGTCAGTGCTAAAAGGTCAAAAGAACGAGCAAAGGGGAAAACATTGCCCAGCTCAGCGAACAAGCACAGCAATCGTGCCCCCGCTCAATGTGTCTAATGCTCCGGGGACGGTGGCCGGTTATGGCAATCTTGACGATTACCTGCCTGACGATGCACTTCCTGATTTCTTGGAGGTGGACGAACACAGATACGAGTACGGGAAGCCTCTCGTCAAAGATGGAAAATCTCTGACAACAATGATGCGAAGATTCCATAATTGGTACATGGAAACCTGCAGAGAGTCTGAGGGTAAGAATGCTTTGTATCTGCATATTAAAGAGGAGCACGATCTCGTTGCAAATGATCTGTTGACTGTTCCATTTGAGGAGTTCTTCGAGTTCTTCAATCAAAAGGCCCTCGATAAATTAATGGTCTTTTGCTACTGCCTATAAGTACTATTTCTGCCATTAAGTCTCTATATATAGCTCGGCTCTTTCATTGCATGTATTTATAATTAATTATCCTCAATATATTATGCAGATTGAAGATCGTCGAGTGCAAAAAACAAGAAATTTATGATATTGGGTTCATTAACACAAATATCATAGATGTATTTCTGGTTGAAAAGAACGTCAAAGAGGCCGAGGACAACTTGCTACAATTGTTGATCAAAAATCAAAACAAAGATACCATACTCTTTCCTTACAATGGCCTGTGAGTGTTACTGTCGTGTGCATATTCGGTTTCCCTTATTACTCAAGCAAGCTTATAGTAATGTAATTGATGAGTTATGCATGCGTGCCCAGGTACCACTATATTCTTCTGGAGATTAAGCTTGAGCGTGGACTAGTAACCGTCTTAGACTCGAGACAGAAAGATCCCAAATCCTATGCGGACATCACTGCAATGCTCAGCAAGTAAGTTCAAACGATCATTATCGCACCATATCGGCAACTTTTTGTTCATTTCCTGATATCTCAAGTAATAATAATTATTTTCTTTGTCTTGCAGGGTTTGGAAACAGTTCACCGCAGAAGCTCCGGGACTGCCGAAGGAACTGACATATAAATGGCCGAAAGTAAGTACTACTGGCTAGCTAGTTGCGCGCATCTCCCATTGATTCTATAGCTATACTTTCATCAATGCCATTTATAATGCTTCATTATCAATTTGATTGACCTCTATTTCTCGTAAAGTGCTTGTGGCAGGAGGAAGGGAATGATTTCTGTGGATACTACGTGTGCGAGTTCATCCACACTGCGACTTTGAAAAACAAGCGGGGCTACTCTCAAAGACAATATGAAGTGCGTAAGCAATAATATTCACAATTTCATTTTATTACACCATCATTTCTGTTGAGTTTAATTCATATATATGTATTAATTAACCCCCTTCTTCAAATTAGACGTGGCAGATGCGGAATGAACTCCTAGAACCAGATCGCATGAAAGCAATTCAAGAGGAATTGGCGGGATTCTTTCTTGACCACGTCATCAATAAAGCCGGAGAATACCATGTGGAAATTGATTTCAAATGCTAGGGGTTTGTAATTAAGAGATCTTATACATATTGTACATGTATGTAGCCAGTAGCGTCGGATACATGATACGAAAACTTGTTGTTCGACCAATCTCTCGGAGAAGGAGAGGTCGATCGATCACTTCTCTCGGTATGCATGACGAACTTCTGTACTGAATGGTTCTCTCGATCACTTATGTATATATAGTACGTAGCGTCGACCAAGCACGGACATAAGAGAGGACACTTCTCTCTATTAATTAGCTAGCTAACACAATATATGAAACACCTAAATTAACCCCCCAAAACCCCCAACCTCCCCTCCTTTCAAAAAAAACAAAAACCCCAGCCACTGGAACGCTGACGTGTGGATGCCTTTTGGTCCCGGTTGGAGCCACCAACCGGGACCAAAGGACCCTGACTGGGCTCGGCGCACAGGGCCACGTGGAGGCACATTGGTCCCGGTTCTAGTTTGAACCGGGACTAATGGGTGGAGGTATTAGTAACGGCCCATTAGTCCCGGTTCATGAACCGGGACTAAAGGCCCTCACGAACCGGGACTATTAGGTGTTTTTCTACTAGTGCCTTTGCGACCGCAGCGGGAGGCATCGTCTTCTCCATTGAAGTGCCACACGGGTTTTCCCCTATATTGAAGTGGCTGCACTCCCCTTATAATACATATTGACATGACTTCAATTATTGTCAATCCTAATTTGGCCAGGGTTTGTATCCGGCTCATCAGATAGAAGACTTCCCTGTTTTCCTCCTCCTGGGGGCTCCGAGGGCGCCAGCTTTGGCGTTTCTTCAGCGGAGTATCAGTGAACTCAGGAAGGCCCATCCGGACTGGGTCCGGAAGGGGAACGTCATCAACATAAAACCACACCCTAATAAAAAAATTTCAATGAAAGACCTCGGTGAAGCTGCTTACATATTGGGCATAAAGATCTATAGAGATAGATCAAGACGTTTAATTGGACTTTCACAAAGCACATACCTTGATAAAGTTTTGAAAAAGATCAAAATGGATCAGGCAAAGAAAGGGTTCTTGCCTGTATTGCAAGGTGTGAAGTTGAGTCAGACTCAATGCCCGACCACAGCAGAAGATAGAGAGAAAATGAAAGATGTTCCCTATGCTTCAGCCATAGGCTCTATCATGTATGCAATGCTGTGTACTAGACCTGATGTATGCTTAGCAATAAGTTTAGCAGGGAGGTACCAAAGTAATCCAGGAGTGGATCACTGGACAGCGGTCAAGAACATCCTGAAATACCCGAAAAGGACTAAGGATATGTTTCTCATTTATGGAGGTGACAAAGAGCTACTTGTAAATGGTTACGTCGATGCAAGCTTTGACACTGATCCGGACGATTCTAAATCGCAAACCGGATACGTGTTTTTATTAAATGGTGGAGCTGTAAGTTGGTGCAGTTCTAAACAAAGCGTCATGGCAAGATCTACATGCGAAGCAGAGTACATAGCTGCTTCGGAAGCAGCAAATGAAGGAGTCTAGATGAAGGAGTTCATTTCCGATCTAGGTGTCATACCTAGTGCATCGGGACCAATGAAGATCTTTTGTGACAATACTGGTGCAATTGCCTTGGCAAAGGAATCCAGATTTCACAAGAGGACCAAGCACATCAAGAGATGCTTCAATTCCATCCAGGACCAAGTCCAGGTGGGAGACATAGAGATTTGCAAGATACATATGGATCTGAATGTAGCAGACCCGTTGACTAAGCCTCTTCCACGAGCAAAACATGATCAGCACTAAGACTCCATGGGTGTTAGAATCATTACTGTGTAATCTAGATTATTGACTCTAGTGCAAGTGGGAGACTGAAGGAAATATGCCCTAGAGGCAATAATAAAGTTATTATTATTTCCTCATATCATGATAAATGTTTATTATTCATGCTAGAATTGTATTAACCGGAAACATGGTACATGTGTGAATACATAGACAAACTTAATGTCACTAGTATGACTCTACTTGACTAGCTCATTAATCAAAGATGGTTATGTTTCCTAACCATAGACATGTGTTGTCATTTGATTAAAGAGATCACATCATTAGGAGAATGATGTGATTGACTTGACCCATTCCGTTAGCCTAGCACTTGATCGTTTAGTATGTTGCTATTGCTTTCTTCATGACTTATACAAAGTTCCTACAACTATGAGATTATGCAACTCCCGTTTACCGGAGGAACACTTTGTGTGCTACCAAATGTCACAACGCAACTAGGTGATTATAAAGGAGCTCTACAGGTGTCTCCAAAGATAGATGTTGAGTTGGAGTATTTCGAGATTAGGTTTTGTCACTCCGATTGTCGTATCTCTGGGCCTTCTCGGTAATGCACATCACTATAAGCCTTGCAAGCAATGTGGAAAATGAGTTGGTTACGGAATGATGCATTACGTAACGAGTAAAGAGACTTGCCGGTAACGAGATTGAACTAGGTATTGGATACCGACGATCGAATCTCGGGCAAGTAACATACCGATGACAAAGGGAACAACGTATGTTGTTATGCGGTTTGACCGATAAAGATCTTCGTAGAATATGTAGGAGCCAATATGAGCATCCAGGTTCCACTATTGGTTATTGACCGGAAATAGTTCTAGGTCATGTCTACATAGTTCTCGAACCCGTAGGGTCCGCACGCTTAAAGTTACGATGACAATTTCATTATGAGTTTATATGTTTTGATGTACCGAAGGTTGTTCCGAGTCCCGGATGTGACCACGGACATAACGAGGAGTTCGAAATGGTCGAGAATTAAAAATTGATATATTGGAAGCCTATATTTGGATATCGGAATTGTTCCGGGAGAAATCAGGATTTTTCCGGAGCCAGGGGGTTACCGAAACCCCCCCGGGGGTTAATGGGCCTACATGGGCCCTAAGGGAGAAGAGGAGGGCCGGCCAGGGTAGGCCGCGCGCCCCCTCCCCCCCTAGTCCGAATAGGACAAGGAAGGGGGGAGGGCGGCGCCCCCCTTTCCTCTTTCCCCTTCCCCCTTTCCTTCTCCTACAAGGCAAGAGGGGGGAGTCGTACTCCCGGTGGGAGTAGGACTCCTCCAGGTGCACCCCAAGGGGCCGGCCGCACCTCCCCCCTCCCTCCTTTATATACGGGGGCAGGGGGGCACGCCATGACACACTAGTTGATCTTCGTGATCGTTCCTTAGCCGTGTGTGGTGCCCCCTCCACCATATTCCACCTCAGTCGTATCGTTGCAGTGCTTAGGCGAAGCCCTATGTCGGTAGAACATCATCATCGTCACCATGCCGTCGTGCTGACAGAACTCATCCCCGTCACCCTGCTGGATTGGAGTCCGGGGATCGTCATCGAGCTGAACGTGTGCTGAACTCGGAGGCGTCGTACGTTCGGTGCTTGGATCGGTCGGATCGTGAAGACGTACGACTACATCAACCGTGTTGTCATAACGCTTCCGCTTTCGGTCTACGAGGGTACATAGATACACTCTCCCCTCTCGTTGCTATGCATCACCATGATCTTGCGTGTGCGTAGGAATTTTTTTGAAATTACTACGTTCCCCAACACAAAGAGCTCGGGCTGGATGAAGGGTTTATATAGGATGATCTTTAGTCCCTGTTGGTAATACAAACCAGGACTAAACGTGCATCTGTAGTCCCAGTTCGTGCCATGAACCGGGACTAAAGGTGTTGGTGGGGCCGCAGCCTGACACCAGCCTACCACCACCTCTTTAGTACCCGGCTCGTGGCACGAACCGGTACTAGAGGTTCGCCACGAACCGGGACTAATGACCATTGCCCGCCTAGCCGTTGGAACCAGCACTAATGTTACAAACCGGGACTAATGAGCTTCACATTAGGCCATTTTTCTACTAGTGTGTGAGTAGTTTACCATAGAACTACAGGTCCATAGCTAGTAGCTAGATGACTTCTTCTATCTCTTCAATCTTCAATATGTTGTTCTCCTCGATGAATTGTGGATTTATGATCAGATTATCTATGAATATTATTTGAGTCTTTTCTGAATTCTTATATACATGATTAAATATCTTTGTATTTCTCTTTGGATTATTGGTTTGATTTGGCCAACTAGATTGGTTATTCTTGCAATGGAAGAGGTGCTTAGTTTGGGTTCAATCTTGCGGTGTCCTCACTGAAGGAAATATGCCCTAGAGGCAATAATAAAGTTATTATTTATTTCCTTATTTCATGATAAATGTTTATTATTCATGCTAGAATTGTATTAACTGGAAACATGATACATGTGTGAATACATAGACAAACATATAGTCACTAGTATGCCTCTACTTGACTAGCTCATTAATCAAAGATGGTTATGTTTCCTAACCATAGACATGTGTTGTCATTTGATTAATGGGATCACATCATTAGGAGAATGATGTGATTGACATGACCCATTCCGTTAGCCTAGCACTTGATCGTTTAGTATGTTGCTATTGCTTTCTTCATGACTTATACATGTTCCTATAACTATGAGATTATGCAACTCCCGTTTACCGGAGGAACACTTTGGGTGCTACCAAACGTCACAACGTAACTGGGTGATTATAAAGGAGTACTACAGGTATCTCCGAAGGTACATGTTGGGTTGGCGTATTTCGAGATTAGGATTTGTCACTCCGATTGTCGGAGAGGTATCTCTGAGCCCTCTCGGTAATGCACATCACGATAAGCCTTGCAAGCAATGTGGCCAATGAGTTGGTTATGGGATGATGCATTACGTAACGAGTAAAGAGACTTGCCGATAACGAGATTGAACTAGGTATTGGATACCGACGATCAAATCTCGGGCAAGTAACATACCGATGACAAAGGGAACAACGTATGTTGTTATGCGGTTTGACCGATAAAGATCTTCGTAGAATATGTAGGAACCAATATGGGCATCCAGGTTCCGCTATTGGTTATTGATCGAGAATAGTTCTAGGTAACGTCTACATAGTTCTCGAACCCGTAGGGTCCGCGCGCTTAACGTTACGATGACAGTTATATTATGAGTTTATGAGTTTTGATGTACCGAAGGAGTTCGGAGTCCCGGATGAGATCAGGGACATGACGAGGAGTCTCGAAATGGTCTAGACGTAAAGATCGATATATTGGACGACTATATTCGGAGTTCGGAAAGGTTCCGAGTGATTCGGGTATTTTTCGGAGTACCGGAGAGTTACGGGAATTCGCCGGGGAGTATATGGGCCTTATTGGGCTATACGGGAATAGAGGAGAGAGGCCAAAAGGAAAGAGGCCTGCGCCCCCCCTCTGGTCCGAATTGGACAAGGGGGGCAGCCCGCTTTTCCTTTTCCCTCTCCCCCTCTTTCCACTTCTCCTACTCCAACAAGGAACGAGGGAGTCCTACTCCCGGTGGGAGTAGGACTCCCCTTGGCGCGCCCCCTCCTAGGCCGGCCGCACCTCCCCCCTCCCCCCTTTATATACGGGGGCAGGGGGGCACCCCATGACACACAAGTTGATCTACGGATCGTTCCTTAGCCGTGTGCGGTGCCCCCCTCCACCATATTCCACCTTGGTCATATCGTCGCGGAGTTTAGGCGAAGCCCTGCATCGGTAGAGCATCATCATCGTCACCACGCCGTCGTGCTGACGGAACTCATCCCCGAAGCTTTGCTGGATCGGAGCCCGGGGATCGTCATCGAGCTAAACGTGTGCTGAACTCGGAGGTGTTGTACGTTCGGTGCTTGGATTGGTCGGATCGTGAAGACGTACGACTACATCAACCGCGTTGTGCTAACGCTTCCGCTTACGGTCTATGAGGGTACGTGGACAACACTCTCCCCTCTTGTTGCTATGCCATCACCATGATCTTGCGTGTACGTAGGAATTTTTTTGAAATTACTACGTTCCCCAATAGTGGTATCAGAGCCTAGGTTTTATGCGTTGATGTTATATGCATGAGTAGAACACAAGTGAGTTGTGGGCGATACAAGTCATACTGCTTACCAGCATGTCATACTTTGGCTTGGCGGTATTGTGAGATGAAGCGGCCCGGACCGACATTACGCGTATGCTTATGCGAGACTGGTTTCACCGTTGCGAGCACTCATGCTTAAAGATGGCTGGCGGGTGTCTGTCTCTCTCACTTTAGCTGAATCGAGTGTGGCTACGCCCGGTCCTTGCGAAGGTTAAAACAGCACTAACTTGACGAACTATCGTTGTGGTTTTGATGCGTAGGTAAGAACGGTTCTTGCTAAGCCCATAGCAGCCACGTAAAATTTGCAACAACAAAGTAGAGGACGTCTAACTTGTTTTTGCAGGGCATGTTGTGATGTGATATGGTCAAGACGTGATGCTATATTTATTGTATGAGATGATCATGTTTTGTAACCGAAGTTATCGGCAACTGGCTGGAGCCATATGGTTGTCGCTTTATTGTATGAAATGCAAACGCCATGTAATTGATTTACTTTATCTCTAAGCAGTAGCGATAGTTGTAGAAGCAATAGATGGCGTAACGACAACGATGCTACGATGGAGATCAAGGTGTCGCGCCGGTGACCATGGTGATCACGACGGTGCTTCGAAGATGGAGATCACAAGCACAAGATGATGATGACCATATCATATCACTTATATTGATTGCATGTGATGTTTATCCTTTATGCATCTTATCTTGCTTTGATTGACGGTAGCATTTTAGGATGATCTCTCACTAATAATCAAGAAGTGTTCTCCCTGAGTATGCACCGTTGCGAAAGTTCTTCGTGCTGAGACACCACGTGATGATCGGGTGTGATAGGCTCTACGTTCAAATACAACGGGTGCAAAATAGTTGCACACGCGGAATACTCAGGTCATACTTGACGAGCCTAGCATATATAGATATGGCCTCGGAACACGGAGACCGAAAGGTCGAACGTGAATCATATAGTAGATATGATCAACATAGTGATGTTCACCATTGAAACTACTCCATCTCACGTGATGATCGGACATGGTTTAGTTGATTTGGATCACGTGATCACTTAGATGACTAGAGAGATGTCTGTCTAAGTGGGAGTTCTTAAGTAATATGATTAATTGAACTTAAATTTATCATGAACTTAGTCCTGGTAGTATTTTGCAAATTATGTTGTAGATCAATAGCTTGCGTTGTTGCTTTCATATGTTTATTTTGATATGTTCCTAGAGAAAATTGTGTTGAAAGATGTTAGTAGCAATGATGCAGATTAGATCCGTGATCTGAGGTTTATCCTCATTGCTGCACAGAAGAATTATGTCCTTAATGCACCGCTAGGTGACAGACCTATTGCAGAAGCAGACGCAGACGTTATGAACGTTTGGCTAGCTCAATATGATGACTACTTGATAGTTTAGTGCACCATGCTTAACGGCTTAGAATTGGGACTTCAAAGATGTTTTGAACGTCATGGACCATATGAGATGTTCCAGGAGTTGAAGTTAATATTTCAAGCAAATACCCGAGTTGAGAGATATGAAGTCTCCAACAAGTTCTATAGCTAAAAGATGGAGGAGAATTGCTCAACTAGTGAGCATGTGCTCAGATTGTTTGGGTACTACAATCGCTTGAATCATGTGGGAGTTAATCTTCCAGATAAGATAGTGATTGACAGAATTCTCTAGTCACCACCACCAAGTTAGTAGAACTTCGTGATGAACTATAAAGGGATGACGAAAACGATTCCCGAGCTCTTCATGATGCTGAAATCGATGAAGGTAGAAATCAAGAAAGAGCATCAAGTGTTGATGATTGACAAGACCACTAGTTTCAAGAAAAGGGCAAAGGGAAAGAAAGGGAACTTCAAGCAGAATGGCAAGCAAGTTGTCACTCCCGCGAAGAAGCCCAAAGCTGGACCGAAGCCTGAAACTGAGTGATTATACTGCAAAGGAAATGGTCAATAGAAGCGGAAATGCCTTGAATATTTGGTGGATAAGAAGGATGGCAAAGTGAACAAGGGTATATTTGATATACATGTTATTGATGTGTACCTTACTAGTGTTTATAGTAACCCCTGAGTATTTGATACTTGTTCGGTTGCTAAGATTAGTAACTCGAAACAGGAGTTACAGAATAAACAGAAACTAGTTGAGGGTGAAGTGACGATGTGTGTTGGAAGTGGTTCCAAGATTGATATGATCATCATCACACACTCCCTATACTTTCGGGATTAGTGTTAAACCTAAATAAATGTTATTTGGCGTTTGCGTTGAGCATGAATATGATTTGATCATGTTCATTGCAATACGGTTATTCATTTAAAGTCAGAGAATAATTGTTGTTCTGTTTACATGAATAAAACCTTCAAATGGTCATACACCCAATGAAAATAGTTTGTTGGATCTCGATCGTAGTGATACACATATTCATAATATTGATGCCAAAAGATGCAAAGTTAATAATGATAGTGCAACTTATTTGTGGCACTGCCGTTTGGGTCATGTCGGTGTAAAGCGCATGAAGAAACTCCATAAAGATGGATTTTCGGAATCACTTGGTTATGAATCATTTGATACTTGCGAACCGTGCCTTTTGGGCAAGATGACTAAAACTCCATTCTTCGGAACAATGGAACGAGCTACTGACTTGTTGGAAATAATACATACCGATGTATGTGATCCAATGAGTGTTGATGCTCGTGGCAAGTATCGTTATTTTCTGACCTTCACAAGATGATTTGAGCAGATATGGGTATATCTACTTGATGAAACATAAGTCTGAAATAGTTGAAAGGTTCAAAGAATTTCAGAGTGAAGTGGAAAAATCATCGTAACAAGAAAATAAAGTTTCTGCGATCTGATCGCGGAGACGAATATTTGAGTTACGAGTTTGGTCTTCAATTAAAACAATGTGGAATAGTTTCACAAACTCACGCCACCTGGAACACCACAATGTAATGGTGTGTCCGAAAGTCGTAATCGTACTTACTAGATATGGTGCGATCTATGATGTCTCTTATCGATTTTACCACTATCGTTTTGGGGTTGTGCATTAGTGATAGTTGCATTCATGTTTAAAAGGGCACCATCTAAATCCGTTGAGACGACACCGTATGAACTATGGTTTAGCAGTAAACCTACGCTGTCGTTTCTTAAAGTTTGGAGTTGCGATGCTTATATGAAAAAAGTTTCAACCTGATAAGCTCAAACCCAAATCGGAGAAGTGCGTCTTCATAGAATACCCAAAGTTAACTATTGGGTACACCTTCTATCACAGATCGGAAGGCAAGTTATTCATTGCTAAGAATGGATCCTTTCTAGAGAAGGAGTTTCTCTCGAAAGAAGTGAGTGGGAGGAAAGTAGAACTTGATGAGGTAACTGTACCTGCTCCCTTATTGGAAAGTAGTTCATCACAGAAATCTGTTCCTGTGACTACTACACCAATTAGTGAGGAAGTTAATGTTGATGATCATGAAACTTCAGATTAAGTTACTACAGAACCTCGTAGGTCTTCCAGAGTAAGATCCGCACCAGAGTGGTACGGTAATCCTGTTCTGGAAGTCATGTTACTAGACCATGATGAACCTACGAACTATGAGGAAGCGATGATGAGCCTAGATTCCACAAAATGGCTTGAGGCCATAAAATCTGAGATATGATCCATGTATGAGAACAAAGTATGGACTTTGATTGACTTGCTCGATGATCAGCAAGCCATGTTAAATAAATGGATCTTCAAGAGGAAGACGGACATTGATAGTAGTGTTACTATCTACTAAGCTCGACTTGTTGCGAAATGTTTTCAACAAGTTCAAGGTGTTGAATACGATGAGATTTTCTCACTCGTATCGAAGCTTAAGTCTGTCTGAATCATGTTAGCAATTGCCACATTTTATGAAATCTGGCAAATGGATGTCAAAACTGCATTCCTTAATGGATTTATTAAAGAAGAGTTGTATATGATGCAACCAGAAAGTTTTTGTCAATCCTAAAGATGCTAACAAAGTGTGCAAGCTCCAGCAATCCATCAATGGACTGGTGCAAGCATCTCGGAGTTGGAATATATGCTTTGATGAGTTGATCAAAGCATATGGTTTTATACAGACTTTTAAAGAAGCCTGTATTTACAAGAAAGTGAGTGGGAGCTCTGTAGCATTCCTAATATTATATGTGGATGACATATTGTTAATTGGAAATGATATGGAAATTCTGGATAGCATGAAAGGATACTTGAATAAGAGTTTTTCAAAGCAAGACCTCGGTGAAGCTACTTACACATTGAGCATCAAGATCTATATAGATAGATCAAGACGCTTGATAAGATTTTTCAATGAGTACATACCTTGATAAATTTTTGAAATAATTCAAAATGGAACAGTCAAAGAAGGAGTTCTTGCCTGTGTTACAAGGTATGAAGTTGAGTAAGACTCAAGACCCGACCATTGCAGAAAATAGAAAGAGAATGAAAAGTCATTCCGTATGCCTCAGTCATAGGTTCTATAAAGTATGCTATGCTGTGAACCAGACCTATTGTATACCTTGCTCTGTGTTTGGCAAAGGAATACAATTTTGATCTAATAAGTAGATCACTGGACATGGGTCAACAATATCCTTAGTGAGGACTAAGGAGATGTTTCTCGATTATGGAGGTGATAAAAGAGCCCGTCGTAAAAGTTACAATGATACAAGCTTTTACACCAATCCAGATGACTCTAAGTCTCAATCTGGATACATATTGAAAGTGGGAGCAATTAGTTAGAGTAGCTCCGTGCAGAGCATTGTGGACATAGAATATTTGCGAAATACATACGGCTCTGAATATGACAGACCCGTTGACTAAGCTTCTCTCACGAGCAAAACATGATCATACCTTAGTACTCTTTTTGGTGTTAATCACATAACGATGTGAACTAGATTATTGACTCTAGTTAACCCTTTGGGTGTTGATCACATGATGATGTGAACTATGGGTATTAATCACATGCAGATGTGAATTCACATAGCGATGTCAACTAGATTATTGACTCTAGTGCAAGTGGGAGACTGAAGGAAATATGCCCTAGAGGCAATAATAAAGTTATTATTTATTTCCTTATTTCATGATAAATGTTTATCATTCATGCTAGAATTGTATTAACCGGAAACATGATACATGTGTGAATACATAGACAAACATATAGTCACTAGTATGCCTCTACTTCACTAGCTCATTAATCAAAGATGGTTATGTTTCCTAACCATAGACATGTGTTGTCATTTGATTAATGGGATCACATCATTAGGAGAATGATGTGATTGACATGACCCATTCCGTTAGCCTAACACTTGATCGTTTAGTATGTTGCTATTGCTTTCTTCATGACTTATACATGTTCCTATAACTATGAGATTATGCGACTCCCATTTACCGGAGGAACACTTTGGGTGCTACCAAACGTCACAACGTAACTGGGTGATTATAAAGGAGTACTACAGGTGTCTCCGAAGGTACATGTTGGGTTGGCTTATTTCGAGATTAGGATTTGTCACTCCGATTGTCGGAGAGGTATCTCTGGGCCCTCTCGGTAATGCACATCACGATAAGCCTTGCAAGCAATGTGGCCAATGAGTTGGTTACGGGATGATGCATTACGTAACGAGTAAAGAGACTTGCCGGTAACGAGATTGAACTAGGTATTGGATACCGATGATCAAATCTCGGGCAAGTAACATACCGATGACAAAGGGAACAACGTATGTTGTTATGCGGTTTGACCGATAAAGATCTTCGTAGAATATGTAGGAACCAATATGGGCATCCAGGTTCCGCTATTGGTTATTGACCGAGAATAGTTCTAGGTCATGTCTACATAGTTCTCGAACCCGTAGGGTCCGCACGCTTAACGTTACGATGACAGTTATATTATGAGTTTATGAGTTTTTATGTACCGAAGGAGTTCGGAGTCCCGGATGAGATCAGGCACATGACAAGGAGTCTCGAAATGGTCGAGACGTAAAGATCGATATATTGGACGACTATATTCGGAGTTCGGAAAGGTTCCGAGTGATTCGGGTATTTTTCGGAGTACCGGAGAGTTACGGGAATTCGCCGGGGAGTATATGGGCCTTATTGGGCTATACGGGAATAGAGGAGAGAGGCCAAAAGTAAAGAGGCCTGCGCCCCCCCCCCCCCTTTGGTCCGAATTGGACAAGGGGGGCAGCCCCCTTTTCCTTTTCCCTCTCCCCCTCTTTCCACTTCTCCTACTCCAACAAGGAAGGAGGGAGTCCTACTCCCGGTGGGAGTAGGACTCCCCTTGGCGCGTCCCCCTCCTAGGCCGGCCGCACCTCTCCCGCTCCCTCCTTTATATATGGGGGCAGAGGGGCACCCCATGACACACAAGTTGATCTAGGATCGTTCCTTGGCCGTGTGCGGTGCCCCCCTCCACCATATTCCACCTCGGTCATATCGTCGCGGAGTTTAGGCGAAGCCCTGCACCGGTAGAGCATCATCATCGTCACCACGCCGTCGTGCTGACGGAACTCATCCCCGAAGCTTTGCTGGATCAGAGCCCGGGGATCGTCATCGAGCTGAACGTGTGCTGAACTCGGAGGTACCGTACGTTCGGTGCTTGGATCGGTCGGATCGTGAAGACGTACGACTACATCAACCGCGTTGTGCTAATACTTCCGCTTACGGTCTACGAGGGTACATGGACAACACTCTCCCCTCTCGTTGCTATGCCATCACCATGATCTTGCGTGTACGTAGGAAATTTTTTGAAATTACTACGTTCCCAACACTCACCCAGTGACATAGTAGGGGTAGCGAGGCATGTATTGTATTGTTGCCATCAAGGGTAAAAAGATGGGGTTTTCATCATATTACTTGAGTTTATCCGTCTACATCATGTCATATTACTTAAGGCGTTACTCCGTTCTTATGAACTTAATACTCTAGATGCATGTTGGATAGCGGTCGATGTGTGGAGTAATAGTAGTAGATGCAGAATCGTTTTGGTCTACTTGACACGGACATGATGCCTATATTCATAATCATTGCTTTGGATATTGTCATAACTTTGTGCTTTTCTATCAATTGCTTGACAATAATTTGTTCACCCACCGTATGTTTTCTTTCAAGAGAGAAGCCTCTAGTGAAACCTATGCCCCGGGGTCTATTTTCCATCATATATTTTCAGATCTATAAACCAAAAATAAAAAAAAATACCTTGCTGCAATTTATTTGTTTTTACTTTGTTTTACGTTTTAGTAATCTTATATATATATATATATATATATATATATATATATATATATCATCCTTGCAAGTGACCGTGAAGGGATTGACAACCCCTTTATCGCGTTGGGTGCAAGTGTTTGGTTGTTTGTGTAGGTGCATAGATTGGAAACTTGCTCGTACCTCCTGTTGGATTGATACTTTGGTTCTCAAACTGAGAGAAATATGTATCTCTATTTTGTTGCATCACCCTTTCTCTTTTAGGAAAAAAACCAACACAAACTCAAAAAGTAGCACACACCTCGTCAACTCTGGGATGAGATTATACTTTCAAACCAACACTTCCATTTTATACATGGGCCTCTTTGAAATTTTAACAATTGTACATAGGTTTGGGGCCATTATTTCTAACATCGGCAACAGTAAACTTTCAAACCACCACTTTCATTGTATACATGGGCCTCTTTGAAATTTCAACAATTGTACATAGGTTTAGGCCCATTATTTCTAACATCGGCAACAGTCAACGTGTGGATGTCCTGCAGAGCATAGTTGTCGTCCATCTTAGGAAACACTTGGCCGCTCATGTCACAAGCGCATGTTGATCGTTGTCCATGTTGACAAGCGCTCGTCAGCCATGTCGCCGAGAGCCTCCTGGCAGGCCCCAACATCAGCGAGAACCTGCTGGCCGTCCTCGCCCACGAGCGGGGCGAGATTAACTGCCTACCCGATTAATTATATGTCTACTTGGAAATAAAATATACTTTTAATTATCTGTATGACTAATTAATTAATTGCATTAATGACTTGGTGTACAAATTGATTCTTTGGGGAAAAAATCCTTACTAAAGTGGACCAAATTAATTGCATAGGTAATTAACTAGTATCTAAGTAATGAAATTAATGACTTGATATCCAAATTAATTCGGCGCTCGGTTTTGAAATTGTTTTACAGTAATGACTACGTGCAAACGGCGACGACCTACGGATTCATCTTTAATAGTAGAGATTTGCTTGACCTCTTGAGCCTCTACAGTAATGATTTACTTGATTACTTACAATCAAGCAAACACTAATTTACTTGATATACTTGTTACTACATAGAACTATAATTTTTTTTCTTGATTTTCTCGTGTTGCCTAACTTGCAAGCATTGGCTAGAAGTTGATTTCTTTCACAAATCATAGAAGAACCATAATAGTTATGTGCAAAACACCCTAAGTAACCACATAACATTGTTTTGCGAAGATATCATCCGGTTGCCTAGTTTGCATACACTGTCCTGTGTCCTCCGACTGACACACCGCTCGTGGCTACATGATTAACGGGTCGAGCCGAATCGGGCAAGAAATGATTCTCGACCCGCAATCGCAGCGATCGCCAACGAAGCAAGCACCCAGCGCAATCAACCGCGTTATATCCGTCCATGTTTGGAGAGCGCAGGCGACTTTTATAAAAGCCGCCTCCCCTCGCCGTTGCCGGACACTGCCAAAAAGCAGGGGCCGCCAAGCTCTGCTCAGCTCGCCATTGTCGTCCGGGGAAGCAGCTTGCGAAGGAGGAGGAAGCAATGGCGCGTTGTGGGGTCGCCGTTCTCGTTCTGATCCTGCTGGGCTGTGTCGCTGCGGCGGCTGCTGGCGGTGGGGATCACCACCACCGGCGGGGCAGCAGGGCGTCGGCGCGGCTGCGGCTCGTGCCCGCCGCTCCGGGCGCGTCACTGGCAGAGCGCGCGCGGGACGACCGGCACCGGCACGCCTACATCTCTCGGAGGCTGGCGTCGGCGTCGCCAAGCCGGCGGCGCGCGGCCGAGACGTCGACGGCCCCGGGCCCGGAGGCGTCGGCGTTCGCGATGCCCCTGACGTCGGGCGCGTACACGGGCACGGGGCAGTACTTCGTGCGGTTCCGCGTGGGCACCCCCGCGCAGCCCTTCGTGCTCGTCGCCGACACCGGCAGCGACCTCACCTGGGTCAAGTGCCGCGGCGCGTCCCCGCCGTCGGCCGCGTCTCCGTCAGGCTCGCCGCGCGTGTTCCGGCCGGCGGACTCCAAGTCGTGGGCGCCCATCCCGTGCTCCTCCGACACGTGCAAGTCCTACGTCCCCTTCTCCCTCGCCAACTGCTCCGCCGGCACCGCCCCCTGCGCCTACGACTACAGGTCAGTGCCACCACCATTGCCAAGTTGTTGCTCCTCCATTTTAGCTCGCTCAGGATCGTGCGACACGGTGGTTTGGTTGGAATCGGGGTGGCGCGGCAGCGGGTGCGCAGTAAGTGCGCGCCGTGGCTGGCCTAGTGGCCTGGGCGCTGGGTGGGTGTCGCGCGCGCGCAGGGGCCATAAATTTGCCGCGGCCGTGGTGACTGTGGCCGCCTCGCCGTGGCAGAGCATAGCGTGTAGCATTCACTCACGAAGCCCCGAGCTATGCCCTGCCTGCTTCGGCTTTTGCGGCGTTCGTTACGGCCACTTATTGCGCGCGCCCGCGTAGGTGGGTGAACGAGCATGAACATGAGCATGTCCGAACGAGGTACGAATCAGAGCCAGCCCCGCCGATCGGCCCCCGTCCGCCCCGCTCGCTCTTCAATCCGCATTCATTGGATTTTCACCAACCCCACTGTGGAGTCCAGCAGTATATCTAGGACGTCCATTTCCCCTTCTGGTTTTGATCGATCGTGATGATGCACGGTCTCCGAGCCCGGACAGGGGGATTGAGGCGGTCTCCGTATTTAATCGTTGGCGTCAGGCGGCCGCGTCACCTTGTCGCGCGCGCCAGATTTGGACGCACGCCGCGTGGGTGTGCGCGCTCGCGGCTTGCTCCGCTGGTGGCACGCCGCGCGCACGTTGCCGTCTCGGCTAGGCGGCGGCGCGCGCATGCCGCCAGCGGCGATGCGCTGTTGCTCCGCCCCGTTGCTATAAAAAATGGAGCAGCTTGGGTAGAGGTGGTAGATGGCGACCGACCAACGCTAGGGTGGCGCGCCATGTGCGCCTGCACGTACGTACGTAGTACAGCTATACCATGCGGTTCCCCGGGAACGATGATTAAAATTCATTTAAACACACGCAGTGTTTACTCTGTCCTGAACCACTCCTGTTGCTGGCTACTCTGTCTTTTGCCAAGACTGTTGATTTGTTCTCCCTGTCGTTCATACTTACTCCCTCCGTGTAGTATCAAAAAAACGTCTTACATCATGGGACGGAGCGTCGTGAAACTCATGATACTATTACCACAAGTGGTAGCGCCCTCAGGTTGACCAGTAGACTTTGCCATGTTCGGCCGCAAGCTCTTGGCCAACGTGTGTTCATCGATCTGTCACCGATCGCTTTAGCACCTGCTTTACAGTTAACGGCTAGGTCTTCAGAAAAAGGCGATTAGAGAAATGCACCATGCCGCAGCTCGTTTATTGGGCATGTACGTACGTGCGTATGCAAGTTGGGTTCGGCGCGCCGTATCTGAATCTTGCCATGTTCGCCCTTATCCAGCCCAGCATATGACCTGTCACCGATCTCGATCTTCAGCACCTGCTTTGCAGGCAATTAACACCCGTAGGTCCGATGCCTTGCTGTACTAATCCTAACTAAAAAATGATGATTAGCTAGACAAACGTACTCTCTTCTAGCCTTTAAGAGGCAATGGGGGTGCCACTGCGTAGCTCATTTGGTCTGCCAGCCAGCTAGCTTCATGAGATTGATTGACATTCGTATTGGTGCATCACTGTTCTTTGCCTAAAACAGACTTGGGTCACCCGACTACAAAACTGTGTTGAGCTATGATGGATTATTATGCCCTCCACTGTGCTTAGGTCCACCTCTAGGAACAATGCTCCCTTTTGCTTTACAGTTCATGAACAAGACATGTTATCTTTTTATTTATTTTTTAGAAAAGGAGGATGACCCCCGGCCTCTGCATCTGGAAGATGCATACGTCCACCTGTTATCTTTTTATATGATGATGATTCTGTTAACTTATAGAGCATATGGAATATGAGTAGTAGTAGTAGTAGCTTGCAAGCTGGCTCTGTCTGTTGTTTACCTTCTGCATGCTGCCTTACGAAAAGCCACGGTCCCCATGGCACACCACCATCACTTGTAGTAGTAACTTGTAAGTACGATTTCATCAGATAAACACATTAGGCCCACGATCACCAACAGACATCGGGCGTGTTCTAGCTGGAGTGGGTCAACTCGGCTCCATCATAACGCGTTGCTAATTTTCTTCCCGGATGCGCTGTGTTTTTGCTCCTCTGTTGGAATCTCTGCATGTGCCGACCAACTGCTAGCCCACCCAGCTGATGATCCTAACCAACTGTCAACCGACGTTGCTGACCTGATCGTTGATCGTGCGTGTGGCTTGCAGGTACAAGGACAACTCGTCGGCCCGCGGCGTGGTGGGCACGGACGCGGCCACCATCGCCCTCTCCGGCTCCAACGGAGGCGGCGGCACGGACAGGAAGGCCAAGCTGCAGGAGGTGGTGCTGGGCTGCACCACCTCCTACGACGGCCAGAGCTTCCAGGCCTCCGACGGCGTGCTCAGCCTCGGCAACAGCAACATCTCCTTCGCCTCCCGCGCCGCCGCGCGCTTCGGCGGCCGCTTCTCCTACTGCCTCGTCGACCACCTCGCCCCGCGCAACACCTCCAGCTACCTCACCTTCGGCCCCGACGCCTCCAACGGCGCCGCGCAGTCGCCGTCGAGGACGCCGCTGCTGCTCGACGCCCAGGTGGCCCCGTTCTACGCCGTCACGGTCGACGCCGTCTCCGTCGCCGGGGAGGCGCTCGACATCCCCGCCGACGTGTGGGACGTCAAGAAGAGCGGCGGCGCCATCCTCGACTCCGGCACCAGCCTCACCATCCTCGCCACCCCGGCGTACAAGGCGGTGGTGGCCGCGCTGAGCAAGCAGCTCGCGGGAGTGCCGCGGGTGACCATGGATCCCTTCGAGTACTGCTACAACTGGACGGCCACGAGCACGCCGCCGGCCGTCCCGAGGCTGGAGGTGCGGTTCGCCGGGTCGGCGCGGCTTCAGCCCCCGACCAAGAGCTACGTCATCGACGCGGCGCCCGGCGTCAAGTGCATCGGGCTCCAGGAGGGCATCTGGCCCGGGGTGTCCGTCATCGGCAACATCCTGCAGCAGGAGCACCTCTGGGAGTTCGACCTCGCCAACCGCTGGCTTAGGTTTAAGGAGAGTCGCTGTGCACAGTAATTAATTATTAGGCAGCACTAGTCATTTCTTCTGATTCCGTTCTCGTTCTTTCCCGTAAGGGTCTCGCTGATTCTGTAAGGCTCTTTCTTCATAAGCAAGTGTTAATGAAATGTGGGATGAAGATATCTGAAGTTGGAACAGGATGATGCAAGTTTCTGACACGGATCTTTTACAACGATTCACTAAAAATACGTAAAAGGCTATCTAACAAAATAAATATTCCCCTTAATGCCTCGAATGGTCACTCTACCCTTGTTTGATTCTCAAGGTTGAGTATGTTGTGCTACCATATCATAATAAATAATACTTCCTCCGTCTCAAAATAAGTGTCTCAAATTTAGTATAACTTTGTACTAAAGTTAGTACAAAAGTTGAGACAACTATTTTGGTACGGAGGGAGTATGATACTACAATGTCTTATACATGAGACTTTTTAAGATATTAATTTATGTATACATCATGGATATAGTAATACTAGTATATGATACTCCCACTACGACCAGCCTTAGCTATACAAATCCCATAAAGAATAAACGTTAAAGAACCATTGATTCATGTGATGGGTTAAGTTATTTAAATGATCAATGTAATTTTACTCGTATAGAGTTGCTAGCTAGGTATAAACTGAAGTCCCTTGGTAATTACACCGGTAATGCTACATTCACGGGGAGGATTTTTACAGGCTTCACAGGGTAGTTAACGTGGAGGATTACGATTGGGTTTAAGGGGTCTGAAGGGGCCCACCCTTCCTGAAAATCAGGGGGGTTAGTTTGATTAGATGGAACAACCCTATATTACTTCCGTAAATGCCCGTGAGTCTAGCATTTTCGGTGATTACACACTCTGGATCTTAGTTGGCACTTGGTAGGAGCCTAGTACAGACAGAGCAGAAAGTAGAGACCAGAGACAATATTACCTTTGGAGAATATATGTGACCAAAGATCCAAGAGAAAGCAGACAAAGACAACTCCATACGTATATGAATATCTTATCATGATACATTATGGTACTCAAGTACAGTAAGTACCATCAGCCGGCGAGATTGTTCGCTTGGCTGTATTCTTTCAGAGTCCCACACCAAATGCAGCATGTGCAAGCTCGGGAGTGGAAATGACGACTACTCCACCTGCAATGTGGACCTATGTTCTATGATCGCTTAATTAGTTAGTTAGGGCATATGTTCCGACCTATGTTCTATGATCGCTTAATTAGTTAGTTAGGGCATATCTAATGCCGACCCTTAAATGTCCGCATCGTCCGGACCGTTGAAGAAAGTCAACCAGGGACTGTATCGATCCGCATAGAGGTCCGGACATGTTTTCTTTCGCAGATCGGAATCAAACATGGAGAGGGTTTTGCGGGAGTCTGGACACATGAAACATCACTCTCTGACC
>NC_041381.1:661207400-661219494 GCF_002162155.2 Triticum dicoccoides
GAGCCTGTCGTGGTTCTAAGTCTGACAGTAGAATAGGGGATAGGTATGGAGAGGCAAGATCCTAGCTATGGAGCAGTTGTGCACACAAGTGTTTTACGAGTTCAGGCCTTTCTCGGAGAAAGTAACAGCCCTACGTCTCGGAGCCCGGAGGCGGTCGACTGGATTATTTGTGTGAGAGTTACAGGGGTGTGAACCCTTCTACCAGTGGAGGGGGGTGGCTTATATAAAGGGCGCCAAGACCCCAGCCAGCCCACGTAGCGGAGGGTTAAAGTACATTAAGGTCTGGCGTTACTGGTAACGCCTTACATAAAGTGTCATCATGCCCATAAAGACTACTTAATTACAGATCGTTTGGATACAGAGTAGATCTTGAACTCCTGGTGGTCGAGTGAGTCTTCATGGTCGAGTGTCTTCAGGTTCGTCGAGTGTCTTCTAGTCCGTCAAGTGGAGTTCCTCTTGGTCGCCTGGAAGACGGCTTCTTCTAAAAGATGTCCTTGGGGAGGGTACCTTGGACAGGTTCATGACCCTACCCTAGGTACATGACTTCATCAGTAGCCCCCGAATGGATCGAGGTTTGAGTAAGGAAGGAGTTGGCAATCTTTCCGACCTGCTTTCTGGTGCTGTAAAGGTGTTTTGCTCTGGATCAATGACTTTCAAGTGAGGGTGTCAACTTTCGTTCAGTCGCCTTGATCCATTCTTTATATCTGTCGAGTGAACTTTATGAACTTGGAGATTTCCGAGCGACGGATCGCAGGAGATCTTCCGTCTGACAAGTTGCCCTGTGGTTAGCGGATTTAGTGGGATCTGAATTTTGGGAAGCGCGAAGCGGAGAAGACCGCGGTACTCGGATGGGATAAGGCAGGGACGCCTCGATTCCCGCGCTGCCTTTTTCGCCACGTATCGCCTGCGCGACTGTTTCGGGATTTGACAGGATCGCCCGGGCCTACCTGTCGGCCACTCGGAAGTGACTCCATATAAGGAACCTGGCGGAGGTTTTTTGAACAGTGCCTCCTCATTTTCCCCTCCCTCGTCTCCAGATTCATCCGCCGCGCCCACCAAATGCCCAGCGCCGCTGCTCCGTTCCAGCCTCGTCGGCGACAATGGTGAAAGAGAAGACGTCGGCCTTGGAGCGGGCAAAGAAGGCGATAGCGAAGGTGAAGGGGAGAGCGACCAGTCGAGGCGGATCCTCGTCGTGGTCCCGTTTGCCGCAAGATTGGATCCAGGGTGATTGGATCCGCTCGACCATCACCCAAAAGGATCTCGATGACCTGGCCAACGAAGGCCTGGTTGCGCACGGGGCGGCGAGGCTCCCGGGGATGGAGTGGCAGCCACAGCCTCAGGAGGGTGAGTGTGTCCTTTTGGCGACTCATGTAGATCGAGGGTTCTCTCTGCCATCGCATCCTTTCTTTCGAGGGTTTCTGAATTTCTTTGGGGCTCAGCTTCACCACTTTACACCCAATTCCATTGCCTATCTCGCCGCTTTTGTATCTTTGTGTGAAAACTTCTTGGGTTGTCGGCCGCACTGGGGCCTCTTCAAACACATATTCACTTGTCGTTTCAGACGGTGAAAAAGGCCAGCCCCAATGACGAGAGAACTTAGGTAATCCAGATGTGTGGGGGTCTCGGGGTCCAGACGAGGAGTAAGAGCGCTTTCCCAACTATGACCCTTCCCGAGTCAGTCAGAGGGTGGCAGTCGACCTGGTTCTACTGCCAAGACCAGCCGACGCTAGGGCAGTCGACTGGGCTCCCTTCCTTCTCTATGAGTCGAGTGAACAAGCCATCCTCTCTACAAGTAGTTCCGGAGGAGAAGGCTCAGGTTAAAATGTTGATGGAGCGAGTAGTCTAGTTGATTCGTGACGGTGTGACTGGCATGGACCTTCTGGAGGTTTTCCTTCGGCGGCGCATCCAACCACTCCAGTACCGGGGCCACCCGCTGTGGTTGTATTCTGGTACTGAAGACACCACTCGGGTCCACCCAGAAGAGGTCAACGATGCCACACTGGAGAGGTGGATGACTGCCATCACAGGGAACAAGGACAACCCTCGTGGAGCCAGGAGGATCCCGCCACTCGACCAATCTTATGAGGCAGACAAGGTATGCTCACTTTTCTCCGATTGTATTCTCGTTCCGTCCATTCTGTTTCGTCGTGGACCAGTCGATTGACTTTTGTCTTACTTGTTGTCTTTCAGGAGACCATTGAGTTGTATTCGATGCCCAACGGGGCACAGGCGCAGGCCGACGAGGAGGAAGGAAGTGGAGGTGAAAGTCAAGAGGAGTGGGAATCGGATGGTAATGAGGGTGACGAAGATGCAGGCTCCGATGAGGAGGAAGAGGAGGAAGAGGAGGAGGAAGTTGTGCCTCCCCGTTCTGAAAGAAGATCCAAGCTCGCCCACGACCATGCGGTCGAACGCAGCAAGGGAGTCGTGTTTGCTGGTCAATCGACGAAACTCCCTCGGACGACTTCACCGGCGCCGACTGAGAAGGCGTCGAAGCAACCCCGAGCGGCCCCGACAAAACCGGCGAAGGCCCTACCGAAGATGAGGATGGAGATTCCGACTGTTTCTGGGTAACAGCATAACTCATGCTTTTCCTTTTATCCTGGATACATTCTTGGTCGACTCAATCGCTGACAGACTGATTTTTGAAATCGCAGTGCTGCTACTTCTGAAACTTCAGCCAGGCATGAGGACCAAGAAATGGAAGATGCTGCTACTTCTCATCCTGGTATGATCTGCGCGGTTTCGCTTTCGGTCGATTGAATCTTTATTTTTGACTTTGAACTTCTTCTGCAGCTCCACCTAGCGTTGTCATCGATCTTCCTGACGATGATGATGAAGCACCCCTGAGGCAGAGGAGGAGCAGGAAGGTGACTGTTGGCAAGGCTGCTCAGGTCGTGTCAGCACCTGAACTACTGGTTCCAGAGGGAAGCAATGTTGCTCGGGCTACCGTGTCCTTCGCGGAGCCATTGACGGTTGCCCGTCCTTTGTCATCGAGTGCTGACCCACCTTATCTCTTCTCCACCTACCACGTCCGGGAGGACCAAGCAAGCGCTGCCAAGGAAGCCATACGCCAAGCCAGGATTATGATGGAGCAGGTGAAGGCGATCCGAACCGCCAGCCAAGCAGCTTATGACACGAGTTCAGCTCTCCAGAGTAATGTCCAGGTTAGTTAAACACCGACTGGAAGTCTTGATGTTTGTCATGCACCCACTGGGTGGGTGTGTCAATCGGAATGTCGGGATTAGTGGGGGCACGCTGAGTGCACCCACTGGGTGTAGTCCCCGAGACTACGGTGGACTGCCTGCAGTCGACTGTAGTCTTTGTGTCTTGAGATTTCTCACTTTTACTTGTTTCACTCGAACTGGTCGAGTGGGATCATGGAACCGGTGGGGGGCACGCTGAGTGCACCCACTGGGTGTAGTCCCCGAGACTGTGGTCAACTGCTGGCAGTCGGCTATGGTCTGAATAATTCTTCGTTTTTTTACTGCTGGCAGTTAACTGCTTCCGGTCGACTGATCGACTCTGAGTCTAGCTGATAGAACTAGTGGGGGCACGCTGAGTGCACCCACTGGGTGTAGTCCCCGAGACTACAATTGAATGTTTGAATTTGGCTGTAGTCTTAGAAACACTACGATTTTTCTCTTAGTCACCCGGAAGTGATCTGTCTTTGATGTCTGCCGGTTGAACTTTCGCAGAAATCTTGTGACCTTGTTTCTCGTTATACCGAGCTGGAGAACAAGCATATCCAGCTTGAACTTGACCTGAAGCTTGTCCAAGAGAACTTCACGAAGTCGAAGGAGGAGGCAAAAGGTATGTTTGGTGAGAATCTTGACGACTGTCTTTGTTTCTTGCCTGTCTCTGAATCTGATCTTATTGTGATTTTTGCAGATAAACTGAAGGATGCTCTGAAGAAGAAAGACCTTGACCTCGCCGAGGCGCAGAAAGCGGCTTCGGACAAGACAAAACTTGCAGAAGAGAAGGTGGCTTCTGTTAGCAAACTTGAAGAGGAAAACACTAATCTGAAAGCTGCTCTCGACGTGGCCAATCAGGAAGTCACCCGACTGAAGAATGCCAATATGGTCCTGAGCGACAAAGCTGGCGAACTGGCGGGAAAGAAGAATGACTTGGAGGTTTATCTGGGAGGACTCGCAAAGAAGCTATTCCTCATGCTTGAAGGTAACCTCTTATATCCGACTGGTAATTACTGACTTACTGTAGGACCATTAGCTTATCCTTGAATCGTGTCCACAGAATTCTGCCAAAACTTTGAAGAGGAGACTGGTCGAGTGGAGACTGGCTTAGATCCCATCAACTCTCCGGTGAACGATGAAACCGCTATGAACGTGCTCCGCCTCGAATCTCGTGTTGCTGTAGTGGTCGACTACCTTGCAAGACTGAAAGCTGCAACGTCGCGCATCGACACATCGCTCTGGCCAGAAGAAACGCTTCAGAACGACCTTGAGTCGCTGATGACTCGACTGAACAAAGTCCCAAGTCGAGTGCAAGAATGGAAGAAGTCTTCTGCCAGGTGTGGCGCTGACGTCGCTCTGTCCTTAGTCCGCGTCCACTGCAAGGAAGCGAGAGAAGACAAGCTGGTGTCTCTCAAGGTGGCCAACACTAGGACGCATGACTTCCGTTCTTTCTGTTGGGGAACGTTGCAGAAAATTAAAATTTTTCCTACGGTTTCACCAAGATCCATCTATGAGTTCATCTAAGCAACGAATCAAGGGAGAGAGTTTGCATCTACATACCACTTGTAGATCACGTGCGGAAGCTTGCAAGGTGATGATGTAGTCGTACTCGACGTGATCCAAATCACCGATGACCAGCGCCGAACGGACGGCACCTCCGCGTTCAACACACGTACGGGACGGGAGACGTCTCCTCCTTCTTGATCCAGCAAGGGGGAAGGAGAGGTTGATGAAGATCCAGCAGCACGACGGCGTGGTGGTGGATGCAGGGCGTCACAGCAGCAGGGCTTCGCCGAGACTACGAGGGAGAGACGTAACGGGGGGAGATGGAGGCGCCAGGGGCTGGTGTATGAAGTCCCTCCTCTCCCCCACTATATATAGGGGTGCCAAGGGGGGGGGCGCCGGCCCTAGTAGATGATATCTACTAGGGGGGCGGCGGCCTAGGGGAGGTTTCCCTCCCCCCCAAGGCACCTAGGGGTGCCTTCCACCACTAGGACTCCTCCTAGGGGGAAACCCTAGGCGCATGGGCCTATAGGGGCTGGTGCCCTTGGCCCATGAAGGCCAAGGCGCACCCCCTACAGCCCATGTGGCCCCCCGGGACAGGTGGCCCCACCCGGTGGACCCCCGGGACCCTTCCGGTGGTCCCGGTACAATACCGATAACCCTGAAACTTGTCCCGATGCCCGAAATAGCACTTCCTATATATAATTCTTTACCTCCGGACCATTCCGGAACTCCTTGTGACGTCCGGGATCTCATCCGGGACTCCGAACAACATTCGGGTTTCTGCATATACATATCTTCATAACCCTAGCGTCACCGAACCTTAAGTGTGTAGACCCTACGGGTTCGGGAGACATGCAGACATGACCGAGACGCTCTCAGTCAATAACCATCAGCGGGATCTGGATACCCATGATGGCTCCCACATGCTCCTCGATGTTGTCATCGGATGAACCACGATGTCGAGGATTCGATCAAACCCTGTATGCAATTCCCTTTGTCAATCGGTACGTTACTTGCCCGAGACTCGATCGTCGGTATCCCAATACCTTGTTCAGTCTCGTTACCGGCAAGTCACTTTACTCATACCGTAATGCATGATCCAGTGTCCAACACCTTGGTCACATTGAGCTCAATATGATGATGCATTACCGAGTGGGCCCAGAGATACCTCTCCGTCATACGGAGTGACAAATCCTAGTCTCGATCCGTGTCAACCCAACAGCTACTTTCGGAGATACCTGTAATGCACCTTTATAATCACCCAGTTACGTTGTGACGTTTGATACACCCAAGGCACTCCTACGGTATCCGGGAGTTACACGATCTCATGGTCTAAGGAAGAGATATTCGACATTGGCAAAGCTCTAGCAAAACGAACTACACGATCTTTTATGCTATGCTTAGGATTGGGTCTTGTCCATCACATCATTCTCCTAATGATGTGATCCCGTTATCAACGACATCCAATGTCCATAGTCAGGAAACCATGACTATCTGTTGATCACAACGAGCTGGTCAACTAGAGGCTTACCAGGGACATATTGTGGTCTAAGTATTCACACGTGTATTACGATTTCCGGATAATACAGTTATAGCATGAATAAAAGACAATTATCATGAACAATGAAATATAATAATACTTTTATTATTGCCTCTAGGGCATATTTCCAACAGTCTCCCACTTGCACTAGAGTCACCAATCTAGTTACATTGTGATGAATCGAACACCCATAGAGTTCTGGTGTTGATCATGTTTTGCACGCGAGAGAGGTTTAGTCAGCGGATCTGCGACATTCAGATCCGTGTGCACTTTGCAAATCTCTATGTCTCCATCTTGAACATTTTCACGGATGGAGTTGAAACGACGCTTGATGTGCCTGGTCTTCTTGTGAAACCTGGGCTCCTTGGCGAGGGCAATAGCTCCAGTGTTGTCACAGAAGAGTTTGATCGGCCCCGGCGCATTGGGTATGACTCCTAGGTCGGTGATGAACTCCTTCACCCAAATCGCTTCATGTGCTGCCTCCGAGGCTGCCATGTACTCCGCTTCACACGTAGATCCCGCCACGACGCTCTGCTTGCAGCTGCACCAGCTTACTGCTCCACCATTCAACATATACACGTATCCAGTTTGTGACTTAGAGTCATCCAGATCTGAGTCGAAGCTAGCGTCGATGTAACCCTTTACGACGAGCTCTTCGTCTCCTCCATAAACGAGAAACATGTCCTTCGTCCTTTTCAGGTACTTCAGGATATTCTTGACCACTGTCCAGTGTTCCTTGCCGGGATCACTTTGGTATCTTGCTACCAAACTTACGGCAAGGTTTACATCGGGTCTGGTACACAGCATGGCATACATAATAGATCCTATGGCTGAAGCATAGGGGATGACACTCATCTCTTCTTTTTCTTTTGCCATGGTCGGTGACTGAGCTAAGCTCAGTCTCACACCTTGTAACATAGGCAAGAACCCCTTCTTGGACTGATCCATTCTGAATCTCTTCAAAATCTTATCAAGGTATGTGCTTTGTGAAAGACCTATGAGGCGTCTCGATCTATCTCTATAGATCTTGATGCCTAATATATAAGCAGCTTCTCCAAGGTCCTTCATTGAAAAACACTTATTCAAGTAGGCCTTAATGCTGTCCAGAAATTCTATATCATTTCCCATCAAGAGTATGTCATCTACATATAATATGAGAAATGCTACAGAGCTCCCACTCACTTTCTTGTAAACGCAGGCTTCTCCATAAGTCTGCATAAACCCAAACGCTTTGATCATCTCATCAAAGCGAATGTTCCAACTCCGAGATGCTTGCACCAGTCCATAAATGGATCGCTGGAGCTTGCATACTTTGTTAGCGTTCCGAGGATTGACAAAACCTTCCGGCTGCATCATATACAGTTCTTCCTTAAGATGCCCGTTAAGGAATGCTGTTTTGACGTCCATCTGCCATATCTCATAATCATAGTATGCGGCAATTGCTAACATGATTCGGACGGACTTTAGCTTCGCTACGGGAGAGAATGTCTCGTCGTAGTCAATCCCTTGAACCTGTCGATAACCCTTAGCGACAAGTCGAGCTTTATAGATGGTAATATTACTATCCGCGTCCGTCTTCTTCTTAAAGATCCATTTGTTTTCTATCGCTCGCCGATCATCGGGCAAGTCTGTCAAAGTCCATACTTTGTTTTCATACATGGATTCTATCTCGGATTTCATGGCTTCAAGCCATTTGTTGGAATCCGGGCCCGCCATTGCTTCTTCATAGTTCGAAGGTTCATTGTTGTCTAACAACATGATTTCCAGGACAGGGTTGCCGTACCACTCTGGTGCGGAACGTGTCCTTGTGGACCTACGAAGTTCAGCAGTAACTTGATCCGAAGTACCTTGATCATCATCATTGTTTTCCTCTTCAGTTGGTGTGGGCATCACAGGAACGGTTTCCTGCGCTGCGCCACTTTCCTGCTCAAGAGGTAGTACTTCATCGAGTTCTACTTTCCTCCCACTTACTTCTTTCGAGAGAAACTCTTTTTCCAGAAAGCATCCGTTCTTGGCTACAAAGATCTTGCCTTCGGATCTTAAGTAGAAGGTATACCCTACAGTTTCCTTAGGGTATCCTATGAATACGCATTTTTCCGACTTGGGTTCGAGCTTTTCAGGTTGAAGTCTCTTGACATAAGCATCGCATCCCCAAACTTTCAGAAACGACAGCTTAGGTTTCTTTCCAAACCATAATTCATACGGTGTCGTCTCAACGGATTTAGACGGTGCCCTATTTAAAGTGAATGTAGCTGTCTCTAGAGCGTATCCCCAAAATGATAGCGGTAAATCGGTAAGAGACATCATAGACCGCACCATATCCAATAGAGTGCGATTACGACGTTCAGACACACCGTTTCGCTGACGTGTTCCAGGCGGCGTGAGCTGTGAAACGATTCCACATTTCTTTAAGTGTGTACCAAATTCGTGACTAAAGTATTCTCCGCCACGATCTGATCGTAAGAATTTTATCTTTCGGTCACATTGATTCTCCACCTCATTCTGAAATTCCTTGAACTTTTCAAAGGTCTCAGACTTGTGTTTCATTAAGTAGACATACCCATATCTACTCAAGTCATCTGTGAGAGTGAGAACATAACGATATCCTCCGCGAGCCTCAACGCTCATTGGACCGCATACATCGGTATGTATGATTTCCAACAAGTTGGTTGCTCGCTCCATTGTTCCAGAGAACGGAGTCTTGGTCATTTTGCCCAAGAGGCATGGTTCGCACGTGTCAAATGATTCATAATCAAGAGACTCTAAAAGTCCATCGGCATGGAGCTTCTTCATGCGCTTCACACCAATGTGACCAAGGCGGCAGTGCCACAAGTATGTGGGACTATCGTTATCAACTTTAAATCTTTTGGCATCTACACTATGAACATGTGTAATATTACGCTCGAGATTCATTAAGAATAAACCATTGACCATCGGAGCATGACCATAAAACATATCTCTCATATAAATCGAACAACCATTATTCTCAGACTTAAATGAGTAGCCATCTCGTATTAAACGAGATCCTGATACAATGTTCATGCTCAAACTTGGCACTAAATAACAATTATTGAGGTTCAAAACTAATCCCGTAGGTAAATGTAGAGGCAGCGTGCCGACGGCGATCACATCGACTCTGGAACCATTCCCGACGCACATCGTCACCTCGTCCTTTGCCAGTCTCCGTTTATTCCGCAGCTCCTGCTGTGAGTTACAAATATGAGCAACGACACCGGTATCAAATACCCAGGAGTTACTACGATTACTGGTAAGGTACACATCAATCACATGTATATCAAATATACCTTTGGTGTTGCCGGCCTTCTTATCCGCTAAGTATTTGGGGCAGTTCCGCTTCCAGTGACCCTTCCCCTTGCAATAAAAGCACTCAGTCTCAGGCTTGGGTCCATTCTTTGACTTCTTCCCGGTAACTGGCTTACCAGGCGCGGCAACATCTTTGCCGTCCTTCTTGAAGTTCTTCTTACCTTTGCCCTTCTTGAACTTAGTGGTCTTATTGACCATCAACACTTGATGTTCTTTCTTGATTTCAGCCTCTGCTGACTTCAGCATCGAGAACACTTCAGGAATGGTCTTTTCCATCCCCTGCATGTTGTAGTTCATCACAAAGCTCTTGTAGCTTGGTGGGAGCGACTGGAGGATTCTGTCAATGACCGCCTCATCTGGGAGGTTAATGTTCAGCTGGGTCATACGGTTGTGCAACCCAGACATCTTCAGGATGTGCTCACTGACAGAACTGTTTTCCTCCATCTTACAACTGTAGAACTTGTCGGAGACATCATATCTCTCGACCCGGTCATGAGCTTGAAAAACTAGTTTCAGCTCTTCGAACATCTCATATGCTCCGTGGTGCTCAAAACGCTTTTGGAGCCCCGGTTCTAAGCTGTAAAGCATGCCGCACTGAACGAGGGAGTAATCATCAGCACGAGACTGCCAAGCATTCATAATGTCTTGGTTCTCTGGGACGGGAGCGTCACCTAGCGGTCCTTCTAGGACATATTGTTTCCTGGCAGCTATAAGGATGATCCTCAGGTTCCGGACCCAGTCCGTATAGTTGCTGCCATCATCTTTCAGCTTGGTTTTCTCTAGGAACGCGTTGAAGTTCATGTTGACATTAGCGTTGGCCATTGATCTACAAGACATATTTGCAAAGGTTTTAGACTAAGTTCATGATAATAAAGTTCTAATCAAATTATGAACTCCCACTTAGATTAGACATCCCTCTAGTCATCTAAGTGTTACACGATCCGAGTCGACTAGGCCGTGTCTGATCATCACGTGAGACGGACTAGTCATCGTCGGTGAACATTCTCATGTTGATCGTATCTTCCATACGACTCGTGTTCGACCTTTCGGTCTCCGTGTTCCGAGGCCATGTCTGCACATGCTAGGCTCGTCAAGTTAACCCTAAGTGTTTTCGCTGTGTAAAACTGTCTTACACCCGTTGTATGTGAACGTAAGAATCCATCACACCCGATCATCACGTGGTGCTTAGAAGCGACGAACTGTAGCAACGGTGCACAGTTAGGGGAGAACACTTCTTGAAATTTTATAAGGGATCATCTTATTTACTACCGTCGTCCTAAGTAAACAAGATGCATAATACATAATAAACATCACATGCAATTATATAGTTGTGACATGATATGGCCAATATCATATAGCTCCATTGATCTTCATCTGCGGGGCTCCATGATCATCTTGTCACCGGCTTGACACCATGATCTCCATCATCATGATCTCCATCATCGTGTCTTCATGAAGTTGTCACGCCAACGACTACTTCTACTTCTATGACTAATGCTTAGCAATAAAGTAAAGTAGTTTACATGACGTTATTCAATGACACGCAGGTCATACAAAAAATAATGACAACTCCTATGGCTCCTGCCGGTTGTCATACTCATCGACATGCAAGTCGTGAATCCTATTACAAAGAACATGATCTCATACATCACAATTCATCATTCATCACAACTTCTGGCCATATCACATCACATGATCAATCGCTGCAAAAACAAGTTAGACGTCCTCTAATTGTTGTTGCATCTTTTATGTGGCTGCAATTGGGTTCTAGCAAGAACGTTTTCTTACCTACAAATTACCACAACGTGATTTTGTCAACTTCTACTTACCCTTCATAAGGGCCCTGTTCATCGATTCCGCTCCAACTAAGGTGGGAGAGACAGACACCCACCAGCCACCTTATGCAACTAGTGCATGTTAGTCGGTGGAACCGGTCTCACGTAAGCGTACGTGTAAGGTTGGTCCGGGCCGCTTCATCCCACAATACCGTTGAGCAAGAAATGACTAGTAGAGGCAAGTAAGATGACAAAATCCACGCCCACAACAAAATTGTGTTCTACTCGTGCAAAGAGAACTACGCATAGACCTAGCTCATGATGCCACTGTTGGGGAACGTTGCAGAAAATTAAAATTTTTCCTATGGTTTCACCAAGATCCATCTATGAGTTCATCTAAGCAACGAGTCAAGGGAGAGAGTTTGCATCTACATACCACTTGTAGATCACGTGCGGAAGCTTGCAAGGTGATGATGTAGTCGTACTCGACGTGATCCAAATCACCGATGACCAGTGCCGAACGGACGGCACCTCCGCGTTCAACACACGTACGGGACGGGAGACGTCTCCTCCTTCTTGATCCAGCAAGGGGGAAGGAGAGTTTGATGAAGATCCAGCAGCACGACGGCGTGGTGGTGGATGCAGGGCGTCATAGCAGCAGGGCTTCGCCGAGACTACGAGGGAGAGACGTAACGGGGGGAGATGGAGGCGCCAGGGGCTGGTGTATGAAGTCCCTCCTCTCCCCCACTATATATAGG
>NC_041381.1:661219872-661232873 GCF_002162155.2 Triticum dicoccoides
GGGGGGGGGGGCGCCGGCCCTAGTAGATGAGATCTACTAGGGGGGGCGGCGGCCTAGGGGAGGTTTCCCTCCCCCCCAAGGCACCTAGGGGTGCCTTCCACCACTAGGACTCCTCCTAGGGGGAAACCCTAGGCGCATGGGCCTATAGGGGCTGGTGCCCTTGGCCCATGAAGGCCAAGGCGCACCCCCTACAGCCCATGTGGCCCCCCGGGACAGGTGGCCCCACCCGGTGGACCCCCGGGACCCTTCCGGTGGTCCCGGTACAATACCGATAACCCCGAAACTTGTCCCGATGCCCGAAATAGCACTTCCTATATATAATTCTTTACCTCCGGACCATTCCGAAACTCCTTGTGACGTCCGGGATATCATCCAGGACTCCGAACAACATTCGGGTTTCTGCATATACATATCTTCATAACCCTAGCGTCACCGAACCTTAAGTGTGTAGACCCTACGGGTTCGGGAGACATGCAGACATGACCGAGACGCTCTCAGTCAATAACCATCAGCGGGATCTGGATACCCATGATGGCTCCCACATGCTCCTCGATGTTGTCATCGGATGAACCACGATGTCGAGGATTCGATCAAACCCTGTATGCAATTCCCTTTGTCAATTGGTACTTTACTTGCCCGAGACTCGATCGTCGGTATCCCAATACCTTGTTCAGTCTCGTTACCGGCAAGTCACTTTACTCGTACCGTAATGCATGATCCCGTGTCCAACACCTTGGTCACATTGAGCTCAATATGATGATGCATTACCGAGTGGGCCCAGAGATACCTCTCCGTCATACGGAGTGACAAATCCCAGTCTCGATCCGTGTCAACCCAACAGCTACTTTCGGAGATACCTGTAATGCACCTTTATAATCACCCAGTTACGTTGTGACGTTTGATACACCCAAGGCACTCCTACGGTATCCGGGAGTTACACGATCTCATGGTCTAAGGAAGAGATATTCGACATTGGCAAAGCTCTAGCAAAACGAACTACACGATCTTTTATGCTATGCTTAGGATTGGGTCTTGTCCATCACATCATTCTCCTAATGATGTGATCCCGTTATCAACGACATCCAATGTCCATAGTCAGGAAACCATGACTATTTGTTGATCACAATGAGCTGGTCAACTAGAGGCTTACCAGGGACATATTGTGGTCTAAGTATTCACACGTGTATTACGATTTCCGGATAATACAGTTATAGCATGAATAAAAGACAAGTATCATGAACAATGAAATATAATAATACTTTTATTATTGGCTCTAGGGCATATTTCCAACACTTTCATGGAGACCTTCCTCGTGGCTGCCACTCGGATCGCAGATGGGATCGACCTAGATGAGTTTGTTGCGCCTTCCAGCCCTCCGCAGGAGGGGTAAAAAACTTCTATGCTCGATGATTTGAATTTGCCTCGGAATGCCGAGTGATTTTTGTAACCGACAAACCTTAACAGGCTTGATGCCTGAGCACTTCTGGGCCCGTAGGACGTTATCCGAACTTGATTTGCCGTTGAAATACGTTTGCTTCTTTTGGACAACCATCTTCTTTGGGTTGGAATATATACTAGTATCTGTAATGCTATTTTGCAGGTAGGAGTGAAGCACAGATTGCAATCGACTTGTGCTCGTCATGTTTGGGCGAGTGCTGGGCTGCAACCAAGCCTCCGAGTGAGAAACTTGTTCTCCACTCGACCGGATTTAGAAACTTAGGCGAGCACTGGGCTGCAGCTAAGCCCCCGAGTGGGAGGCTTTCTCTCCACTCGGTAGGATTTAGAAACTTAGGCGAGCACTGGGCTGCAGCTAAGCCCCCGAGTGGAAGGTTTGCTCTCCACTCGGTAGGATTTTAGAAACTTAGGCGAGCACTGGGCTGCAGCTAAGCCCCCGAGTGGGAGGTTTGCTCTCCACTCGGTAGGATTTTAGAAACTTAGGCGAGCACTGGGCTGCAGCTAAGCCCCCGAGTGGGAGGTTTGCTCTCCACTCGGTAGGATTTTAGAAACTTAGGTGAGCACTGGGCTGCAGCTAAGCCCCCGAGTGGGAGGTTTGCTCTCCACTCGGTAGGATTTTAGAAACTTAGGCGAGCACTGGGCTGCAGCTAAGCCCCCGAGTGGGAGGTTTGCTCTCCACTCGGTAGGATTTTCGTGGCACGGTTTTGGAGGAGAAGGTAGTAGTCGACCCGCGCTTCGTCTTCCTTGCGGAACGCACATTGTGTTTGTGACGTAGCTCGGAAGGAGGAAGCAGGGTTCGACCTGCGCCTCGTCCTCCTTGCGAAGCGTACGATGTCTTTTATTCTTAGGCAAACACTAGGTTGCAGCTAAGCCTCTGAGTGGAAGACTGGCTTATCACTCGGTAGGATTTTCAAAAACTTAGGCGAGCATTGGGCTGCAGCTAAGCCTCCGAGTGGAAGGCTGGCTTACCACTCGGTAGGATTTTCAAAAACTTAGGCGAGTACTGGGCTGCAGCTAAGCCTCCGAGTGGAAGGCTGGCTTACCACTCGGTAGGATTTTATTTACTTAGGAGAGCACTTGGACTGCAGCTAAGCCTCCGAGTGGAAGGCTGGCTTACCACTCGGTAGGATTTTCAAAAACTTAGGCGAGCACTGGGCTGCAGCTAAGCCTCCGAGTGGAAGGCTGGCTTACCACTCGGTAGGATTTTATTTACTTAGGCGAGCACTGGGCTGCAGCTAAGCCTCCGAGTGGAAGGCTGGCTTACCACTCGGTAGGATTTTATTTACTTAGGCGAGCACTTGGACTGCAGCTAAGCCTCTGAGTGGAAGGCTGGCTCACCACTCGGAGGATTTTGTTTAACTTAGGCGAAGCGGATTCGCAGCTAAGCCTCCGAGTGGAAGGCTGACTTACCACTCGGTAGGATTTTTTACAAGCTTAGGCGAAACGGGTTCGCAGCTAAGCCACCCACTGGGGGACAGATTTATGGGAACAAAAGTAATAACAATTACTGAGAAAATTATGAAACTCTGGTCTTTGATGAATACACTACAGGAGTACTTTTATTACAACTCATCCGAGTGAAATACTTAAGTATAAAAAGGGCGGAGCAGGTCCGCGTTCCATGTTCGGGGCTCGTCAATCTGGTGCTCGACATTGTAAAGGCGGTATGCCCCATTGTGGAGAACCTTGGTGACGATGAAGGGACCTTCCCAAGTAGGAGCAAGCTTGTGTGGTTTCTGTTGATCCACTCGGAGAACTAAATCTCCCTCCTGGAAAGCTCGACTCTTCACGTTTCTGGCATGGAAGCGACGCAAGTCCTGCTGGTAAATGGTCGATCGGATCAAGGCCATCTCTCTTTCTTCTTCTAGAAGGTCGACCGCGTCCTGTCGGGCTTGCTCTGCTTCAGCTTCGGTGTAGAGTTTGACTCAGTGTGCATTGTGAAGTAGGTCACTCGGCAAGACTGCTTCAGCTCCGTAGACCAAGAAGAACGGAGTCCTCCCAGTCGACCGGTTTGGCGTGGCCCTTAATCCCCAAAGCACCGACGGAAGTTCGTCGCCCCATGCACCAGCTGCGTGCTTGAGGTCGCGCATCAGTCGGGGTTTCAACCCTTTGAGAATTAAGCCATTTGCTCATTCTGCTTGTCCATTCGACTGAGGGTGGGCGACTAAAGCATAGTCGACTCGTGTACCCTGAGATGCGCAGAATGCTCTGAATTCTTCAGAGTCGAAGTTTGACCCATTGTCTGTGATGATGTTGTGGGGAACTCCATATCTGAATACCAACTCCCTGATGAAGCTGACAGCGGTGCCGGCATCCAGGTTCTTGATGGGTTTAGCCTCAATCCACTTAGTGAACTTGTCGACTGCTACCAATACATGGGTGTAGCCGTTTCTGCCTGTTCTCAGTGGTCCAACCATATCCAACCCCCATACAGCGAAAGGCCAGACGAGTGGAATGGTCTTCAAGGCTGAGGCGGGTTTGTGTGACATATTGGAGTAGAATTGACATCCTTCACACTTGTCGACTATTTCTTTCGCCATCTCATTTGCTCTGGGCCAGTAAAAACCTGCTCGGTATGCTTTAGCCACGATGGTCCGAGAGGACGAATGATGGCCACAGGTCCCCGAGTGGATGTCGTTGAGAATCATTCGACCTTCTTCCGGTGTTATGCATTTCTGCCTGACTCCAGTCGCACTTTCTCTGTACAACTGTCCCCTCATGACGGTGAAGGCTTTGGATCGGCGGACGATCTCTCGAGCCTCTTCTTCATTCTCGGGGAGCTCTTTCCTCAGAATATAGGCGATATAGGGCATTGTCCAGTCGGGAGTGATGACCAGAACTTCCATGATTAAGTCGACCACAGCCGGGACCTCGACTTCAGTCGGATCTGTGGCGCTTTTTGGCTGCGGGGCTTCCTCAGTGAAAGGATCTTCTTGAACCGACAGCGTGTGAACATGCTCCAAAAACACGCCACTTGGAATAGCTTCCCTCTTGGAACCTATCTTGGCCAAGTCATCGGCTGCTAGATTTTTCGGTCGAGGAACGTGATGGAGCTCTAATCCCTCAAATTTCTTCTCCAGCTTTCTGACTGCATTGCAGTAACCAGTCATGGCTGGGCTTCTGACGTCCCACTCCTTCATCACTTGGTTGACCACTAAGTACGAGTCACCGTAGACCATGAGGCGACGGACGCCGAGTGAAATGGCCATACGCAACCCGTACAAGAGTGCTTCGTATTCTGCTTCATTGTTGGAGGAATCAAAGTGAATCTGGAGTACATATCTGAGCTTATCTCCTCAGGGGGAAACCAAGACCACTCCGGCACCAGAACCATTCAGCATTTTGGAACCATCAAAGAACATAGTCCAATGCTCCGAGTGAACTTGGGTCGGTAACTGCTGTTCAGTCCACTCGGCGAGGAAATCTGTTATTGCTTGGGACTTGATAGCTTTCTTTGCCTCAAATCTGATATCTAGGGGAAGAAGTTCAATCACCCATTTTGCCACTCGACCGGTTGCGTCTCTGTTGTGCAGAATCTCTGATAAGGGGGCGTCAGTGACGACTGTGGTGATATGGTCAGAGAAGTAGTGAGCAACTTTCTTCGTGGTCATATAAATCCCATACACAAACTTCTGATAATGAGGGTATCGTTGCTTGGATGGGGTCAGGACTTTGAAAATGTAATATACTGGGCGCTGAACTTTGAAGGCTTTCCCTTCTTCTTCCCGCTCGACCGTAAGTACAGTACTGACGACTTGTCCTGTGGCTGCAATGTAAAGCAGCAAAGGCTCTTTGCTGATTGAAGCAGCAAGCACCGGCTGGGTGGAAAGCAGGGTTTTTAACTCTGCAAACGCTGCGTCAGCTTCAGGAGTCCACTCGAACTTGTCTGACTTCTTCATTAGTCGGTAAAGAGGCAATGCCTTCTCACCGAGACGAGAGATGAATCGACTTAAAGCGGCCAAGCAACCAGTAAGCTTCTGAACATCGTGCACACGCACATGTCATTTCATTCGGAGTATTGTGCCTACTTTCTCTGGGTTTGCATCGATTCCTCGTTCGGAAACGAGAAAACCGAGTAACTTTCCACCAGGAACTCCGAATGTGCACTTGGATGGGTTAAGCTTGATATCGTACCTCCTGAGGTTGGCAAATGTTTCAGTGAGGTCAGTTAGCAAGTGGGAACCTTTCCGTGACTTGACCACGATGTCATCCATGTACGCTTCCACATTCCCAACTGATTTGAGTGAGCAAACACTTCTGAGTCATCCTCATGAACGTGGCTCCGGCATTCTTGAGGCCGAATGGCATGGTGACATAACAAAAGTACCCGAATGGGGTGATGAAAGCCGTTTTGATCTCATCGGGTCCAAACAGACGGATCTGATGATACCCGGAATAAGCGTCCAAGAAAGACAGTCGCTCACATCCCTCAGTCGAATCGACTATTTGGTCGATGCGGAGAAGAGGAAAATGATCTTTCGGGCAGGCCCGATTGATATGCTTAAAATCGATGCACATGCGAAGCGAATTGTCCTTTTTGGGGACCATGACGACATTGGCGAGCCACTCGGAGTGGTATATCTCTCGGATAAACTCTGCCGCTAGGAGCCGAGCCACTTCCTCGCCAATGGCCTTCCTTTTCTGGACGGCGGACCGTTGCAGATGTTCCTTCACAGGTTTTGCCTTTAAATCGACTCATAGACGATGCTCAGCCAGTCCCCTGGGTACACCCGGCATGTCAGAAGGTTTCCATGCAAAGATGTCCCAGTTCTCACGGAGGAACTGGATGAGCGCTTCTTCCTATTTGGGGTCGAGTGTTGTGGAGATATGAGTCGGAGCAGCGTTAGGGTTGGTCGGGTGGATGTGAACGGGTTTTGTCTCACCGGACGACTGGAACGCTGATTCCGTAGCAGACTTTTTGGCTCGCAACAAATCACTCGGGTCTGCATTCCTTTGGTGTTCCTGCCACTCTTCTGCCACCATCTGAGCATCGGCGATCTTTGAGCCTTTCTGGAAGCACTCTTCTGCCTTCTTGCGGTTGCCAGTGACGGTAATCACGCCTTTAGGGCCAGGCATCTTTAGTTTGAGGTACACGTAACATGGTCGAGCCATAAAACGTGCATAAGCTGGCCTGCCCAAAATTGCATGATAGGCACTCTGGAAATCAACAACCTCAAATGTCAGCTTCTCTTTGCGGAAATTCTTTGAATCACCAAAAACTACGTCAAGAGCAATCTGACCGAGTGATGCGGCCTTCTTGCCAGTGATGACTCCATAGAAACTCATGTTGCTTGTGCTCAGTCTGGACATCGGAATGCCCATCCCTTTCAGCGTCTCAGCGTACAGTATATTCAAATTGCTGCCGCCATCCATCAACACTTTGGTCAGTCGAGTGCCCTCGACGACTGGGTCGACCACCAACGCTTGCCTCCCAGGGGTGGCTATGTGTGTGGGGTGATCAGATTGGTCGAACGTAATGGCAGTCTAAGACCACTTCAGGTAATTGGGCATTGATGGAGCAGCCATATTTACCTCTCGGTTTATAACTTTCAGTCGGTTTTTGCTCTCAACATCGGCAAAAATCATCAAGGTTGAATTGAGCTGCGGATATTCCTCGTCACTATCCTCCTTGTCCTCAACCTTGTCAGTCTCTTTTTCTTTGTCCTTGGGCTGCTTCCCTTGGAACTGCTGTATCAGGAGTCGACACTGTCGAGTGGTATGCTTTGGGTAAATGAAATTACCCTCTTCGTCTTTCTTGGTGTGGATGTGACATGGTAAATCCATCACGTCATTTCCTTCTTTATCTTTTACTTTCTTGGGGTTCCAAGGCCCCTTGGGGTTCCCTTTGAACTTTCATTGATTCAGGGCCAAGGCTTCTCCAGGAGCGGCTGGCTCGGCTTTACGCTTTTGCTTCCGACTGGAATTTCCGCCTCCGGTGTCCTGGGCGACTGACTTGTGCTTGCCTTTCCGGAGCCGATCCTCTTCCTCACCATTGGCATATTTGGTTGCTATTTCCATCATTCGACTCAGAGACATGTCTCCGGTTCGACCGAATTTCAGGCTTAGCTCTCTGTACTTTACGCCCTCCTTGAAGGCACAAACTGCCTGGTGATCAGATACATTCTCTACTGTGTGATGCAGTGTGATCCATCTCTGGATGTAATCCCTGAGAGTCTTATTCGACTTCTGCACACAAGATTGCAGCTCTGTCAGTCCCGCCGGTCGTTTGCACGTTCCTTCGAACGTCCTGACAAACACTCGGTAGAGGTCCTCCCACGTGTAGATGCTGCTGGGTGTCAACTGATTCAGCCATGCCCTGGCTGACCCTTCCAACATGAGAGACAGATGCTTCATGGCCACCTCGTAATTTCCGCCGCCGATCTGAACAGCCACTTGGTAGTCCTCAAGCCAAGTATTAGGCTTGGACTCACCGTTGAACTTGCTGACTCCAGTCGCCAACCTGAAGTTGGGAGGAATCACCGCGGCTCTGATGGCTCTACTGAAACACTCTGGTCCGGAGACGTGCACTCGGCTGCTGGTGGGTACATCTCTGTCATTACCCTCTCTGTGGGCTCTGTTCCGGTCGACCAGACCTTGAACGATGATGGATCTCGCATCAAAGCCTGGTTCCCTGGGGTCGACTGGAATTCTTCGCCCGCCACTGTGCTGGCGTCTGTCATCCTGCTGTCGAGGCATATATGATCCACCCCTCGGGGGAGGAGTGGGCACTCGACGTCAATCGTTGCAATCGAATCAGTGATCATACTGCTCATAGTTCTTGTACTGATCGTGCCGGTCGACATGCCCTTCACGCCTCGGGGGTGATCTGGGGCTATGAGCTGACTGGACTGTATTCGCCGCCACGGATCTGCTATGAATCCTGTTCCGTGACTGCGACACAGCCGAATTCTGATCTCCTGCTGCCCGGAGCAAATCCCTGATCTGCATCAAGCCTCTGCCAGCCTCTGACTGGGAAGGCTGAATCGACTCTGCTATATGGGTTGCAGCTGCCAAATTCTGGATCGGAGTGCGGTATACCTGAGTCGGAGGTTTAAAGAGTTGGCGTCGTCTGGAGTCTGGAATCCGTTGCCGCGCGCGCTCGTCGAGTGCCCGCTGAAGGTTCTCCAGTCGAGTGCGCTCAGCCAGGTTGGCCAAGCGCGCGTCCTCTAAGGCGCGAGCCTCAGGGGTTTCTCCAACGATCGGAGTATGAAGCGCATCCATGTTCCGGCGGCGAAGCTCTTCCCTCTGCTGCGAGTCGAGGGGCTCGGGGCGGTACTCCTCACGGTCGTGCGACGGATCGCCTCCGCCGTGCCTCCCTCGGTGCCAGGAAAGCCGGGGGGAACGTGCGGCCCATTGACCATCAAGACCTCTGCCGCCAGATCACTGCTGTCGCACTCGGATGCAGTCTCTGCGGAGCCAGTCGACAGGTCGAACAGGCCGTAGAGAGATTCGTCGGGCTCGATTGCCGCGACTTGGGCAGTGGTCGACTGGCGAGCCACTGCGTGCCTCACCCACCACTGAAGCCTCGGCCGACCGGAGCGCTTACGCCGGCGGGAAGCTGGGAGGGAGGATGACACGAAAACCGGCCGATACTGAGTCGATGGTTGCCGCAGAAGGACGCCGCGGACGCATGCTCAAAAGTGCGTAGCTCCGTGGACTGGGAGCGCATCCACGTCGAGCGGAGCCTCCTGCAGCCAGGCAGAGTCGTCGGCGACGAATGTGAGCGCGCCGAGACGGATCTCGCGGCCCTCAACCAAAAGTCCACCTGAAACCATGATGATGGGAATTGAAAAGATTGCAACTTCTCCAACAAGTCGCTAAGACACCTGCCCCACGGTGGGCGCCAACTGTCGTGGTTCTAAGTCTGACAGTAGAATAGGGGGTAGGTATGGAGAGGCAAGATCCTAGCTATGGAGCAGTTGTGCACACAAGTGTTTTACGAGTTCAGGCCCTTCTCGGAGGAAGTAACAGCCCTACGTCTCGGAGCCCGGAGGCGGTCGACTGGATTATGTGTGTGAGAGTTACAGGGGTGCGAACCCTTCTACCAGTGGAGGGGGATGGCTTATATAGAGGGCGCCAAGACCCCAGCCAGCCCACGTAGCGGAGGGTTAAAGTACATTAAGGTCTGGCGTTACTGGTAACGCCTTACATAAAGTGTCATCATGACCATAAAGACTACTTAATTACAGACCGTTTGGACACAGAGTGGATCTTGAACTCCTGGTGGCCGAGTGAGTCTTCATGGTCGAGTGTCTTCAGGTTTGTCGAGTGTCTTCTAGTCCGTCGAGTGTAGTTCCTCTTGGTCGACTGGAAGACGGCTTCTTCTAAAAGATGTCCTTGGGGAGGGTACCTTGGACAGGTTCATGACCCTACCCTAGGTACATGACTTCATCAGAGCCTGCGCTTTTATAGCAACTCATAGTTTCTGCGCCAAAATCCTTCACTCCCCTTTTTCTTCCTCCGCCGCTCTCCGTCCAATTCCCGCTCTTTTCACCCACCCTCTCTTTCCTTCCACCGATGAAGCATGGAACCGTCGGAGAACCTATCGAAGATGGAGGCGGCGGAGGTGCCGGAGGATCCGAGCATCACGCTCGCACGGAAGACCAGCTCGGCTACGCGGCAAATTTGCCCTGTCAAAGCGAAGGCCGCAAAGGAGGAGAAGCTCAAGAACAGGGTGCTCGCAGCCTGTTCGCCATAATGCCTAGAGCGGGGAGCCGGCATACGACGACAAGGACAGAGAGATGCTCGACATCATCCACGGCGAAGGCGAAGGAGGAGGAGGAGGTGGCTACGAGGACGGGTAGGTGGAAGACTCGGATCCCACCCAATGCGGCAATTACTAGCAGGAGCAGTCCTACACCCAGACTGCCACGCAGTAGTCTCGTCGTCGTCTTGAATGTCGTCTGTATAAGGTCGTCACCGACATCATCAACAACAACATCACTCCAACAACAGCTACGACTACCAACGAACATTTTTTCATGTCTTCCATTTGTAGTTGATGGTACATGTACAATGGTATTGTGCATTCGCTGCGATTGTTGCATACTAATTACTGTTGAGTCCAAGGTCGATGGTCGCGTGCTCGAGGACGACCAATCGATAACCGTAGAGGGCTCCGACCTTGCCTCCGAGAACAACAGTAGGACAATCGGTCACATATCATCACTCTTTAAATATTGTTTCATCTCATAGCAACGCATGGATATTTATAGTTGACGTTACATGTATGATGCTACTGTGCATTGTATACTAATTACTGTCGAGGCCAAGGTCGACGGTCGCGCGCTCGAGGACGGCCAAGCGACAACGGTCGAGGGCTCCGACCATGCCTTCGAGAATAACAGTAGGACAATCGGTCACACATCATCACTCTTTAAATATTGTTTCATCTCATAGCAACACATGAATATTTTGCTAGTTCGTCTCCAAGGTGCAAGATTGTTTGATTGAGTTGGTACGGAGGGCATATATGCCCGCGGCGCCGATTTCAGCCGAGATACGCGAGTATAGAGCAACGAACCTTTGGTGGACGATTCCAAAATCCCCAATCAGGGCAGGGCGAACAGCTCCGATTCTTTTTGAGCATCAATACAGACACTCGTCGTCGACGGGAACGTCTCCTCCCACTGAAAGCGCATCGCCGAAAATTCTAAAATAAATTCAGGAATAATGCGAGCAACAGGATTTGAACCCTGATGGGTTGAGGATACCACTGTCCACATAACCAACTCAACCACAGGTTGATTTGCAACAGCTCCAATTCTTCTGGCCGGTAAACACAGACGCCGGTGCATGTATACGGAACCAGCACATTCACACGTGCGCCCCTGATTACGTGCCACTGATTGGTTTTTGTTACCATTATGCGCGCGAACATTGATCTGTTGAACCTGCTAATCATACTTTTACACGTACCATAACAAAATCGCCTATGCTAGCAATGCGCATTGCGGACGAACTGGCCCTGCTGTCATCCTTGCTCGCCACGTACGTGGCCGCTCGATGGCACACACGTTTCCTCGCGCTGATGCATGCAGAGACTACACACGATGAAATTGCAACCGACGTGTGCACGATCTCATGTGGCAGCACAACAGCGCACGCACATGCAGGAGGGAGTTGGTTTTTCTGTTAGCTGATGCATGCACACTGTGTACCGTTCGTAGATCGTGCAGTCCGTGTCGTGTGTGAAGCCATTTCGCTACGTAGCACCTCATACAGAACAGGTGGCCGGCTGGCGCGTCACATCACCAGATGACACGTCTGCGTACCGATCATGTAACGTTATTTTCACTGCATCAGTCATTGGCCGGCTCGCGTGCCGGCCTGGCTTGGCCCACACAAACCATGTCGGCCGTAACGGGGCCGTACACGTAACAGTTGCTTCTCCACATACGTGGGAGAAGAGAAATTGAGATGTGGTAACCCGTTGCTGGTTGTCGCTTTCACTTTCACCTGCCTCCCTTTGACAAACACATGCAATTAACCATGCAGACGTCAACTGGACGGCGAGCGTGCACCAATCTGCCAAATAGCGCGCTAAACCACGGCGCGGCCACGTAGCTACACAGTGTTAGGTTACGTGGAGCATACGTGCATGGTACATGTAATACCGAGATGACGCAACCAATGTTTTTAAACCTTATTAGAGCCACTGGTAGCTATGTGTTCTAAAATATCAGTAGGTGTGTGTGCAGTACGTGATCATCGATGGACAAAAGGGTAGGAGAATATGGCCAGCTAGATAGCGAGCAACTTATAGTTAGCGCGCTGGCTTAGCTGTGTTGAGTTGAGCCCGCCGGGTCCGGGTCGGATCGATCCATCCCGCTGTGTGATCGGGTGGTTGAACTGCAACCGCTTCGTTTTGAGAGGGTTTTTTCGGGTAGAGAGGGCTTTGGAGTGGGAGGTGCCGGTCAGACGCGTGGCAGTCCAAATATGGGTCCTGTTCAAAATTAAAAAAAATGGGCCCTATCTCACCAGAAAAAGCGAAATAACGAGTAATTTATAATGTAATATGGTATAATTTCAGACATAACAATTGGATACATAAAAGAAAATCATATACTTGATTTGTGTCATGTCTGATTCAATTGCTATACTGTGATCTTTGACCGAGGAGGCAACAACCGATTTCTAACAAAGTAATAATCCCTGCCAAAAGTTAAGTAGGATCTAGGAATTTGGAGTAGGACCGTAGGAGCCGAAGTTAATCATGAGGACAAGCCAGTGTGAGCGGGTTACCTGTTTTGGTGAGAGAAATATGTTGATCAGACAAAGTCAATCGGAAGCGACAGGCTCGTTGCCCCGCCTGTTGCCGTGTCGCCTGTCGCCGGTTCTGGATGCAGTCAATTTTGATGGTCTGGATGCCGCCTCGCTTGCCTCTGGATGCGATCGATGTCTATTGCCGTCTCGATGCACCTACACGGTTTCCGATATGGTTACCCAGCGATAGTCAAATGTCTAACTGATGCTCGGCTCAACGCCTAGGAGGACCCACGGCCCAGTGCCTATGAATATACATGGGCCTATCTACAAATTTGGAC
>NC_041381.1:661233245-661254603 GCF_002162155.2 Triticum dicoccoides
TGTGCGGGCCGCACACTTTGCACATTTGTGGGCCCAGCCCTGGTCCGAATGCCCGCAAACCTTCTATAATTTGTATCGGGTTTGCAGGATTTTGAACAAGAGAACACGCCATGAATCGATGAGGTAACTTGTTGTATGACCTCGGTTCGAATATTTGAGAGTGTTTTGAGGGTCCGCGTTTGAAGATGAGCTGGCAGCCTCCCGTCGAATCGATCCATCCCGCCGTGTGATCCGGTGGTCGAACTGCACATACGGTCCCACGTGCATTTGTCATTTACTACCGATCGGGGCCGGGTTTCTGTTAGCCCGTGGCCGTAAACACAATCATGTATGCTCCGGTCAAAATATCTTCGCTTTCTCTCCACGAACCTGAATGCAGGGATGCTACCGCGTCCGCGCGAGACGCCGAGACCGCCGTGCAGTGGTGCACTGGTGCAGTGGGCGCGCTCGCGCACTCGCAGACCCACGATCAGACTCTTGCTGCTCGATCGGTCGTGGTGGCCGGCAGCACCGAGGCCAACTGGCCCGATTTGTGATGACATGCGGCCAGGCCTGATAGACTCAGTTTATTTCACCAAAGGTGATGACAGAGCCGCCAGCGACGAGCATCCGCGGAGAGGATAAAGGAAAAGATGGATCAAAATCCAAGGGTTCAAAAGATTGACCATGGCCTGAGAAAACTATTGCAAGACAGAGCTTTGCTTGCCTGTCAGTACTGCAGAATCTATAGATTTTCCCTAACAGATTGCATGCCTGTCTGTCCGGGGGGCCGTGTATGCATGCTTTTTGGTACTACGTCGCTCGCTGCATCTGCATGCGCTCATCATCTGTCTGGCTAATATGATGATGATCACTCTTTCATCATTGGCTCAGTCCTATGCATCGACCGCCATAATTCGTCATAGGTGTTCCACCCACAGATGTCTGATAAGCTTTTGGAGTTTTGGTTCTCCTATATGCGGCGCCGGTCATGAGCGTAGCATCCATGCCATGCCATGCCATGCTGGAATGAATTCCAACTGCTAAAACTGCTTTGTTCTACCCCGTGGACTGTACTGTACGTGTTCTCCATGCGACTTAACCGATCGAATGGAACACGGTGCCTAGCTAGCAGTCGTAGCTCTTAGCCTCCTCTTAGCCTCTTATAACTAGATAACTAGAGCATCTAACAGCCGAGTTCCCTAAACCGAGTGAAAATTACAAAAAAAACACCACATTTGGGGCTTCATCTCTGAAAAACCACCACGTCGTTAATCATTTGCAAAAAACACCGCACATTCTGTAAACATTTTACAGTTTGCACTGAACAGGTGATTTAGCCCATTAATCACTTTCTAACATGTGGGGCCGGACTGTAAGGAGCTGAGTTGGCAAAATAATCACACACAGACCCCTAGTAGATTTTTAAAAAGCAATCAACCCCCTGGACCATGCCCGGCAGAGCCCGACTCCCGTCGCCGCCACCGGAAGACGCCCGCCGACCGGGCGGTCGTGGAGACGAGGAGGAGTCTGTGTAGCAGCGGGTGGGCACACCGGCCGACGGCCATCTCCGCAACCACGAGGGCCAGCAACGCACTGTCGTCGTCGGGGAGCCATAGCTCCTGTGCAGCGTCCGCGGCATGGACTGCGCGAAGGCGGCCGCCGGGAGCTCGGCCTTCAAGCCACCGCGGCGCCCGCCGGGATGCCATGGTCGCGCCTCGGTCTTCTACAAGGGAAGCCCAGCGCCGCTCGACGCTGTGGATGCGGGCCAACCTCCATGCGCTAGCCCGCCGCTGCCGACGGCTCCGCCCGTCTCCGGCGCCTCCTCCCCTCCTCCTACACCCCACTCTGCCCTTGCTCGCGCAGCCGCAGCGGAGCGTCCACGCCCGCAGGAGAGCCCCGCAGCCCCGTGCGCACGCGCCACCGAGCCTCACGCCGCTCTGACCGGACTTCCCCGCAGCTCGCCGCCGCCAGTTCACCGGCACCACCGCAGCCCCTTCTCCCTCTCCTTCCTCCCCTGTCTCTCATGCGGCTCCCCCTCTCTCTCTCTCTCCAGGACGCTGGCCGAAGCCGGATCCGCCGCCGGGAACAAGCTCCCCTGTACAAGCCGGTTTTGAGCTCGTACAGGCGCGCAGCGCCACGATCATTCCCGGCGAGGGTGGAGCGAGGACGGAGATGCCCTCCGTGGGGGGAGGGGGAGGGGGGGCTTGATTGCTTTTTTTAAGATCCAGGGAGGTATATGTCAATTTGTTGCCAAATCAGCTCCTTACATTCCGGCCTCACTTGTCAGAAAGTGGTTAAATAGACTAAATCACCTGATCAGTGCTTTTTTGCAAAAGGTTTGCTGAATATGCGGTGATTTTTGCAAATGATTAGCGACCTAGTGGTTTTCCGCAGATGAAGCCCAAAATGTGGTTGTTTCTTGCAATTCACTCTCCCTAAACCCCCTTACACTGGGCAGAATCCGGTCACATAATCTTGACCAAGATGGGCCCCTCGTATTGGTTCTATATAAGGCCTAGACTGGCAGACACCCCTTATATCGAGTCCAAGTTTGAGGCGCATATGAGGAGGCCCGAACGCGCCCGCCATGTCGGATTGTCGGAGCCGGCCCCGTCAACCCCAACTTCACATATATTTGTTTCCATCTGTGTCCCAGACCAAACTATAGCCACTTCACTCCGCCCCTAATCTCCCTTCCGGCGATCTTCGGCATGACGGGCAGCGGATCCGACTTCGACCACTCCCGATTCGTCAACTAGGGCATCGTCCCATGCAGGTACGAGGAGGCTATGGCCGTCCGCATGGCCCTCCGTCGCTCCCAGGAGGAGTGCGGCCGACCGAGGTTGGATTCGGTCTGACGGGAATCCGTTGTGTCGGTATAATTGACGTTTGGCTCCGCTAGAGCTGGAGGTTTGAGATCCGTCTTCCACCCCATCATCGATGTGGAGGTGTATGAGTGTTATAGGGACCGGTGTGCCTACTATGAGAAGCAAAAGGAATGGGAGGACGAGGCCCGTCGTTGCAGACACGCCGACGCTGGCAAGGGCAAGTCTGGATGATATTTGTACATAGCATACTATATATGTAGAATATGCCATCTTTTGTAGACCGTACTGATGTAGTAGCCGGACGCTCTGTGCGGGGTCGTAGAGGTAGTTTATGATAGGGAATCGTTTCTGGCCGGGGCACCGGCCGAACCGTTCCGCCGGTCTCGTCCACGCGCGCGCGCTGCAGCAAGTTAAGTCGCGACACGTGGAGTGGTGGGTCCCAATCACACGGCCGTATCCCCTTCCAGCTTTCTCTTCAACTGCTCGTCTTCTCTCTCTTCCCACCTTGCAGATCCCGCCTCGCCGGCGTTCTTCTGAGCTACCGTCCCCTCGCGGCACCAACAGCTACCCTTCTTCCTTCTCCCTCTCCTCCCGTTCCTCCTCCTCTCTTCCCTCTTTACTGCAACCGGCTACAGGCCAAACGCGGGGAGGACCGAGGTGCCCGTGCTACAACCATGGCCACGGGGAGGAGCTGCAACCGCGGTACTGAGAGAGTTGCAAACGACGTTTTCCGGTGCTACAACCATGGACACAAAAAGCTACATCCAGTAGATAAAAAAGCTACAACCAGACAACGAAATACAGGAAAAGTTACAACTGTTTTGACAAAAAGCTTCAATCCGTAGATGAAAAAGCTTCAAAACAGAGATTGAGAAAATCCTCCTCGACGAGGACCATGGAGTCTCTCTGTGTTTTTGTTGCAACCGCAGAGTAAAAAGCTGCAACCCTTTGTGAAAAAAGCTTCAAGCTCAGGTGAAAAAAGCTTCAATTGGCACGGTGGAAAGCTTCAATCCGCGAGAAAAACTTCAACAGGCATAGAGAAAAGCTTCAACCGATGAGATAAAAAGCTTCAACCTGACTCGCCAATGGCAGCGAGCGGCGACGTTGAGAGCTGCGTCGGCGACACGAAGTGCAACGACGATGGCGGCTGCTAGGTGCTGCAACGACAGGGGGTGCCGGTGTGCTTCAAGACGGCGCCATTTTTTGCTACGAGGGGGCGACGGGCTTTCTGCTGGACCAGGGGGCGAGTACGGATGCTGCGACGGCGACATGGACAACGAGCGCATCCAGCAGCGTGGGACTAGGTGGGAGGAGGTCCAGGCGAGGGGGCAGTCGCCGGCGGCAGGAGCGGCTGGGTGCGGGCGCAGTGAAGAAGAAGAAGAGGAAGAAGAAGTCAACGCGGGGGAAGGAGGCACGAGGAACAGATCTGACGGCTCGAGCTCACGGATCAGACGGCTGAGGCTTGACCGGCCCAACGATTGGGCCGGTGCGTCGGCGCAGATCGCTGCCCTTTATGATACATGTGATTATATGGATTTAGGGTTTGCTAAATGAGACACCGGTGGTAGAAACAAAAAATCAGGACTATCCACAGACGCAGTTAAGGGGTAGAATTAGCTATAGGCACGTCAACGGACGTTTGAGGAGCAGGGTTAGCTATAACGGCGTCCACAGACATTTGAGGGGCAGGGTTAGCTATAGGCGCATCCAGGGACGTTTGAGGGATGAGATTAGTGGCTATAGATACTTTTCGGTTCGTAGTTATGCCTGCCTATGTTAGACACGTTCTGTCTTGTCTCCGTAGGCCTGCATGCTGATCGAACGAAGCTGTACCGCAGATTGCAAAATTTAGTCAGGTAGCATGTCTTATCCCTAGCTGCACTTTCATGCATATATATATGCACTTCGCTGCAAGTTCCCGAAAGGGCAACGCCACGTACGTACGGTTGGCAAGCTGGAGATGACTCGGATGAGATAGTGGATTGGAACTTGGAAGGGACGCACATGGCGCATGATGAACAGAGCAGTCGGAGCGGCGGTCTTCTTCTTTTCCAGCGAATCATCCATTGACTCCAGTGCAGACGGCCACACCACCACATGTTTGGTACGTACAGTGTCGACCCTAGAATAAAAGGGATATGGTCGCAACTTACAAAAGTCACGAGACCTCGAGGCACAAACTCATTAGCTGGAGAATCCCATAAAGAATATCCACTAATGATGTATGTTCTGAGTTAAGTTAATTACAGGCTTCAATTAATTTGCGTAGAGGGCATAGCTGTTAACCTGAAGGACGCACACACTATGGAATCTGGTTCCTAGTTGTCACTTAATTGGTAGGTGAATAGTACACACAAGTACATGCTGAGTAGAGCAGAGACACAATCTTATCTACCCTTGTGGAATATATCACCTAAGATCCAAGAGAAAGCACACAACGAGTTCATATATCCATGTACACACAAGCAGTGAGGATTATTCTAGTACCTCTGACACGCTAGATGAATGTAAGCACGAGCTTGATTCTCTCGAATTAGCCAGGGATTTGCTCAGATCTCAACTGAGTTCATGTAGTTTGAATTGGAGAAGAAGGGGATTACAGGCAACTCGCACACGCCAACTATCCTATCCTTCCTCGGCCGAAGCCGCCAGCCACCCGTTACAGACCATTACAGTAGTATATAAGTATTGACTAGTGGGCCCATTCCGGGCCGCACACTCTCGCTGGAGCCTGGGCTCTCCTCTTGGGCCTGGCCTGCCCAGCGCTTGCCTGATCCTCCTGTAGCATATCAGCTGTTGTCGTTGTATTATCTTCAGAGCCGCTGACAATCCCCCCTGGAGAGAAAACGGCTTGCCCCCAAGCCGGTGCGCGAGGGAACTGCTGCTTCAGCATATTCTGATCTTCCCAAGTTGCCAAGGAGCTTGGGGAATGGCTCCATTTGACCAAAACTTGAGCCACCGTCTTGTTCCCTCGTGAAATCAGTCGACGATCCAGGAAACACGCCGGAACCTGCAGGTTAGCCGCTGACAATGGAAGAACTGGCAGTACCTGATGGTTTGGTTTGATATGTCGCTTGAGCAAGGAAACATGGAAAACTGGGTGAACTCTGCAGTTGTCTGGTAACTTCAGTCTGTAAGCCACCGCGCCGATCCGCGCTAGGATTTCAAAAGGGCCAAAATATTTGAAACCCAACTTGTGGTTTGCGCGCGGGGCAATAGATGACTGAATATACGGCTGCATCTTGAGAAAAACTGTTTCGCCAACCTCAAAACTTCTTTCTGTCCTGTGTTTATCAGCCTGAACTTTCATCCGCTGCTGCATGCGAAGTAAATGTTGCTTGACTGATTCCATAACGACATGTCTGTCACGCAGCCATTGTTGAGCGTCGGAATTGCTGATAGCATCGACAGGGGATAAACCAAAATAACGGGGTGCATGCCCATAGACTAGTTCAAACGGTGTACGACCAGTGGAAGCATGCCAGTTTGAATTGTACCACAACTCACAGAGTGGAAGCCAACTGAACCAACGATGCGGATGAGCACTAATAAAACACCTGAGATATCCTTCCACCTGTTGATTCACGCGCTCCGTTTGCCCGTCAGTCTGAGGATGTTGGCCCGAGCTCATGTGCAGTTTGATACCTGTTCTGTTGCATACCTCCTTCCAAAACAAGCTGGTGAAAACAGGATCATGATCAGAAACCAGGGAGACGGGAAGTCCATGGAGACGATACACACGGTCCAGAAACGACTCGGCCACTGTGACAGCAGTGTAAGGGTGTTTGAGAGCAATAAAGTGTCCATATTTTGTTAGTTTATCCACTACCACCAAAATGCAATTATGATGCTGTGACACTGGCAAACCTTCGATGAAATCCATCGTAATCATCTACCAAGGTTGTGAAGGAATAGGTAAAGGTTGCAGTAGACCAGGGTAAGGAACTCTGTCAGGTTTGGCCAGTTGACAGATTTGACACTGCTGTAACATCTCCTTGACCATCTGCTTCATTTTCTTCCAGTGAAACAACTGGGAAATTCTGCGATAAGTTACTGGAAACCCCGAGTGACCCCCGGCCGAGCTAGCATGCAAACTGTCAACAATCTTACGTTGCAGTTGCTCATTTGATCCAACCCACAACCTCTTCTTGAAACGGAGTAGCCCCCTTTGCAATGTAAAATTAGGAACAACTAAAGGATCAATTGCTAGCTTCTGTAAAATTGCTGTAACATGAGGATCTGACTCATAACTGTCCATTATTTCCTGCACCCAAGCTAGTTGCACCGCTGATAGAGCATAGCAGTCCCCTGACAAATGAGGGCGCCTGGATAATGCATCAGCAACCTTGTTTTTTGTTCCTTTCCTGTAAATGATTTTGTAATCGAGACCGAACAACTTTGTTAGGGCTTTTTGCTGCCAGGCTGTATGCAAACGTTGTTCAGTTAGACTGACCAAGGCTTTTTGATCAGTGATGATGTTGAACTCTTTTAGCTGAAGATATGAGCGCCACTGTTCAACTGCTAACAGAATCGCCAGGAACTCTTTTTCATAAACCGACAGTGTCTGATTTTTGGGTCCTAGAGCCTTGCTGACAAATGCCACAGGGTGCCCTTCCTGAGATAAAACTGCTCCAATTCCACAATCACTGGCATCTGTCTCTATAGTAAAAGGTTGCTAGAAGTTGGGTAGAGCCAAAACAGGGGCAGTAACCAGGGCCTGCTTCAGTGTTTGGAATGTTGTATCCTCAACACTGGTCCAGACAAACACAGAACCCTTGCGTAATAAATTAGTCAGTGGTTTGGCAATAATTCCAAAATGGCGAATGAACTTCCTATAGTACCCAGCTAACCCTAGGAAGCTCCTGACCTCTTTCACAGATTCAGGTTGTGGCCACTGCTCAATGGTACTGATTTTCTCAAGATTGGTGGAAACACCATCCTTGCTGATTATGTGACCCAAGTAGAGCAGTTTTTGAGAAGCAAATTCACACTTGGACAGTTTTACATACCATTTATCTCTTCTCAAAACTGCCAAAACCCTTCTGACATGTTCAAGGTGATGTTTCAATGTTTTACTGAAAATCAGTATGTCATCAAAGAATGCAATAACAAAATTTCTAAGCATGTCAGGTTCTTCAGACAAGGATACATTAATAGCTCCTTGGAAGGTGTTTGGAGCTCCTGTCAGACCAAAACCCACAACTAGGAACTCAAAATGACCATGATGAGTTTGAAAGGCTGTCTTATATTCTTCTCCAGGGGATAACCTTATTTGGTGGTATCCTGCCCTAAGACCCAACTTTGTAAACCAATGTGCTCCATGTAATTCATCAAGAAGCTCATCTATCACAGGCATAGGGTAATTTCCCTTGATGGTGAGAGCATTGAGATGCCTGTAATCCACCACCAACCTCCAGGTGTGGTCCTTCTTTTTAACTAGGAGAATGGGAGAGGAAAAGGGACTGTTACTCCTTCTGATGACACCAGAATCCAGCATCTCTTGTATCTGCTTTTCCACCTCATCCTTAAGTTCTGGTGCAAGCCTGTATGGCCGGTGTGAAAATGGTCTAGCACCTGGAATAAGAGGGATAGAATGATCACAGGCTCTCTCTGGTGGTAACCCAGTTGGAATAGCAAAAACATCCTTATACTCCTCCAGTAATTCCTGAATTTCTGGCAACACAGTTTGTGCATTATCATCAGTGACTATAGATAACTCTATAATAGTGTAAGCAAATTCCACAGGTGTAGCTCCTTGGACGGTTACCGTTTTACCATGCAGAGGAAAGGACATCCATTGTTGTTCCCAATCTACAGTCATTGGACTGTGTTTAGCCAACCAATCCATTCCCAATATTCCATCATAGCAGTTAAGGGGTAAAATTTGGGGATCATGCTCAAACTGAATACCTTGCACTGACCATTTGCAATTGGGCATAACACTGGAACAACTCATTATCTCTCCATTTGCTACCCTGACCTTCATCGCTGAACAAGCCTGCACTCCTGTCAGTACGTTCGCTGTAGTAGTATCCACAAAGGAGTGGGTACTGCCAGAATCCACCAGGAAGGTTTTCTGCTGTCCCTGGAGTATGACCACTAATTGGAAAGCCTTACTACGAGCTGTTCTTCCTTCAGCTGCCTCAGAAATGGCCATTAAATTGACCTCTTCATCTTCATCCGAACCAAACTCCTCTGAAGATGTACACGGAAAAAATTCTACCATCTCTTGTACCACATGAAATGACACTGACTGCTTGCATTGATGGTCACGGCTCCATTTCTCGCCACACATAAAACACAGCCCCTTAGCCTTACGGTAAGATCTCAAAGCTTCCCATTTATCCTCGCCCAGTTTCTGTTTCTGCACATCTGTCGCGTTCCTTCTATCTTCCGTTGTTTTGCTCACCGTTGATTTTGCACTCGATGCAGACTGTGGGTAGTGTTGTCGTCGAACGATCTGATGCTGTTGAGAAGATGAAATGGTTAGGGATTCGTGTAACAGGGCCAACTCATAAGTTGCGTCCAAATCTGCCGGCTGCTGTAGTGCAACCATCACCCTGACCGAAGAAGATAAGCCGTCGATGAATTTGGTGACATAGTGCACCAACTCAGGTACCGCTTCATATGCAGACAGCTGATCATAGAGCTCTGCAAATTGTTCCACATAGTCTTCCACTGAACCCGTTTGGGATATACTGTGAAATTTGCGTACTAACGCCTGGTGCTGGTTTCGTTCGAATCTGCAGTGTAGCAACCTGCAGAAATCCTCCCATGGTGCGTTTGGCGCACGACGCTGAACCGATTCCAACCATCGAGCTACAGGTCCTTCGAATAAGGTAGATGCAAACTGAACCCAAAGCTGCCGCGGTGTGCCACTCATACTGAAATAGTCTTCGCATCTAGTTTGCCAGAGCCTCGGATTGGAGCCGTCAAAGCGGGGAAGGTCGATGCGAGGAGCAAAACCGTAGGAATCAAAATTTTCCCGTTGCAATTCCGCTAATCTCGAACTGAATGCAGAGTTGTGATCTGATCTCGTACCTCTGGCTAGTGACGGAACATAGGGAACGTGGTCCTTTTCCTTGGCTGACAAAATCCTGCGGCTCCCCTCCGGTGGCGTGTCGCCGTTGCTGGTCGCGCCCTGCTCTGTCGGTGGAGGTCGCCCCGTCTGGGACGAATTCGGGCCCGTCGGCAGTCGATCCAGGCCCGCGCGGAGTTCATCCATGTCGACGTCGATCGACGTCTTGAGGTCGTCGATGCGCGCCGTCAGATCGCCCACGATGGAGCGCAGCGACTTGGCTGATGCTTCGTCTTGTCGCTTGAAACGAGCGTCGAGGGTCTCCGCCAACCTTGAGAAATTCGTACACCGCCTTCGTCGCCGGCGACATGCTCTCCATTACTTCCCGGCGGCGTCGGGCCGCGAATATCGTTGCGTGTGGGTGGTGGGGTGGGACTGGCGGCGCCAGGATCTAAGGCTCTGATGCCAATTGTAAGCACGAGCTTGATTCTCTCGAATTAGCCAAGGATTTGCTCAGATCTCAACTGAGTTCATGTAATTTGAATTGGAGAAGAAGGGGATTACAGGCAACTCGCACACGCCAACTATCCTATCCTTCCTCGGCCGAAGCCGCCAGCCACCCGTTACAGACCATTACAGTAGTATATAAGTACTGACTAGCGGGCCCATTCCGGGCCGCACACTCTCGCTGGAGCCTGGGCTCTCCTCTTGGGCCTGGCCTGCCCAGCGCTTGCCTGATCCTCCTGTAGCGTATCAGTTGTTGTCGCTGTATTATCTTCAGAGCCGCTGACAATGAACATGACAGTTGTCGATACATATTATGATAATCGTCAAGTACAGTCGGCCGGTGAGACTGTTGGCTTGGTTGCGTTCTTTCAGAGCTCCAAACCAGGTGCAGCACATGCAGACCCTGAAGTGGAAACGGCGAGGACGGGGCGTCGACCCGTTGGCTGGGCAGCTGAGGTTGCTGCCAGCCCACCCGAGTTCAAGTCCCGGCTTAAACGCGTGGTGCTCGCAGAGTTTCTTCTATAAATAAATGCCAACGAGGATTTAGCCCTTGGGTTGGTCTCATTTTTTTTTTAAAGTGGAAACGGCTACTCCTCCACCTAAGATGGGGGCTTCCACGTTGAATTGTGCATAAGAGTTGGTTGTCCAGTCCACACCATCAATGCAACGGTTAAAAATATCCAGCAGATTCCTGTTCTAAAAGCTCGAAATCTCCTCCCTATCTTAAAAAGTCAAATTTCTTATGGGGTTGCATTTGTTCTCATCTATCAGAGTCCCTAAATTTGATCTCTTAAAAACATTGAACACATTTTTTCCCCACAGACATTCATTCGAAATACCTATTTAGACTACTTTATTTCAGAATTAAACAATTGTACTACATTAACATCAAATCTAGCATACTAGAATGGCTCATCGCCTAGTACTCCCTCTGTAAGGAAATATAAAACCTTTCATATCGGAAATTTGAAGAAAAGCGAGTGAGCAGCGCTTTTATTAAACTCCTAGTCAGTGCTTTTAGCGCCAGGTAACAAAAGCAGCACCCACGCTTCCCCTCGGGTGGGCTGTCACAGTTTTTTCTTTTTTATTTTGAAAAACAGTGGGCTGTCCCAGCTGCGCGAGTGAGTACCTTGCTCGCTCGTTCGTAAAAAAAAAACAAGTCGCTCGCTCGTCCAAAAAAGAAACCTATCGCTTGCTCGTGAAAAGCACCCAACAATTGCTCGCCAGGATAGTTCGCGAATTCAAAAAAGTTCATGTATTAAAAAAATTCATGAATTCAAAAAAGTTCATGGATTTTGAAAAAATGTTCACCAATTTGAAAAGAATACATCAATTTTGATTTTTTTGCCAATTTCGAAAAGGTACATGGTTTTCAAAAAAGTTCGCTGATTTGAAAAAATCATGAATTTAAAAAGAAATCACAAATTAGGAAAATGTTTCCAAATTTGAAAAACAGTTCTTTAATTTTTTATAAAAAATTATGGATTGAAAAATATTGCATGGTTAAAAGAAGGAATTTGGGAAGAGTTCACCGGTTTTGAAACAAAGTTCATGGAATTGGAAAAAAAGTTCAGAATTTTAAAAAATGTTTACCAATATGAAAAAATGTTCCCAAATTTGGGAAAAGGTTCATCAATTTTGGAAGAAAAACGTTCATGAATTTGGAAATGGTTAATGGATTTGAAAAAAAGATATATCATGGATTAGAAAATACATCTCGGATTTTGGCAACATATCATGAATTTGGAAGAAGTTCACAGATTTCTAAAAAATCACAAATTTGAAAAAATATTTGCGGATTCACAAAAAAGTACACTAATTTGAAAAAGTATGTGTTTTTAAAAAGGTTCATTAATTTGAAAAAAGATTATGTGTTTTGAAAAGAAATTTGCGAATATGAAGAAAAATTTCAAATTTTCTAAAAGTTGCTCACATAAAAAACGAAAGATAAAAAATAAAAGATGAAAAATAAAAAGAAAAAAGAAAAGGAAAAGAAAAGAACGATATATAACAAAGGAGGAGAAGTGCATTGAGAAAAATAACGCACTCTAAAGTGTAGAGAATTGCCTTGCTAAATAAAACAATGCACAATGCCTTGCTAATAGCACGCTCATAGCGTATTTTTACGGCAAGCTATTTTCTGCGTGCTGTTTTTTTTCCTTGAGCAGTACTCCCTCCATTCTACACTGTAGTGCGCCCGCGCTTCCCGAGATATAAGTTTGACCATAAATTTAACCAACGAGCCCAACTACGGCGGGAGCAAAAATTATACCCACTGAATTCAAATTCAGTGGTATAATTTTTGCTCCCGCTACACTCGATCTCGGGAAGCGTGGGCGCACTATATTATGAAATAAAGGGAGTAGTAGTAGTGGGCACAACAAACGAGTTGTTGCACATGGTTACTGTGTGTTGGAAGGAAACAACAAGGTATAGACGTAGCACGAAATAAAAATCCCGTGACCTGTCACTGGTGCGTGATTGTCGATGTGGCCGACACCGGAATGCCTCCGATGTTACGGTTTCACAGATTGTTTTTCAGCGTTTCGCATCATCACTAAGGACAAGAATGAAGAGAAACAGGAAAAGATATTCTAGAAAATTATCTTCTACTCCCTCCGCTACTAAATATTTGTTTTTTTAGAGATTTAACAAATGACTACATACGAAATAAAAATAAATGAATCTACACTTTAAAATATATCTATATACATCTGTATGTGATTAGTTCATTTAAAATCTCTAAAAAAATAAATATTTAGGAACGAATGGAGTACAATGAAATCAATCCTCAAAAAATGGACAAGCAAGTCAAAGCCGTTGTTGTCAAAGAGTACAGCACTGAAGCCTCCGATTCTAGTGAAAATTTTGTGATCGCCGGGCTAGCCATATGCACACCTTTTTCAAGTTCGACTGCTCCGAAGATGAGGATGAACACCTCATTTTCCTCATGGCAAGAGAGAGCAAGGAAAATGCTCCTACTTTTGCGTCAATGTACTAATGGAGATAGTGACGATGAAGTTGAAGAAGATGATTGAAACCTATACATTTATGAGAACTCTTAATGGTCATTTTTAGAGCATCTCTAGCCTATCCCTAAAAAATAGAGAAGTAAACGACCGAATAAACTTCAGTGGAGTACTTGTACTGCAGTAAGATTTGATCGTTTCTAAATTTAGCGGAGTAAGATTTTGTTTGGCTCATACATTTCTTCGAAACTTACTATGCGGTGTAGCGACCGTGGTGACCACACCTACAACAATGAAGAGCACGTCGGACATGCCTGTCGCGTGAGCCGGCTGCAGCACCGGCCTGGCAGCTCTGTACTTCAATGACGTCCAGCAGTGCAATGTCAGAGTGGTTGGATTTTGCGTGCTTACTCGTTGCCTTGGTGTGATTGATTGAATAGTTGTCTTGCGCCGCTGGAGGGACGACGACGGCGGTGCCACAGGACTGGCGGCCACGCGTACGAGGTTGTCGTCTCGTATAGACTTTAGGTTTTTTATAAGTTTTTAGTTAAACGATCAAAATATCGATCTTTTATTGCAAATTATATCTGAATTTTAATGAAATCCGCCGTGTTTGCACAAATTTCATCATGTTAATTAAAAAAGTGGTTGAAATGTCTGCGAGCAGCATTGGATGGCGGCTCCCGCATCTATGTCCATGGATTGGTCCCCTGCGAAAGGAAATTTGCCGATAGCCGTTGGAGATGCCCTTACAAATCTTTAGACAATTTTTTTAGCTTTATCCTACTTTTTACGAAAACACTTAAAATCTGAACTGTTCTGACATCGCAAATCTGACATTTTTTTAATAACAATTTCCGTTGCAGTGATGATGGAAAATTTAGTTTGAAACAAAATTGAAATCAGATTTGTTAGTGGAGTTCTTTTTTAGAACTTTTGCTTTGAAAATAAATAAAAAAACTTTTGTTTTAGACCTGGCGCGCACATACACATGGTCCGTGATGATGACAAATTTAGTTTGCGATTAGATTTGTAGTGGAGTTCTTTTTGGAAACTTTTGCTTTAGACCCGGCGATACGAGCGCACATACACATGGTTACTGTGACGTGGGGATGCCAAAGCTAAATCCGGTTCCCTGCAGCGCCTCTTGGACGATCTTATCGAGCCTTGCCGCCATCTCCGGCGTCATGTGGTTGCTCCGGTCGTCGGCGACCCCCTTCCTGACGGAGGAATGCTCCCCCGTCTTTTCACCACTCTGGTTCACCCCAGGCTCCATTAGCTTCTCCATGCCGCAGAGCTCCAAGATGGCGTCCACGACGCCGGCCTCCGAGAACGCGCACCCCAGGAACTCCGCCAGCCTCCTGAGATTGCCCTGCGGCTCTCGCAGCATCTCCTCGCACCTGAGGAACAGCACCTTGCGTGGCCTTCTTCGGCAATGCTCGAGGGCGTTGCGCCAGCAAGGGCCCCCGCCGTTGCGGCCCTGGCAGAACAAATCGAAGACCGCGTCGAACCGAGCCCCCTCGGGGTCGTCCGGAACGCACGCGCGCAATGACCGCCACCAGGAGACCACCACGTCCTTGGCTCCCGGCAGATGTACACGATCCGGCACCCGGAGCCGTCTCCGGCGATGCGGTCCGGCAGCAGGGACAGCGGGAAGTGGGTGAAGAAGATGCGCGGGGAGGGGTAGGCCTTGAGGACGCCTCGCGCGACGTCGTCCGGCTGCCGGAAGACCGTCTTGATGGACAGGACGCAGGCGTGCGGGCTTTGGCGGCGCAGCGGGTGGTCGCGGTGGGACGGCGGGTGCGCGCCGCGGTGCACGGTGGCGAAGGCGAGCGCCGAGAGCCACGTGGTGCCGGACTTGGGGCAGCTCACGAGGAAGACGTCCGTGGGCTCGGCCTCGAAGCGGCGGCGGGCTGCCGCCAGGGCCAGCAGGTTGCTCTCCGGGAGCCAGTACCCGCGGTACTGCCGCCTCTGCGAGCCGGCGAACGGCAGCAGGAACCGCTTCTCGACAGGCAGCGAGGGGATGAGCTCGGCAAGGTTGTCGGCGTCCTCGTTCCCGGCCATACCCAGGCAGCTACGCTTGGCTTCTTGCCCACCTCGAATACCAGCAACCAAAAGTGAAAATAACCATGGATGAAGTATGGTTCGGGTACATTTGGAATTCATCCATCCCGCTGTGATTAGTTCTTCCAAAATGGCTGAGAATGATCTGTGAGTAATTGCAGCTTGGTTGATCCTGTCAGTGGCACCCACCTTCATCCAAACTTTCCTCGTGCGGCTGCAATCAAACAACGCAAGGCGATTATCTTCCTTACCCTCTTTACATACGTGGCAGATCACTAGAGATTTGATACTCGGTGTCAGTGACACAATCTTATCCTTTTGGAATATATCACCAAACATCCAGAGAAAAACAGGTCCATACCCAGTTGCTACTGCACATATATCATGTTATCATTAATAAGTATACAAATCAGCTGGACGCACATGTGTCAGATTGTTCGCTTGGCTGTGCTGTTCATTCAGTGCCGGGTGCAGCACACAGCTGCAAGTAAAAATGGCCACCTGAAATAACGTGGCTTCGACATTGAATTGCGCATAAAATTTGGCTGCCCACCATGAATGAGACGATCAAGTACATGATCATCTTCCAAGCTAGGTGCTGGGATCACCCATTATAGTTATCAGCTTCGTTACAAAGTTCTGAACAAAAGGAATGGTCGACAAGGGCGTTATGTCGCAGCTCCCACGACCTGCAGTTCAGATACTCCCCACCACTCTTACGTCTCTCCTATGATGATTTGATTGGGAGGGATATGCATACGGCTATATATTTCGGCACTGTCAGGACCTCGTGCCCTCGACATCCGAAGAACAACTAAAGCTGTCCTCTGAAGAACGACAGGCGCCCCAAGATTAATATTCAGTTAAGCGATGGCCAGGATATTCTGGGAGAAGTTTAATCTTCGCAATCAAGCGCTGCAAATAATAACATGGATAAAGCATGTAAGCATCATAAGAAAACGAGGGCCTAGGGAGCGGGAGGCCGATCCATGCATTGGGCGCTGGAAGCCGAACCGAGCGGCTTGATCAACACATTCACTTCATCACGCAGGTCCTTGACCTCTCCTCTCATCAGAGCATTCTCTTGGCGTAGCTTCTCCATTTCAGTAGCCGCGGGCTCTTCGGCTTCTTGTTCAGCACTAGTTTCTGCTTCTATATTCTCACTCTCATCGTTCGGATAAGTCTTGGCACCGGCAGTGTCTCTCGCTGCTCGAGCCACCGCCACCGGTGGAGCCATTGTTGGTGTCTTATGTTCCAAAGTTGCAGGTTGTCCAGTAGCAGTTTGCTCCTTCATATCTGCACCCAAACCAGTCAAGCAAGTCTTGGCCGGTCGAACCTCAGGCGGCCCCTGCTTAGTCCCCACATGAGTGTCTTGGTGTGCTAATGTCTCCATATCAATTTCCAGGACTTCTATTCTATCACTGTGTATATTTGGCGTACATATTTGATAAATTTTAAATACTTGGTTAATATTTTTAAACGTTTTATGTAAAGTGTTTCTAATATATGGAATATTTCGAAGTATAATAAAAAATAAAAAATAAAGCAAAAAAAACAAAAACAAAAAGTGTGACAAAAAAAGAGGAAAAAAGGCAGTGACCTGTGGCCTCCCGGGCGCTGGGCCGGCCATTTAGTCAGGCGCGAGACATACCGTACGTCTCGTTATAAGTGAGACATATGTGTGGCTGAGGTGAGTGATATGCATCGCTCACTGCAAGCTACAAGCGTCAAGTCGCCCGCGTCGGTAATGCAGATGGGCTTAGCCTAGTAAGCTCATGTCTATTTTTTTTAGTTTTTTCTCATTTTTGCTTTTTTCGGACGGTTTAATTTAAATTTGACAAGAAAACCCAAGAATACATAATTTTTTGTTAATTAAAAAAATAACGTGAATTCAAAAAATGTTCATGCAATCCAAAATATTAGTTACTTCATAAATTGTTCGTGAATTCAAAAAATGTTACCGAATTCAAAATAAGTGGGAATTAGAGAAAAGTCTGAGAATTCAAAATTGGTCACGAATTTTAAAAAGTGAGCAAACATTAAAAAATGTTCATGGATTATAAAAAATTTCGTGAGTTCAAGCATTGTTCACGAATTTTAAAAAGTGAGCAAAAATTTGAAAAATGTTCATGGATTCTAAAAAATTTCATGAGTTCAAGCATTGTTCACGAATCCTGAACATGTTATGGAAAATTTGATTATTATTTTAAGTTGTAAACAATTTTATAATTTTGGGAAAAATGGAAACACGAATAAAATATTGAAATTTTAAAATATTATAAGAAATTCTGAACATTTTTTGAAAACTCATTTTTTTTGAAATTGTGGACACTTTTTGAAAATGTGAACAAACTTTGAAATTTGTGAACATTATTTGAAATTGTGAATATTTTTAATTTTTGAACAGTTTTTAAAAAGGAAGACATTTTAATTTTTTTTGAACATTTAAAAAAAAGCTTGAACTAATTTTGAAATCTTGAACAATATTTTTTAAAGAATGAATAATTCATGAAAACTCAAACAACTTTTTGGATTTGTTTCTCGGCTCAATGTTGGTCGATGGGGAACTTTAGGAACCAACTTAGAATTGAGTGGGTGATCCTTCAACAATCTATTGATCGTATGTCCAAAATCATCCCCTTTTTGCAGCAATTGAAGCCGGTGGTGCAGATGAAGGACATACAAGCGTTGGAGCTCACGGTTAACAAGATCGTACTAATGTACTCACAACCCAAACCCCTATGAATATGAGATTTGTCGATGCCGCATGTGCCCATTTTGGTATGTTCCGCGAACATGTAATAACTAAACTTGTGTGTGTTGGTTGTGGTGGTTTCATTAATTTAAAGTTGAGCTCTGCTTGAGCCTTTGGTTCTAACTTAGATTGTTCTCTTGGCCCATAATTAAACAATAATATCATGATCAAAGCATCATGATAAATTTTCCCTAAGAAGTAACTGCGAAAAATTAATTTGCATTTAGGAATATACTAATTTAGTTCTCCAATCTTTTCACCATTTTATTGATTCCCAAGATGACTCACCTGATTAGAATAATAACCAAGAGAACCAATTAACATCACAACAACAAGCCACAGTATCAATTGATTGATGGATCTACTTTTCCTCGAAGGCCGCAACCATCACCGGCATCGGCGACGAGGCCATTGTATCCTTCTCTTCATGCACCTCTTTCTCCTCGGCGTTGGCGGCAACCTGTAGATCTTTTGCGATTGCGAGGTGGATGTGGGTGATCTGTTCGAGGCCAGAGAACATGTCGTCGGGGCAGTCGCAAGACTCCATGAAGGCATCGAGCGAGTGCTCGAAGTCTTTGAGCGTCTTCGCACAGCCGGGCTTGCGAGTGGTCTCGACGGTAGCGATGACAAGCGCGGCATAGGCAATAGCGTTGACGCCCACAAACATGGCCATTGGAGTGGAAGAGGTTACTAGATCTCACCGCACCGATTTTTGTTCGGCGAGCTCGGTCTCACTTTCTTATATATAACTCCTCTTAATAATGCCTATTTAATTTATCGATCACTATGTATATCCCGGTATGAGTAAGAGTAGTTGTTAGTATCTTTCTGTATATATTGGGAATCATATCGTTGATTTATTATGTGTAAGGATTTATTGTTGTGTATTGACGACAAAGATTTTGCACCTAAAAGATTTATGTCGTGCCACGAAAGCAATACCCTCCAGAAAGTGACACGTGCATCATGGGTTTGGTGCAAGGGATCGACGGTGATGTGAATTAAATTACAACCTGCAGAGTATATTGCAGTGTGCACCACATAATAGCTACATGGATATAATAGATGGGTTTTGTCACCTATACCATTGATTTAGACATTTCATTGTGATAATCCTTGGTAAGGTGTGCACAGACTCAAGAAAAAATGTGTCCAGTAAAGGATCAAGGGTGTCGACTAGAAGGGGCTTAATAGGTGTCTACAAAGTGTTAACCTTTTTGGGTAAGTTTAGGATTCCGAAATATGTGTGCTCTAAAAATAAGCGATTCACCCTAATTGACTAGATACAACTAGCAAGAAAGATAAACAATATCAACTAAACAAGGAATGGTCAAGTAATATGATTAACCAAAGGGGAATAGCAACGAAGTGATTTATCCCGAAGCTCATGTCCTTTGGGGGTGGGGAGGGGTTCTAATCTCCGCTGGAAAGGCTTTGGTCACAATGCTTCCCAACTACAATGATTGCTTAGTTTCTTCTCTTTGTGCTTGATACATCTCCAATGTATCTATAATTTATGAAATATTCATACCATGTTTACAACAATTTTATATGGTTTTGGTATGATTTGGTTAGAACTAACCCGGACTGACGCTGTTTTCAGCACAACTATCATTGGTGTTTTTTGTGCAGAAATAAAAGCTCTCGGAATGGGCTAAAAATTTACGATGATTTTTCATGGACCAAAAGAGACCCTCGAAGCTTCAAGGAAGGACCAGGAGCCTCACGAGGAAGCGACAAGCCTGGGGGCACCCCCCAAGGCGCGCCTACCGAGCTTGTCGCTCCCTCGTGGGCCCCCTTGACGTGAAACCAATGCCAAAAATTTCTATAAATACCAAAAACCCTAGAAAGCAGCCTAGAATTTTCGCTCCGCCGCCGCAAGCCTCTGTACCGAAGCGATCTCAGCTGGAGGTCTGCTTTGGCACTCTGCTCGAGGGGGAAATCATCACCGAAGGCCATCTTTATCATCCCGATGGCCACCATGACGAGGAGGGAGTAGTTCACCCTCGGGGCTGAGGGTATGTAGCACTAGCTATGTGTTTGATCTCTCTCTCTCTCTCTCTCTCTCTCTCTCTCTCTCTCTCTCTTGTGTTCTTGATTTGGCATGATCTTGATGACCGCAAGCTTTGTTAATATAGTTGGATCATATGGTGTTTCTCCATCTCTATCTTGTTGTGATGAATTGAGTTTTTACCTTTGATGTTTCACTATTATCGGATTGAATACCTTTTGGGTTTGAGAACACTTGATGTATGTCTTGCATGTGGATACCCGTGGTGACAATGGGGTGTTCTATTGATTCACTTGATATATGTTTTCGTATTCAACTTGTGGATTATCGTGAGATTGGAGTAATCTATGCATAGGGGTTTATACACGTTTACGTCCTTCTTTCTCCGGTAGAAACCTTGGGGAACTCTTCGAAGTTCTTTGTGTTGGATTGTATGTTATGAATCTGAGTTGTTTGATGCATATGGAATAATCAACTAACGGATACTTGTGGTGACATTGGAGTATCTAGGTGACATTAGAGTTGGTTGATGTGTATCATATGGTGTTATTTTAGTATGAACTGTAGGGTTGTTTGTGACACTTATAGGGATGGCTCAATAGATTGATCGAAAAAGATAACTTTGAGGTGGTTTCGTACCCTACGACAATTTTTTCTTATGTACTTAGCTTGATAAGAACTTTGGAGTGATTCTTTGTCGGACATTGAGGGATTGTTATATGATTCAATTATGTTAGCACTGTTGAGATATTGCACTAGCAAAAGTATGAACCCTAGGTCTTGTTTCTAAGCATTGCAATACCGTCCGTGCTCCGTTTTATCACTTGCTACCTTGCTATTTTTTATTTCCAAATTACAAAAACTTATATCTACTATCAGTACTACACTTGTATCACCATCTCTTCGCCCCACTAGTGCACCTATACAATTTGCCATTGTATTGGATGTGTTGGGACACACGAGATTTCTTGTATTTGATTGCAGGGTTTTTTGACAGAGACCATCTTCATCCTACGCCTCCCACGGATTGATAAGCCTTAGGTCATCCACTTGAGGGAAAATTGTTACTGTCCTACAAAACTATACGCTTGGAGGCCCAACACGAGTTTACAAGAATAAGTTGTGTAGTAAACATCAGAGATTCAAAAAATGAAGCCCGGACACAACAACTAAGGGTAGGTCTTGAATGTCATTGCTACTGCAATATAGTATCGCTATGTAGTA
>NC_041381.1:661254939-661276596 GCF_002162155.2 Triticum dicoccoides
CGGAGATTTGCAGAAAGATGTAAGTTTCCTGGTAGTTGTTGGCTAGAAAATTAGTTGAAGTTGGAAAGGAAGACAACATAATGAGCTATGGTTGTGTATATTTGCATAGAAGTTATTTGTTATGGATCCTCCAACATGTGGTGTTTGCTTAGAATCTTTTGCTAGCCGAAAATTCGTACTAAGTAGAGATACTATTTGTGCGTCCAAAAACCCTTAAGCCCAGTTTCTTGCCATGATTGTCCATCCTACCTATCGATTGAATAAGATCATTCAAGTAAGTTGTCATTGGTGCATAATGCAATAAAAATTGCTCCTAAATATGTTTGATATTTTATTGTAAAGGAAAATAAGTGTTGTACAAACTTGTGATGGCAAAGTAATAAAAGCGACAAACTGTATAATAAATGTTGCTATCATAAGGGGCAATACAACATGACGTTCCCTTGCATTAAGAGATTGTGCATCCAGAAATAAAAGGTGCATGGCAACCTCTGCTTCCCTCTGCAAAGGGTCTATCTTTTACTTTTCAATATTTACTTTTATGCAAGAGTCAATAGTATGCATTCTCATTTCAACCTCAATTATTCTCTAGTTGGCAAGCATCATGTGGTGGGGAAAGATCTAGGCACATATGGCCAGTCAAATATATTTGATCATGATTTATTATTGTTGACAATTATCTCTATGATAAATGAGTTAGGAGGCGAAACATTAAGCCCCTATCTTTCTCGGTGTTCAATGGATGCCATTTGTTCTAAAAATATACTTTGAGTACTAGCAATCTTAGAAGACTATATGACGATTGAGTATGCGGAGCTCTTACTTAGACTTTGTTGATAATAAGTTGAATTGCAATTGTTTGGCGACTAAGAACATAGGTTGTTAAGTTTCAAGCGAATTCATTGTTTGAATCATAACATGTGAATTGGTTGCTACTTTAACACGGGAAGCTTAATGAGAAAGACTTGTTGTTATGATGCTAGGAAAAGTGATTGAAATTATCATTGATCAAACTTACACACTACGCTAGCATTCACACTTCATAAATTATTTCGTTTATCATTTACCTACTCGAGGACGAGCATGAATTAAGCTTGGGGATGCTAATACGTCTCCAATGTATCTATATTTATGAAGTATTCATGCCATGTTTACAACAATTTTATATGGTTTTGGATGATTCGAATGGAACTAACACGGACTGACGCAATTTTTCAGCAGAACTATGCTACGTCTTGAGCTTGTGTTGGTTTTCCTTGAAGAGGAAAGGGTGATGCAGCAATAGTAGCGTAAGTATTTCCCTCAGTTTTTGAGAACCACGGTATCACTTCAGTAGGAGGCTCCTCAAAAGTCCCATGCACCTACACAAACAAACAAAGAACTCGCAACCAACGCAATAAAGGGGTTGTCAATCCCTTCACGGCCACTTGCGAAAGTGAGAACTGATAGAGATAGTATGATAAGATAAATATATTTTTGGTATTTTATAATATAGATTGAAAAAGTAAAGATGCAAATAAAAGTAGATTGAAAGCTTATATGATAGAAGATAGACCCCGGGGCCATAGGTTTCACTAGTGGCTTATCTCAAGATAGCATAAGTATTACGGTGGGTGAACAAATTACTGTCGAGCAATTGATAGAAAAGCGAATAATTATGAGATTATCTAGGCATGATCATGTATATAGGCATCACGTCCATGACAAGTAGACCAACTCCTGCCTGCATCTAGTACTATTACTCCACACATCGACCGCTATCCAGCATGCATCTAGAGTATTAAGTTCATAAGAAAAGAGTAACGCGTTAAGAAAGATGACATGATGTAGAGGGATAAACTCATGCAATATGATATAAACCCCATCTTTTTATCCTCGATGGCAACAATACAATACGTGCCTTGCAACCCCTACTGTCACTGGGTAAGGACACCGCAAGATTGAACCCAAAGCTAAGCACTTCTCCCATTGCAAGAAATATCAATCTAGTAGGCCAAACCAAACTGATAATTCGAAGAGACTTGCAAAGATAACTCAATCATACACATAAAAGAACTCAGAGGAGATTCAAATATTCACTACAAAAAAAATACACTTCCGTGATGATACGTGTTTGTCATAGTAGGTCGCGTTTTCTGTCATGCATCTACATCCATGACAAATTTATGACAGAATCAAGATAGTCATACCTGTGCTGTCGTAGAAGTGTTCCATGACATTACCAAAATTATCATCACGGAAGTGCCCACTTCCATGGCGATAAATCACGCGTCACAGAAGTGCTTTCGTCAAGGGTGACCGACACGTGGCATCCACCATAACGGAACACCGTTAAGCTATCGAGTCGGGTTTTGGATCCGATAACCCGTTAACAGCCCCGGCCAATGGGGATTTTCCACGTGTAAAATCATCATTGGCTAGAGGAAACACGTGTCGGCTCATCGTTGGGACAAATGTCATCCACTCATTGTACAGAAGGTGCCTATGATACGTCGACACGTGGCACGGCCCAACAGAGGCCCATTCTTGTGAAAAGGCCGGGCCGTTTGACTTGGTCAAAAGATGGCGGGCCGGCCCATGTAAAGCCTGTTAACGGCATGTTCGCATATAGCCCATTTACAGCCTGCTAACCCAAGGCCCGTTACGCCCTGTCCGAATTAGGCCCATTAGCGTCATCTGGGCCATCCAATATGATTCCAGGCCGTTTTCACTTCTGGCCCATGTATGGCCCATGACGTCTTTCGACCCATATGAGGCCCTATGTAACTCTTGGCCTATTAACGGCCCGTGGTGAAACTGGCCTGTAATGAACAGTGTATCACTTTACACCCATTAACGGCCCGTGGTGAAACTGGCCCGTAATGAACAGTGTATCACTTTATACCCATTAACGGCCCGTTATTCCGTTGGGCCGTTTCCAGCCCATGTTATCTTTCGGCCTTCTCAGAGCCCATTTATTCTTGGGCTCATTTCCAGCATTCGTTTACTTACGGCCCGTTACTGTCATTTTCTGCTTGTGGGCCAAATTCAGCCCGTGGTTACAGTCGGCCCGTTTGTGGTCTGTTAATACGTTGGGCCGTTTTCATAGCGTCATCAAATACGGCCTATTAACGATGGCCCGTATGGTCAGCCCATGAATGGATGATTCCAACTCTAGCCCGTTTACGACCATAATGCGGCCTGTTATTGGCCCATGTTGGGCCAATCGATCATATGGCCCGTATAAGGCCCATTAATGATACGGCTCGTAGAAGGCCCATTGTTTCTACGGCCCGTAGAAGGCCCATTGTTTCTACGGCTCGTAGAAGGCCTACTGTTTCTACGGCCCGTAGAAGGCCCACTGTTTCTACGACCCGTAGGAGGCCCAATGTCACTACAGTAAATATTAGCCCATGGTTATTGTGGCCTAGTTTAAAAATAGGTTATTGAAGCCACTAGCAAACCGCGGAAAAAGAACTGCACTGACTACAAGCAAACAAATAAACAAGACAACAAGGAAATAAATAAGCAAGCAACTTATGCTAGGCTATCACGGCTATTACACATATTACATCCACTGGGCATCAAAGTTCGCCACCAGTGCAAATATAGGGAACAAAGCAGCATATAAACGCCGCAGCAAAACAAGTCCAGAACTGAAACCACTTCGGAAGAGTTCAAGAAAAAATATCCTCGGTACCCATAATGCTGGCAAGATGCTTAGCAAGCTTATTACTTTATCTTGTTTGGTGCTTAAATCCTGCTGCGCTTGCTGTTGCACAAGAAAGTACGCATCCGAATTCTGCAGGGACTTCCTCAGTCCTTCGGCTTCTTGCCCCAGCACAACTGACTGATGCCTTTCAGCTTGTAGCTGAGACTGAAGAAGCCGAAGTGATTCAGGCAGCGAGTTCGAAGAGCTTGTGCCAGCGGTACTGGCCAGTAACTCGAACACTACATCAACGCAGGACTGTGGGGTTTTCTCACTGTCTACAAGATCATTTTTATCACCTTTCTTGGAGACCAACAGGGTTGTCTCACTATCTTGAACCTTATCTGCATTACTTTCTCTAACATTGCATAGTGGGGTGCTCTTCTCCAATATTCTGTTTGCATACTACAAGAGAAACAAGCAGACACATCACATGTTTAGCTTGTAGTATAGGAAACTCATTTTGGTAACTGGTTCAGTAGTAAGGTGGACAGGATAACAGCATGAAACAAACATATATCTATGTACTATGGTCACTGTATTGTCATAATCATTGTAGTTTATGTTCCCTAATCAAGATAGAGACACAGTTCAACTCATATATTTTTAAGATACAACAGCATAGACAGAATATAAGTGTGAGAAACTACATAGCATTGGCAGCACTTGTAATGTGCATCACATGAGAACATAACTGTTTATAGAACTTAAACTGAAATCAACATAGAGCAAGAAGTTAGAACATCAATCCAGTTAAAGAAATAGGTTTAAAACATACCTGTTGCTCCACTGGAGTTTCAATTGGATCCTTCAAATTTGAAAGTACTTGGTATGAGTAAATACAGTGATGCAACAGCAAAGGAGTATGGACCATAGCTACGGAATCTGACCTGAGAACAGTTGCTCTTCTGCTTTAAACGTGGAGTTTGGGTTAGCTGTGGTGGTCTTCGTGCTTTGGGCACTGCAGTAGCTTTACAAACTGCTCGTGTGGGGGTACTCTGTGGTGGACATGGTGCTTTGTCAACTATAAGTGGGTTACTATCCGTTGGGGTTGCGGTTAGATGGCTTGTAGTTGGTTCTCTGCCCAACGATGTAAGTGTGCAATCTGGAAGAGTCTCGATTATGTGTGGTGGGGCTAGTTTGTGGGCCAGTACAACCATGGTTCTTTCTGCATCGACGGGTAGCACTGTCTTTTGTGAAGAACGGGTTTTTGCTCCCTTAGATACTGCCATCACCCCCTCCAATTCAAATGGCTGATAAACAAGAAAAGAAATTGAACATACAGACATTGTATGATAGACAGATGTGGTAATTCACATATATGTTGTCTAACCAAACAGGACAGCATGACACAATTTCACATATATGATGCCTAACTAAACAAGATAGCATGACACAGTTTCAGATATATGATGGATAACTTAACAGGATATAATGGCATAATTCAACATATGATCAGTACCTAAATAGGATGACATGACAAAACTATATGATGTCTTTCTAAAATATGTTGGGATGAAATAATTCACATACATGTTGTCTAAGTATACAAGATGGCATGATATAATTGACATAATCGATTCATATACTAAGCAGCTGGCACTCGCATGTATGATCTCTAAACTAAGCAGATAGAATTCAATATTGTGCATATGATGTCTAAACTAAGCAATGCAAGACACGATATGCATCATATGACAAATATAAACATTGCAACTTAGAGCATACACCTCAGGTGGGATATAGGACTGGTCATCTGTCTCTGAATCCTCCTCTAAGGAGCTCCCTGTAACCATCGAGATATATGCTTCAACAGGTACCATTGCCTGCTCTGAAGACCTTGTTTTCACTCCAGATTTTTCCATAACCGGCTCAAATGGCTGATACACATGAAGAGTAGTTCAATATACACAGATTGTCGACAAATGGAATACGTAATGAAAAAAAATATGGCATGAGATAATTCACATATATGATGCCTGGCTCCATGGCGGTGCATAATTCACATATATGATAACTAGCTGAAAACATGGCATTGCATAATTCACATATCTGATATAGAAAGCAAACAGGAGGCATTCACACAAAGCATGTCTAATCTAAGCAGATGGTGTGGCAATGCAAGACACCATATGCATGATATGAGCAATATAACCCAGCCAAGTTAGAGCATGCACCTCGGGGGGGGGGGATATGACTGGTCATCTCTCTCTGAATCCTCCTCTAAGGAGCTATCTGTAACTAGCAAGAAATCTGCATCGACAGGTAGCACTGACTGCTCAGAAGACCTTGTTTTCACTCCAGATTTTCCCATGACCTACTCAAATGGTGGATGCATAGGAAGAGTAGATGAATTTATAAACATTGTTGACAAATGGAATACATTATGGAAAAAAATATGGCACGATACAATTCACATATACGATGACTGACTAAACAGGATGGCATTGCATGATTCACGTATATGATGCCTGGCTAAAGAAGATGTCATTGCATAATTCCCATATACTCCCTCCGTTCCTAAATATTTGTCTTTTTAGAGATTTCAAATGGACTACCACATACGGATGTATATATACATATTTTAGAGTGTAGATTCACTCATTTTGTTCCGTATGTAGTCACTTGTTGAAATCTCTAAAAAGAAAAATATTTAGGAATGGTGGGAGTATGATGTAGAAACCAAACAGGTGGCATTCACACAGCAAATCTAAACTAAGCTGATGACATATAAGATGTATAATCTAAGCAATGCAAGGCGCCATATGCATGATATGACCAACATCAGCATGCCAGGTTAGAGCAAACACCTCAGGTGGTAAACAGGCGTGGTCGGCTCCTTCTGAATCTCCATCTGAACAGTTATGTTCCTCTGGAATACAATCTGGAAATGCCGGAGGGGGGGGGGCACTTCGCCCACCATGGAGCAGCATCTGCATGACATTATATTCGCACGCAACGGTTTCTCTTTTTCTCTACATGTTTAGTACGATTCTATACAATATCTGACATGCATAATAAAAAAAATAGTTAGGTTTTGTAAGGCCTAAGGGGTGCATGCAAAAATCAAGACTGATGGTAGCAAACGAGTGGATGGATCCAAAACTAATGATAGCAGGTAGATTATAGCTTCAGTTTAAAAAGATAGACAATGGATCATCTATTGTTTGTTGCCCGCCCAACATGAACCACATAGAAGACCCCAGATGAAGTAGATAGTAGACAGATACTATTCATTGCTGGCTCAATATGAGACCCATGGGCAATTCAAAACTCAAGATTGAATGGTAAAGTAGCATGTAATAATAACCGATGTATAACATAAGCAAACACGAAAGACTGCGACCTCTCTTCCGGAACTGTGTAGTCCTCAGGTTCATCTGCTTAGTCGATGATGGTAATGGAGTTGGCGTGGCTGCCGGCAACAGGGAAGATGATCTGAGGCGGCGAAAGAAAGTCTGCAGGGGAGATCTCTGCTGCAGTGAATGCTTCTGTCGATGGTGCACCTCAGGTGGGGTGGATGACGGCACGGCAGGAGCAGGACATAACACACAGAGTTTTCTTTGACGCCTATCTAAAATTGAAGTAAATCTGTAAGGGCTCCTTAGAATTGGAGGATTCTATAAACGCAGGGACAGGAAAAACACAGGAATAGGATAGGAATGCATGTGCAAAACAGAGCATTTGGAAACATAGGATTTCAGTCAACCTGGGTGTTTGGCTCACCTGAATTGGAAGAACAGAGGAATGGAGAAACAAAGTGATGCGACGAGTGTACAACCTCTTTGGCATAGCCTTGTGGACCTCAGCATCATTGGGTTGGACGTGGAGGATGGTGATGATGTTGGTGTGACTGTCGGAGGCGGGGAAGAAGATCTGAGGCCTCTGGAAACCACGCCGAGGGTACTGCTCCGCTGTGATGGACGGTTCCGTCGTTGGAGCAGCTCCGCTAAGGTGTACGGCGACGAGGCTGAAGCATGATAAGACAGACAACGTTAATATGAAGTGGGACCCTAATATCATCTGCAATAGATGATGTAAAATACATCACCAAAAAGTGCTAGATGTAAAATGCATCAGCCGTGCCCCGGCCGCTCCGACAGATGCTGTAAGTACTGTTCACTCTGAACTTAACTGAAGAAAATGAACTTCACAGTCGAAACTGAATTTTACTGTCGAAACTGATTGAACTAGTAACAGAGCATTGCAATAGATGTTTAGGGCGTTCGAGCACTAGTAGCAGAGAAGCAGTGATCTAAATCAGCAGACGCTCGAGCAGGGAACGCACTAGCAGAGAGCAAGTCGTACAGTAGCACCGCGAGCGAGTGTTAAAGCAGCAACTCCTGTAGCTGCCAGAGGTTGTGCAGCAACAGCGGTGCAAGCGAGAGCAAGAGCAAAGCAGCAGCACGAACGAAAGCAGGAGCAGTGCAGCACCGTGACCGACAGCAAGAACAGAGCCACAACGCGAGCGAGAGCCGGAGCAGCTGCAGCTAGTGCCGTTGTGGAAGTCGCTGCCGAGGAAGCAACGACATGGGGAAGAGACGCCGTGGATGATGTGGCCGGCGACGGCGCCGTCGATGGAGACCCGCCATGTCTGCTCGGTATCGAGCACCGACAGTTCCGTGAGATCGAATGAAAGATAAAATGTAGCGGTGAGTGCAAAACCTCCTTGGTGGCACCGAGTTGGCCTTGGCTTCATCGGAGGAATTGGTGAGGGTGCTGCGGTTCCGGTGGGGCAGGTCAAGACGGCATTATGGGGATTGAGGTGGCGCGATAAATGAGACGAACGTCGGGGCAGCTCCTTGGAGGTAGAGGACGGGGCGGCTGATCCGACGGGACGACGAGATCGACAACGGATCCACATCCAGTGCGGTGGATGAGGGACGTCGAGCTGTTGCGGTGGACGACGTAGTCGGGGAAGAGTCTCCGGCTGGGCGTCGGTCGGGAGGCCGACGGAGGAGCGTGGGGTTTCGTGGGTTTTGGCGGCCTCAGTGTACGAATGGGGGGGGCAAAGAGGGAGGGGGGAGCCAAGCTTAGGGACGCGCTTGTCCAAAATGTAGGGTAAGTTACATGCGTACCCCCACCGGTTTTGACACCGCGACGTGGAGCTTCATTTCCGGCTGAGGGGTAGAAAGGGGATTTTGCGTGTCTGGGCTGCGGGAGCGATTTTGGATGAGGAGGGAGTTCTCGTGCGCGTCCAAATTTCGGGATAACAAGGCGCGGTGCGGGTTGAAGAAGCGGGAGTTTCGAAGTAGGTGAGACAAAAGATACTCGAGCTTGAAAATTTCAGGGTAACAAGGTGCGGATTCCTTGTTCGGCAGAACAAACTTAATGTGTAAAAAACAATTCATACAAGACACAAGAGAGTCATGTCCCCTTTTACTATATTGCTATAGATGCCACTGGAAAAACTACAAGAAAAATGTAAAAAAAATCGGGAGAACAAGATTACCCTGCATAGTACCAAATCGATTCGCACTTCCCTCGACAACAACAAAAAACAAATTAATTCCCACCAAAGAAAGAGTACTATCCCTTTTTATATGATTACAGATGCCATGATCTCGAATTTCAATTTTTGAATCCATGTTATGTTGAATTCGAATATATCGTTAGGTGACCTTGCGGTTTATAGTTCATGTAGTCGTACATTTTGATCTTCCATCATATATGAACATTTTACTCCACCATGTGAACATATATATTGCCATCTACCATACAGACTAAATTTGAATCAATTTTCCTTATTTGAATACGATTGTTGTCAAGTTATACAATAATTTAAATATTATCTTGATAACAAAAAACATGCATATAGCAGTAATCATATTTCACTATGAACTACATGTACCATACGCTCTCCAATTCAAATATTTGTATCCATTTTATGTTGAATTCAAATCATAGTACATTATTGGTATAGGTAGCGAGATGTTCGGGATAATCTAAACCCTGTTTTCATATGTATAATTTTTGGCTGAACTGGGACAAGTTTTGGTATAAGCTTCTTGCAAAACCGGGGATTCTCTCAACAAGCCTCGTGGTTCCGAGAGGGAACGTGTCACCTTTGTGTGCGAAACAATATACGCTGCGCCCTGTTAAATTTTGGAATTATTTCGGGTTCATTTGGCCTTTTTATACATTAATTGAGTTTCTGGACTTTTAAAGTGCATAATCTAAATATGAACTGCATGCACATGCTCCGGTGCACCAAAGTTGGTTGAAAAATCACATGTGTGTCCTTGGTTGAATTTCTAGGTCCCATGGAAGAAATGAGAATGAAATTCAAAAATCTGAGCATCGTGACTCGGCCAAGAACATCGAGAAGCTTAGATTTTAAATTCATGTAAATCCAAAACTCGTCTGGAAATCAAGAAACTTGGCATGGTGTCATGTCATGGCACTAACATGTTGTGGTAAAAAATTGGGCCAATTTGGAAGCTCGTGGTTCTAAGAGGGAACGTGCCACCTTTGAGTGTGAAATGATATACGCTGCCCCCCACCCCACCACCCTTGAGTTTCTTAACAAAGGCAACATAGAACTACATGAGTGCCCTATTAAATTTTGTAATTATTCCGGGTTCGTTTGTCGTTTTTATACATTAATTGAGTTTCTAGTCATTTAATGTGCATAAGTCAAATTTGAACTACAAGCACATGCTCTCGTGCACCAAAGTTGGTTGAAAAATCACATTTGTATCCTCGGGTGAATTTCTAGGTCCCATGCAAGAAATGAGAATAAAATTCAAACATCTGGGCATCGTGGCTCGGCCGAGAACATTGAGAAACTTAGTTTTTAAATTCTTGTAAATCCAAAACACGTCTGAAAATCATGAAACTTGGCATGGGTGTCATGTCATGGTACTACCATGCTGTGGTAAAAGAATTGGCTGAATAGGAACAGATTTTGGTATAAGCTTCTTGCAAACCGAAGCTTCTCTCAAGAAGGCTCGTGGTTCTGAGAGGGAACGTGCCACCTTTGAGTGCGAAACGATATACGTTGTCCCCCTTGAGTTTATTTACAAAGGCAACATAGAACTACATGAGTGCCCTGTTAAATTTTGGAAATCATTCCAGCTTCGTTTGGCCTTTTTTACACATTAATTGAGTTTTTGGTCATTAATGTGCATAATTCAAATTTGAACTACAAGCACATGCTCCCATGCACCAAAGTTGGTTGAAAAATCACATTTGTGTCCTCGGGTGAATTTCTAGGTCCCATGCAAAAAATGAGAATAAAATTCAAACATCTGGGCATCGTGGCTTGGTCGAGAACATTAAGAAACTTGGTTTTAAAACCATGATACTTGGCATGGTGTCATGTCATGGTAGTACCATGCGGTGGTAAAAAAATTGGCCGAATAGGAACAAATTTGGGTATAAGCTTCTTGCAAATCGGAGCTTCTCTCAAGAAGGCTCGTGGTTCTGAGAGGGAACGTGTCACCTTTGTGTGCATCATTCAAATTTGAAATACAAGCACATGTTCCAGTGCACCAGAGTTGGTTGAAAAATCACATGTGTGTCCTCGGGTAAATTTCTAGATTCCATGCAAGAAATGGGAATGAAATTCAAAATTCTCGGCGTCGTGGCTGGGCTGGAAACATTGAGAAACTTAGTTTTTTAATTCCTGTAAATCCAAAACACACATGAAAATAATGAAACTTGGCTTGGTGTCATGTCCGATTTGCGAAGGCGCACCCATTAACAATCAACAAAGTCATTTTGGAACAAGTGATGTCATGTTACAATCGGAAACACAAGTATTATTGAAACCGTGGGCGTTCTATTTACTAACATTTATGTGCCGCCACGCGTCCCCATTTTTTATTAGCTAGGAGGCGCCGTGCAGGGTAGCTATTTGAGTACGAGAGGCGTGCGATCAGACCCCTGCGCGTGCTTATCGGGAGGAGAGCCCTTTGACCTCCATCTACCATCTACCTCTCTCCCAAGGTCTCCATTAATGGCGCCCAAGCCCCTGTTTAATGGCATGGCTATGTCTCTCTCGACTGAGATTTAAGAGAGAAAAAAGAAATTCCGAAAGCACGGATCTTGATGTAAGATCTGACGGACCTATATAGCATCTACTATGACTTATAGCAAGACTGATGAATATATAAGGACGATTAATTGTCTTACATAATTAGAAAGATAATTAAAAAAGCCACATGCAGATACGCCCAAAATACACAAGGGCAAAGGAAGAAGGAAGACAAGGATCTGGCTCGCTGATCTCTACTTTATTGACGCGTTGCTGTAGGCCGCGGGAACTAGTCTCCTCCTGCTGGTCTGCACTACGGACGATCTTCGCCCTCAGCAGGTCGTGCTCGGCCCGGAGCCTCTCATTGCCCTCCCTTAGTTGCCGGATGACGCTCGTAGCCTGTTCAAACGAGGCTTTCCTGTCGTCCTGCAACCTTGCCCAGCCGGAGATCTGATCCATATGGCTATGGACGATCGCATGCATGCGTCAGTAACAGTCCTCGCCTGCCCGCGAGAAATTTTCCCAGGCCGCCGCGGCACGGCGGGACATCTCTGCTGCATTCACGGTGCGGCGGGACATCTCTGCTGCTTCCACGGCGCGGCCGGACCAGTCTGCTGCATCGACGGTGCGGCGGGACCTCCGTGCTGCTTCAGCGGCGCGGCGGGACCTCTGTGATGCTACTTCCGTGCGGTGGGGCATGTTGGCTGCTTTCGCAGCGAGGAGGGACATCTCTCGTGCTTCCGCATCCATACTCGCCTCTCCCTGGTGGCAATCTCTCGACCCAGAACACACGCTGGCCATGGCAGACGCAAGGGAAGGATGCTGAATGACTTGTTTGTTTTTGTGGATGAGGAGTTGAGGAGGAATGTGCAGTCATCCTGGCATACTAGTATTTATAACCGAGTACTAATACGCTCCTAAGTGGGAAACCGTTTAGGTTGTGATCGGTGTGAACAGGTTTGCAATTCAATATAGCGTGGAGTAATTTGGAATATGACGAGACACAAGCTCAATTTTTTTGACGGTTCTAGTTTCGAAGTGCGGCACTATTCTCGGATGGCGTTACATGGGCACGTGTTCTTAGCCGTGGTGTACTTTTTCTACTGTGTACATGCAATAACTGGCACCATCGTATACATATCTTACGGTTAATGGGGCGTTCGACAGGAATAGCCGCATGGCGAGCTATAGGCTAGTCTTTTTTTAGACGCATTAAACCTATCTCTCGGGACTTCTCGCACGCACCATCGTGCCACCCACAAAAACTTGTACTCTGAGTTTAGTACGTTATATAGGAAGAGAAGAGGTGCACGCACGCACTCGTCCTCTCACACACGCGTCTGTTTTTTCTTGAAAAGGAGGATGATGACCCCCGACTTTTGCATCTGGGAGTCACACATGCATCTGTAGCTACGAATTGTAGTGTTCTCAACCATCCGACTGGCTCTATCATGTATGTACCTATATACTAAAACATGTCTAGATATATCTATATTTTGACAAATGGAAGACATGTATTGTGCAGCGGAGGGAGTGTTTGTCATCAAAATGGATAAAAAGGGACGTATCTAAAACCAAAATACGTCTACACACATCTCCTTTTATCTAGTACTTCTTACCCAAAGGAACTTTATATCCAACAGACACAAAATATCCGTTCGACTGTTGGAAATTACTGATCTGGCGTCGAAGTAATTGTTGCATCGCCACCAAAACCCACCATTTCTTAAGCTAAAGTAGACCGAGGTAATCCCTATATTAGAATATTACTAAGATAAACAGAAGGCTTTGTAGAAACATTTAGGACGTGAGCTTGTCAATCTGAATGTGGAGGGACACCAGCTTAGCCCCGGCCAGCAGCTTGGGCGGAACTGTGAAGAAGGTCAGCTCCTGCACGTCGATGTTACCGGGATCCTTGCTGCTTGTCACCTCCATTTCCAACTTGACGGCGTCGGTCGTGCCTTTGGGCTCCCCCGGCGGGCCGTTTGCCCACAGCTTGGCCACGTAGTGCGGCAGTGGGGACGCCCCCGCTCTGATGCAGACCATCGACACGGTGATAGGCGCGCCGATGTCGAGCACGCCGCCGACCAAGAAAAACATGGGGCCGTCCTCCTCCGCGAACAGCAAGAGCCGTGGCTCCGACAGTGGCACTTGCAGTTGGAGCACCTTGCCGTACTGGATCCTGTGCACGAGCATGGGATGCGCGTTGCTGATGTGGTGGTAGAGCACCGGCGGTGGGCCTTCATAGCCGCAGACGGGCATGGGGCATTTGCAGGGCGCGAGCGGACACACGCTCTAGTGATCGGCGAGCTTGTGGTAAATGACGTAGAGCCCACAGCCTTCATGCGGGCACACCACCCTCAGCGACGAAACGACAGCTTCCACCGCCATGCTCCGCACGTCGAAGCCACCGCCGTGCTCGCACTTCTCGCACTGCCGCTGGTTCCCGGGGCGCTCGACGCGGCAGTCCACGCAGGCCAGGTGCCCTCCCTTGCACTACAGAAATCAATCGAATAACACATCAATCAAGAAACCTGCACCTTGCTCAATCAGCCGAACGAATGAGGTGTATTCGAACCTCATACACTGGAGGCGTCAAGGGGCGGAGGCACAAGGTGCAGTGGAGCACGGTGAGGTCCATGGAGACCTTAGTGAGCTGCCTCGTCGGTTCCTGTTCCGTCTGCATGATCTCGCCCTCCTCGTGCACAACCATCTCTCGCTTGGGCCAGGGCATTACAAAGCTTTACCGTCACATATTTTATACTCTGTGCATAACTGTCCTCCCGCATACCAAGGAAGGCAGTAGTTTGAGTTTTCTAGACAAATTTGCCCCTGCGCATGAGTAAGCTGCATAAATATCGACAGTAAATGCGCATGCAATGGTTGGCTGGTCCTCCTTCCTTTTCGCTTGAGTTGGCTTCCCCAGGCGGTCAAGCCGCATCCGGCGCTGCATGCGTTTGCCTGTAGCCATTTTCTGCTTTAGAAACTGGCGCGATTAATGGGGGCAGAACTAATCGAGCGGGGGCACAGATGGAAACCAACGCGGATGTGCAGACTAATCTGAGAAAAACAAGAAAAAGTTATACGCAAAGTAAAAGGAATCAGAGGGAGTACTACTTCAAGGTGCATTAAATCAACACATGCAAGTATCAAAAGGAGAGTCACGGCATGCATGCATGCATTGTAATTAATGCATCGGTAACCACAAATTATTGAAATATATCGAGTGTAGTGCTTTGATGTGTCGCGTCAACTCGTACATCAACGAGAAGTTTGATTATCCTCTCCCTCGCAGACTTAACTGCACCTGCCTTTGGCTGTATGATAGGTTGGCCACCAACCTGTTGGGCCCACATGTCATACACGCAAAGGCAGGAGCGTCCCTCCCTCGCCCATGAGCGTGGTGGCTGGCAAGACTAGGAGAAGCTTTCGCTACACGCTCTCCCTCCCGCACGCGGTGGACATGCAGCAGTTCTACCGGTGTCAGATGGCCAGAAGCGTACTGTAGTACTCCTCCAGTGCAGTAGTACTCCATCATTGTTCAACTGCCGGAAGAGGCGAAGAGCCAAGCGCAGCCCGAACGCTCGTGTGGCAGTTTCATGTGTCGAGTAGTCTAGGATAGCGTGTATCGTGCATGTAAGCTTAAAATCATTTGTGTCGGCTCCATGCTATGAGGCCGTCTTGAAGTTTTTTAAAAAAATTGTCTTTTGGCCCTACCTGTCACCCTAGTGATTGTAGTTTGCACGCTCATCTGGTCAAGACAGGAATATATATTTTAATTTGTTTTTTTTCGAAAAGGGGGGACTCCCTGGCCTCTGCATCAGAACGATGCATACAGCCGCATATATTTTTAATTTGTGGTGGGTAAATGTTAGAGGTTGCAGCAAATATATTGTACACTGCGGGTCTTTCAGCCAAGTTTAGAGGCAAGCATGTGGGGCCAGTGCTATGATGTGTCGCGTCAACTCGTACAATGAGGAGAAGCTTGATTTTACTACACGCCTTCTCCCTCGCCCATGCGCGTGGTTTCTCGCAAACGAGGACAGGCTTTTGCTTAGTAGTATACTTCTACAACAAGCTATCCATCCCGCTCGCGGTGGACGGACATGCAGCAGTGGATTCGACACTATAGAAGCAGTAGTAGTAACATCATTGTTCGTCTTCTTGAAGAGGCGAAGAGCCAAGCGCAAACCGAACGTTGCATGAGACAAAATTGCTATGTGAGCCCACTATTGTACTACAACTACTTGCTAGTATAGCCGTGTAAACCAGAAGGGAGTATTTGCCCTTCTAGAGATTTCAACAAGTGACTAGACTACACCGAGACGAAGTACATATGGAGCAAAATGAGTGAATCTGCACCGTAGATAAATACGTATAGTTCTATCGTTTTCCTCTCCGAGGTACACAATATTGAGTATACTGACTAGTCTCTTTTTGACACGCATTTACGGTTTTTTTTGACACAGTACAGACGCAAGCGTTCATATACACGCGCATACACTCGCCCTTATGAACGCACACACGCACGGCACTATCATCTTGAAATTTATGAAGTCACCATAGGCACCTCGTCGTCGACGGGTCCATAGGTGCTTGAATGCCAAGGAGGGAGAGGGTAGCGGTTCCTGAGACGTTGAATGGTCAGTGATGCATCCTCAATTACATGCAGAGGGAATTAATTGGAGAAGCAGAATAGAGCCAGCACGATGTGAATGCAACAGAGTTTGGACTCTCATATAATAAAGGCGCCCCACCACTCCAATCCATCTACTCCCAAGTCTCTGCGCAACACTGCTCACTCCAATCCAAGACCAAGTGACCAGAAGCCACAAGCACATATGGTGGCGATGGACGCGAGCGGCAGTCGGCTGTGCCAAATCATCCAAGGCGCCAGCCTGCGGCCCTGCACTGCGCAGCATTTCCAGACGGTGCTGGCGACCACAGGCATCATAGCCCTCGCCGACGCCGGCTTCGCCTCTCACATGGACGACATGATGGTCAACTCCATCCGCAAGTTCACCGCCGTCAAGAAGCGCGTGGACGACCTTGCCGTACTGCTCCAGCCCGTGCGCCCATGCTCATCATTGCCTACTACCCTCATCGGCCTCCATGGTGACGAACTCTTTCAAGCCCTGGTGGCCCTGCAGGTGCCGGAGGTCGCGACGAAGAATGTGCACCTCGAGGCCGTGCTCACCGCGCAGTGCCTCGCCATGCAAGAAACCATCGACCTGCACATCCACGTCTACGAGGAAATCGTCTACATAGGCCACTACAAGGCAAGCGAGGACAGAAAGACGTTGGCCTTCTTCCAGCGGCTGGAATCTTTGGACACCATTGTTCAGAAGCACGTCAACCTGGCCACGAAAGTCGTTGCTACTTAGGCGCCGTTCAGTGGGCCGGCGCCCTGAGTCGAGGAGGTGGACGTCGTTGATGGATGCATCTCTTCTTCTTGCCTCATGTAACCAGCACTGCATCGCCTCGTGGCCTTAATGTTTTATTAGTATAGTACTCCCTCTGTTCCCAAATATAAGTCTTTCTAAAGATTCTAGCAAGTGACTACTACATACGGAGCAAAATGAGTGAATCTACACTCTAAACTATGTCTACATAGATCTGTATGCTGTATTCCATTTGAAATAGTATCTAGAAAGGCTTATATTTATGAACGGAGGGAGTATATGGCATTTTTATTCCAGTCGTAACGTTTTCAATGTGAGGTGTGGCCACAGTTGAGCAAACCCACCCCGCCCACCGGGCGTCGGCCGAGTTTAGAATTAGAAGAGAGAAACGAGGGAGGAGAGCTAGCTGTAGCACGGACGTTGTTGTCAGATGGGACTCGTGTTTATAGAATAGGAGTACTAAGCACTCGTGCCTCTTTCTTTTTTTTGAGGGAAAAATTAGTCGTATGTCTAGTACCACTAGTTGGGTGCGTGCGACCTATAGCTGTCATCATTTTAGGTCTCCTTTTTGAACCACGGCTATGCTTCACAGTACATATTTTTTTCACGCATTTATCCTCCTATATGTACTCCTAGGCTATTTCCACATGCTCCCATTCGCCAACATGTGGGACATAGAGCATCTGGGTCGTAGTGCATGCACGACTCGGAGCATATGCCGGGGTACTTTACATTTCAGACCTCACGAATTACGTGCAAACCCCCCGTAGAAGAATAAATAAATGAATGAATTACTACATGAAACCGGATTATTTTCGTGGAAACCAGAGCACGTTCATTAAATTTTGGACATAACACGTTTATAAACAAAAAAATGACCGGACCTAAACCAGTCTAAGGGCCTCTTTGATTTTTCCCGCAAAAAAAGGGGCTCTTTGATTCGCAGGATACTGAAAACACAGGAATGGGGAAAGTATGATGGTGATGAACCGAGACAAGGAGAACTCTAACTTAGTTAGAGGTTAGAGTTAGATTCTAACCCTGAACTAACTCTAAACCAAAGAGGTGTATGGATGGCAGGGTTAGATTGATAATAAATGCTCTATCTCAATCATTTGACTACTTTGGACCCTATTTCCTGCCGGATTTGTGGCCGGCTCTTCTGTGGCCTCCTCCTGCTCACAATTGACATAAACGAACCATCTATACAAATCAAGCATGCAAAACATGATAATTTTTACTTTGTCCATACAAATGAGATATCCCACTTAAACATACAAGTCATCAATCAAGCTTCACAAAATAAAAAAACACTTCGGGTCTGTTTGGTTCATGACTAACTTTGCCACAACTAAGCTTAGCAAAGTGCGGCTGCCACAAAAAGTGTGGCTAACAAAATGGCCACAACAAGTGTGGCAAGATTTGGCAAGAAGTTGAGTCTATGACATGTGGACCATGTAACTAGAAAAGTATGGCAAGCCACAAGTGTGACAATGAACCAAACACATGCCTAAGATATTGTGGCACGCCTAAGCCTAGGCGTGGTAACCTTAGGCTGCAAACCAAACAGGCCCTTCATGAAACAAAGAATGAGCTAACTCATCACGGAAGTCATTCACGATAGGGAGGGAGCCCGGAGCCCCTCACGCACCGAGGGAGGAGCTCGCCATCGTCGCTCTGGAGGAAGGCTCTGTAGAGCCCAAGCCCCGGGAACCCCTCCGATGTCGGCCCTTGTGAGTTGAGGTCGACACCGGCATGGGTAGCAGGGCTGCTTGCCGCCGAACTTAATCTTTGGGCCTCTAGAAATAATGCAAGCTTGTAACTAAAATACCTAGAAAGGTGAACTGAATCTTTGGGCCTCTAGAAATAATGCAAGCCTGAAACTGAAATACCTAGAAAGATGAACTGAATCTTTGGGCCTCTAGAAATAATGCAAGCCTGAAAGTGAAATACCTAAAAAGGTGAACTGAATCTTTGGGCCTCTAGAAATAATGCAAGCCTGAAACTGAAATACCTAGAAAGGTGAACTGAATCTTTGGGCCTCTAGAAATAATGCAAGCCTAAAATTGAAATACCTAGAAAGGTGAACTGAATCTTTGGGCCTCTAGAAATAATGCAAGCCTGAAATTCAAATACCTAGAAAGGTAACCTGAATCTTTGGGCCTCTAGAAAGATTTATTACCTCCTCAAGCAGCATCAAACAATTCCATGCGTGCACAACAAATCTATACCAAGTTTGATCAGGATCTACTTTTCCAAATCAGAATTAGCGCTAGAGCAAGCAAGATCAATGATATGGCCGTGAGACAGAGAAGGAACGAACAAACTCACCCCTCTCGCGACCTCCCTGGTAGATGCGCCGCCACTGCGCACGACAGAGGGAGAAAAACGACTGGTGAAGGGGGAGCAGGGCGACCTTCGAAGGCCGGAGGGAGAGGGCGGCCGGAGTAGGGCGGCGGAGGCCGGAAGGAGAGGGTGGCCGAAGGAGAGAGAGGGCGAGCGGTGCTTGGGCGGGCGGCCCTATGGGGAACAGAGAGGAGTCGTGCGAGAGGGGGGAGCGATCTGGTGCGGGCAGGGGAGATTTTTTAGTTCTCTTTTAGTGGGCCCGAGGATAACTAACCCAATTAGAACCTCTCCATCGGGCTAGTTTTTTTAGCTGGGTTATAGCAAACTAGCTCAAACTACCCCCTCTTGTTTCGATAATTTGAGGTTATTTCAACCCAAACTAGCTCTAACTCAGGGATCCAAACATAGAGGAGTGTTACTGTACATGATATAGTGTGGACCGTAGCACATTGTTTTTTATGGCCATATCACCACATTATTTTCTACTGGTGGTTCACTGGGCTACCGTGGTTCGCACTGCTGGTTCACTGGGCTGCCGTGGTTCGCACTCCTCCGACCTGAGTAGTACATAGTATAGTACTAGTATATACCGCATCATTCTTTGCTCCTTCTTACTACTAAGACATGTGGGAGAGCCAGCATCCGGGTCGACGTGTCATGCACCAGATTAGAGCGCGGAATGGAAGGGGGGCATCACCCCGGTCGGAGCGCCAGTAATTCATGACTATAGTGAGTGGTCATATCACAAGTCTTTCCAGCAGTAACGTGCCGTCAAATCGCACAGCCTCACTCGCTCACCCTCCTCGCCTCTCTGTCAAACCGCCTACCCGAAAACTGTCGCGCGTATTGCCCGGGAAAAGCCCCGCCCTCAACTTTTAACTACGCGAAAATAGTTCGAGCTTGTTCGTTCTATATAAATACAGTACTTACTGTATGTTTATTCACCCATGGGGTTGTTCAATGAATGGAGGGGCGGGGAGCACAAGTGAACAATAATGTAGTACTACTAGTAGTAAGTTGGAGTCGTACAGTAGTCACCTTAAATAGAGAGTTTCTTTTCTTTAAAGCCACGTACACAAATTGAAACGCTTGTTGTGGAAAGAAAAAGGATAATCACTCCACTATATATGGACGCAAGGGCCTGAGCGCTTGCTTTACTAGGGTTGCTCTCTTCATTCTCTCATCCTCTCCAGATATAAACAAGACAGCGGTAGCAACATTTTCTCTCTGCTCACCGCTGGTCACAGATCTGGCCGGATCCCTTCGGCCGGTGTGTGTAGAGGACTAAAAGGTGCATCGTTGACGCGGTCATCACCGCCGAGGGAGGAAACCCACAGCTGCCGGAGGGGCCCAGTCCTCTATCCGTGCCGTTCTCTCCGACACAGCGCCGGCTCGGGAGGTCCTCCGACCCTTCTTCCTCCCTGCCGTATTGTCCGCAGATCCGACCTGCCACCGCCGACATCCCGGCGACCCTCAGGTATAAGTTCTTCGAAAGCGGCCTTGCTCTACTGCCCCAGCTCCCCACATGTCTGCATGTGCATCTTTTTCTACTCCCATCAGCTCTTCGAAAGCCACCTAAATTTTTAGTATTATTAGAGGTAAAGCTACTTCATGCATTCAAATCTAGGGCTTTGTTCAAACAACGAAGAAAGGGGGAAAAGTTGTAGCATGAATCTAGGACTTGATTCAAAGAGGAAATAATATGGTGAAAGTAGTAGAGACCGGATACCCAAGCGGTCCGTCGGTTGAAAACAGAAATAATGGGAAAATGCAGTACAAACTAGATAAGGAACAGATCTATTATTGGTTGAAAAAAGGATAGAAAGTGGCGGCTGGTGGACAAGTCAACAGAGTATGTCCAGGATTAGATTTGCTGCCATCACATAGTAAAAGGTCTCCAGGATTAGATTTGCTGCCCTCACATAGTAAAAGGTCTCAGGATTAGATTTGCTGCCCTCACATAGTAAAAGGTCTAAGGATTAGATTTGCTGCCCTCACATAGTAAAAGGTCTCCAGGATTAGATTTGCTGCCCTCACATAGTAAAAGGTCTCCAGGATTAGATTTGCTGCCCTCACATAGTAAAAGGTCTCCAGGATTAGATTTGCTGCCCTCACATAGCATGAACAAACTCGGCATCACCACTTTATGCCTCATTGTAGGTACATTGTGCTGATGCATCCACTGTCGCATGTCCTTATACCAACCTTTTGTTGTTGTTAATGTAAGGGCGCATGTAAAATGA
>NC_041381.1:661276985-661301880 GCF_002162155.2 Triticum dicoccoides
ATAGTAAAAGGTCTAAGGATTAGATTTGCTGCCCTCACATAGTAAAAGGTCTCCAGGATTAGATTTGCTGCCCTCACATAGTAAAAGGTCTCCAGGATTAGATTTGCTGCCCTCACATAGTAAAAGGTCTCCAGGATTAGATTTGCTGCCCTCACATAGTACAAGGTCTCCAGGATTAGATTTGCTGCCCTCACATAGCATGAACAAACTCGGCATCACCACTTTATGCCTCATTGTAGGTACATTGTGCTGATGCATCCACTGTCGCATGTCCTTATACCAACCTTTTGTTGTTGTTAATGTAAGGGCGCATGTAAAATGAAGCGATCACACCGTCACCTTAGGGACATGTCTAACCAGTGTTATTCTTAATCTAATGCCTCCAGTGATAAGATGCAATTAAACTGTGTTACAAATGGCACTCCTGCTGTTTTCCCTAGTATGATAAGTAAGTTGCTCCTTTACGCTGCAGAGTGTCCTGGTGTCCCCATGGTCCCATGCCCTTAAACCAACTCTTTAGCTGCTGTTGATTTACTGTGTCTAGTAAACAAGCAATGCCACCATTAAAGTAATCCCATATTTGAGGAATCTCATTGTTGATTGTAATGCTTCTAGTAACATGAAGCATTGCTGACGTTTTAAAATTTCTACTGTCCTTGCATGATTGCCATGAACATAATTAAGATGCTTCTTTTCATTTTGTATATGTTTCGTATATTCTTATTGACCAGCAATTGTTTACTTTCTATCTTTTTGTGCAGATAGGGATATCCATTTCACCTTGTTGCTATTGTGACCTTTTGGTGAACTGCACAAAACACTTTTTTTTGTAATGAGTGTCTTGTGTAGTTCAACTAAAATGTCACGTGGGCAACATCTCTCAATTTTGGTGGAACTGCACAAAATGGTGATTGGAGTTTCCAAAATCTCCGTCAAGTTCTGTCAGTAATCTCGTGCAATATTTTATTAGCCTTTGCAAGATGGAGCCATCACTGTCACCACAACGTCACTTTATTTTAGTGGAACTGCACAAAAGGATAAGAAAATTATACTTGCAACTTACATGAGCCGGACAGCCAACCTTAATGTTCCTCAATTTTAGTGCAACTACTAAAGAAGAACCTGCCAGCTCACAAGAGCAAGTACTTCTTGCTAGCTGAATGATGCAATCTTTGCTTCATTTCAGGTGAACTGCAGAAAAAGGCGCATGAATTGAATCATGGTGTAACGCCCTCGATGCGGCTATATCTCCCACGTGTCGAAGCACGACTTAGAGGCATAACCGCATTGAAAGCAATGTCGCAAGTGAGGTAATCTTCACACAACCCATGTAATACATAAGGGAAAGAGATACATAGTTGGCTTACAATCGCCACTTCACACAATTACATGAATAAAGCATTACATCATCTAGATACAATCAAGGTCCGACTACGGAACCAAAATAAAAGAAGAACCCCAAATGCGACAAAGGTCCCCGATCGACCCCAACTGGGCTCCACTACTGATCAACTAGAACGGAAACAACACAAAGGACAAGATCTTCATCGAGCTCCTCCTGAGCTTGGTTGCGTCATCTGCACGGATATATAGGCACCTGCAAACTGGTTTTGGAAGTATCTGTGAGCCACAGGGACTCAGCAATCTCGCACCCGCGAGATCAAGACTATTTAAGCTTATGGGTAAGGTAAAGGTATGAGGTGGAGCTGCAGCAAGCGACTAGCATATATGGTGGCTAACATACGCAAATGAGAGCGAGAAGAGAAGGCAAAGCACGGTCGATAAAAGTATGATCAAGAAGTGATCCTATAGCAACCTACGTCAAGCATAACTCCAACACCGTGTTCACTTCCCGGACTCCGCCGGAAAGAGACCATCACGGTTACACACACGGTTGATGTATTTTAATTAAGGTCAACTTCGGGTTTTCTACAATCGGACGTTAACAAATTCCCATCTGCCCATAACCGCGGGCACGGCTTTCGAAAGTTCAAATCCCTGCAGGGGTGTCCCAACTTAGCCCATCACAAGCTCTCACGGTCAACGAAGGAATAGACCTCCACCCGAGACACTCCGATCAGACTCGGTATCCCGGTACAACAAGACATTTCGACAGGGTAAAACTAAACCAGCAACACCGCCCGAATGTGCCGACAAATCCCGATAGGAGCTGCACATATCTCTTTCTCAGGGCACACTCAGATTGTCTTAGGTGCGGGTAGGCCAACCCAGAGTTGCCCCTGGTGGCCACCGGCAGCTGACAGGTTGGACCAACACTCAGAGGAGCACTGGCCCGGGGGGGTAAAATAATGATGACCCTTGAGTCCGCGAAACCCAAGGGAAAAAGAGGCTAGGTGGCGAATGGTAAAACCAATGTTGGGCATTGCTGGAAGAGCTTTACTTAAGGCGAACTGTCAAGGGGTTCCCATAATAGCCCAACCGCGTAAGGGACGCAAAATCCGGGAACATAACACCGATATGACGGAAACTAGGGCGGCAAGAGTGGAACAAAACACCAGGCATAAGGCCGAGCCTTCCACCCTTTACCAAGTATATAGATGCATTAATTAAGTAAGATATATTGTGATATCCCAACAAGCAAATAAATGTTCCAACAAGGAACGGCATCTCCATGTTCCAACCAGGAACAAACTTCAATCTTCACCTGCAACTACCAACGCTATAAGAGGGGCTGAGCAAAGCGGTAACATAGCCAAACAACGGTTTGCTAGGACATTGGTGGGTTAGAGGCTGAACATGGCAATTTGGGTGGCTGACAAGCAAGTGGTAGGCATCGTAGCAATGGCATAGCAAAAGAGCGAGCAAACTAGCATAGCAAAGATAGTAGTGATTTCGAGGGTATGATCATCTTGCCTGAGATCCCGCAAGGAAGAAGAACGAATCCATGAAGAAGATAAACGGACGTAGTCGAACGGATCCTCACAAACGCGACGTTATCGGAACCAACCCGAAGAAGCAATCACCGAAAAAGAAGCACACAACATAGTAAATAACCAACACATCAACATGGCATGATGCACAAACGAGTATGATGCATGTCCGGTTTAATGAAGCATGGCATGGCAAAGTGCACAAGCAGTTCTACAAATTAAGTGGAGATCAATATGCAACGAGTTGCATATTGACGAAACACCACAACAAGTCATTTAGTTTGATCTCGTTTATGTACCCAACAATATTAAATGTTGTTAAGCATGGCAAGAGGGGAAGCATAATATAAACTATACCGTCTAAACAATTTAAATGGGGCCGGATATAAAAACAACAAATCCGGTAAATCCCCATATGCATTTAGCAATTTAATGCAACAACAAGTTTAAACATTTTAAATGTTGTTATCATGATGCGGATGACATATACAAGTTTTATGCAATTTTATGAAAATGTTGATATGAGCATGTTATGAAGCATTTGGTCACCATGGCGGAACAAAAAGGGTGCCACGGCGGCGAAACAAAATGGTGCCATGGCAACACTCCGGTCCCGATAGCTCATGGAGATACCGGTGCAAAAGGAAAAGTGACGAGAGCGAAACATGCAAAAGATGGTGGGGTGATCCCGGTTACCGGGTTCCCACAAGATGGTGGCACGGCAAAAGAGGGGCATCGCAAGGACGATTCGATCACGGTGCAAAACTCGAGCATCTCATACAACCCATATTCGTTCTCGGAAGGTCGTCTCGGGGTTATACCTTCGAAGCGTGCGTTTTCGGAGCGGTTCGAGTCGTCGAGGGAAGTAGTTGTTCACGGCGACGGTAGAGGTACTCGCGATCTTGGCAACGGTAGTCGTACATGTCCGGAGAGGAACTTGTCGCATCCACGGTATTCGGGCGTAGTGGAAGTAGTTGTACTCATGCCGTAGTGGGAAGTAGTGGTACACGGCGGCGGCGGTAGTGGAAGTAGACGTTCGCGTTCACGTTACACGGGTCTTCGGTGACGGTCGTCGTACATGGTTCGGAGTGGTACTTGGCGAGTCTGCGTAGTCGTAGACGGTTCGAAGATGAACTTGACGGGTCCTGACGTCCCGGTACTTGGCGAGAATCAACGATGGTCTCCGGGTGTCTGACTTGACCTGGCCACGACAAAGGCAGCAAGACCAACGGGGCAGCCAGCTCGTCGGGGTCCGATGCAAGGACGGCCAGAACAGGCGGCGATGGGGCTCGCAGCGGAGGTCCAGGAGCCCGACACGACGGCGAAGGACGACGGCGGGCGACGCAGGGACTCCGGCAGGCGGGACTTGGCGCAGGAGGATGGCCGGGGTGCACGGAGCGGTGACGGAGAGGCGTGGTCGCGGAAGGCCGGGCGCGGGGTCGAGGCAGAGGCGACCGGCGAGGCAGGAGCAGAGCAGGAGAGACGGCGTGGGAGGAAGGTTGGGCGCGCGGCGCGGCCGGTGCTCGAGGAGGCCGACGAGGGGGCGCGAGCTTAGATGGTTCGCGGCGTCGGCGAGAGTGTGCAGCAGCAGCTGCTGCTGCCGGCGGCGGCGGCGGGCACGCAGGGCGAGGAGGAGCGAGGCCGGCAACGGGGTGGTGGTGGCCATGGACGACGGCGAGGAGGGAGACGGCCGCAGGGGACGGAGGGCCGCCGGAGTTGGCCGTCCCGGTGGTGTTGCGGAGGCCGGGCGGCGGATGCAGGCGACGAGGAGGAGGCCGAGGGGACGGGACGAGGGCGTGGCGCTGGTCGCGCGAGGGAGAAAGAAGGGCGAGGTGGATCGGGCGCAGGGAGCTCGATGCGAGCGAGTGCGAGCGAGTGGCGGCGCAGGAGGATGGAGGGAGAGGTCGGGCTAGGGTTAGGAAAGGCGGGGCGGCTGGGCTGCTGGGATTTAGTGGGCCGGCCTGGTTAGACAGGCCCAAGAGGCCGGCTGGGCTTCTCTTCTCTCCTCCTATTCTTTTCCATTTACAAAAAAACAGAAAAGAGAAAGAAGAGAAAGAGAAGGTAGGGGTGGAATCTGGGCATGGGGATAGTTTTCACGGACTCAGAAAAATGTGCACGGTCCGGGAAAATAGAAAAAGGTCAAGTTGAAAGATTAAATTCAAATTCCTTTGAATTTAATTCAAAAGGTTTGAACTAGGATAGGTTTTTCGAAGTGCCCAAAAATGTTGAGAAATTAGGTGAAGCTCCGGAAAATGATGAAAGGACAAGTGGCAAAGTTAGAGGCCAAGAGTTGAAATAATAAAAGGCATTGGGATTTTTGCAAGTGTGTTAAGGTAATTCCACATAATTGGAATAATTACTATAGCTCTCTAAATATCGAGAGGATAAGTTGTAAAGAGAATCACCATGTGAAATCCCTCGATTTAAATGGACCGAAGATCCATGCAATTTATTTAGTTGAGTTTTAAAATGGGTTGCAAGATGACATGATGCAATGCACAAGATGCAAGGATGAAATGCAACGAACCAAAACAAATCACACGACGAAATCCGGAAACCCTGGATGTCTTCTGGAGCGTCGGTCTCGGGGCGTTACAACACTCCACCACTATGAGAGGATCTCGTCCCGAGATCTAGAATGGCACCGGAGGGAAAAGGGAGAGGAGAGGTAAAACAAAGTTGCTCCTTTGACGAACGAGTGAAACCAAAGAACCTTGCGAGGTTGAACTAATTCGAGAAAAGAATAGAACGAAGGAGAACAAAGTCGAAAACACTCCGTTAGAAACTAGGGAGAAAGAGCATTGCGAAACCTTGAGGTTGAAGGGAAGATATATATTGAAAACGCGCCGGTTAAGGAAGGGGATCAAGGAAGACCAAATTCGAACAGCACTCCGGTTGAAAAGTGATACAAGACTAGATAAGATGAAAAAAACTTGAGCAGAGGACACGACACTCTGGTTAAATGGATAAGCACGAAAAGAACATGATCTTTGACAAACGAGATGATGGGTTGAAAAGAGCAACATCACAATGACTCCGGAACGAAGGGAAACAAGATGTTGAGAGATCACAGATACAACAAATGCTAGAATGGAGTTGTTGAAAACCAACAACGAAAAGAATAATCTTGATATGGGCTTATGGAAACATCTCAACATTATGAGGTGACAACCGGCCACTAACGGAACAATTACTTGCTTGAGATTAACGAAGAGATGAAAACTTGTTCCATCAAGATGGAAAAGAGATAACTTGGGTCATTAATAAGCACCAAATAGCAACATTCCTTAGGGAAGGCTTTAGGTGAAATCTATACCAAGATAACTCCAATGAAGAGATTGACGGTTGAAAAGATCTCTTGAACAAAGAGAAGAAGATGGATTTAAATATGTCACTCTTGAAAACTTGTGAATCACGAAGCAACGAAGGGGAATTATCAAGAAGGACATAATACCACCTCCAAAGATTCGGAAGAAAGAATTGCACTCCGGGTAGCAAGATGAAGAATGCTTGAGCTCCTTAGAAAAGAATCTCAATGAACACTTGGAGAAGTGATATAAATCCTTGATGAACCATCATGTAGAACCTCCATGAAGAACTCCGGTAATAAAAGGATGATAAAAAGAAAGAGAAGTTGAAAACACAAGGTGAAGCCTTGCGATGATTTAGATGGAGCTTCGCGACGAGATAATGCGGAAAACTTAGAACTCCGGAAGAAAGATGAACAACAAGCAGCCAAGAATTTATTCCTCCTGGACAAACTCTGAAGGAAAGGATTAATCACTTGGATGAAACCGGAATAAGAATTATGTTATGCGTATCCTTCACCAATTTAAATTGATGAGAAGCAACGGATTTGGCATACCACTTATTCTTGTAGAAAGGATTAAGAGAGATATGGCGTAAACTTGAGAAGGTCTTCAACGAACCACCGGTAGGATTTGGAAAGAACGAATGAATTGATATGATAACAAAGAAAGAGAACTCTTGAACGAACCACCGTAAGAATTAAAATGATGGAAGTAGGGGTGAATCACCGGTAAGAATTAGCAAATGAACGAAAGTGCTTGAGACAAACTAGATACATGAGAACGAAGGAATCACGAACTGAATAGAGAATATTTGAATGATGCACCGATAAGATTTGGAGAAAGATAAGTGAAAACTGGAATGGATAAATCTTATTTGATGAACTCCGGATAATCAAACTGAGAAGACTCTTGAATTGCTCCGGATAGATGAAAAGAATTATCACAATCAAAACAATTACGAGAGGATGGCAACAAGCTGGAATCACGAATCGTGAAGAGAATGGAGCAAGATTAAAGATAAACTCTTCTTCGGTCTTCAAATGATGAGAATGACAACGAGAAACACCACCAAGAATTATTTAGACACTCCGAAAGAATCAAAACGAAGAGGTTGAGCCAACGATGAAAAAAAAAATTGTGAAAGATCTAGGAGATGGCATTTGACTGATGATAACTCATTCTTACGTCAAACTTCGAAAAGAATTTTAAGGACATCTCCGAGAGAATTAGAAGAGTCAGGTAAGATCCTGGGAAAAGACCTGTGGGTTAGGGCCCACTCAAAAGAACACCGTTGAAAAGATTTAAAAGAGATGTTGCACCGGTTGAATTAAATGACTTGAATGAGATACCAATCTCGAAAGAGCTTGAACGAATGCAGAGTGGAAACACGAATCTTCGAGATATCTTGAGCACTCCGAAACAATAGAATAGCGAGAAATGAATAAATATGAGGAGCACCGTCAAGAGAAGGTATTTGAAACGAGAAAAAGGGGATATAATCGACAAATCTTGACTTGAATCCACCGGAGAAGAGAAAGGAATGAGGAATGCCGAACTTGAAGCTCCATTAGAATCTTCATGAGAATCACTGGATAAGAACATTGACGGAAAAGAATGGAGAAACTTCCCATCAATAAAATGGATACTCGATTAAGAAATCTGAGTCCTTGAAGAAAAAGGGGTGGGAGGGCGGGAAAACAAAAACAACTTGGGACGGATGAAACAAACACCGTTGAGAGAACTGAGAGGTGATCTTGCGGATGTTGAAAATGAACGGATCCACTTGAAGAGAAGCACACCGGTTAAAAGGATTGACATGACAAACTCGATGATCGAGAAGGATTGGTATTCACATCGGAGTATGAGAACACCATTTCGGAAAGGTATGGAATCAACACTTGACATTGAAGCAACTCGAATACCACAACTCAAAACAAAAACAAAGGACTGGCTTGCAGAATAAGCCGGAACAAACATATGATAGAGATTTCGTCCGAAGTTTTCGTGGTGGGGCCTACACGGGCTCGATCGTACAGCATCATCATGTACAAGGTAGTGCACATGACATACGAAGTGTCCCCGAGTCGGCATAGCCAAGGACTCTTTAAGACACGACGAGACCACTGTAAAATCGACCGTGAATAGGCGGACCACTAGACGTCGAACCCCAATTTCATATCATACATCCGTCGGAAAGATATCCTAAGAGCTACTTGAATTCCCACCTATGAAACTCCCGAAATTTTCAGGTTATGCAATCAGGTGTTGGGGATACAGGGGAAGCATAATATCTCACCCAAACTAGCAAATCCTACATCCAGCTGTATCCATCCTTCAACACATAACCAAGAAACCTTCAGAAATCGTCTACCTCAACCTTCGAAAAGCATCCGTTATACAAGTCATGGCAATACTCCCGTACTCACCTCAGTACTGGGTTATCGGGGTTATCTCACCAACGAACTGCATAAAAGAGATTTTCGATGTCGGCGTACTAAACTCAGGTATTCCAGAACTGCAACGATAAAAATTATGACGACAACACCTCAGAGCTCAACTCCCCGGGACACTTCCACAAAACCCCTGACAGGAGGCACCAAGACAATGTTCTCATCATAAAACCATCGGAACAATTCCAAGATACCCGCGTGATCCTAAAAAAAATTAGTGAAATTTGAGAAGAGAAGAGTCAAAACTCTACGTCAGGATGCCTTACCAGAGCGATGAAGAGACTGGGGAGTAAAAAGAATTCCTAAACTCTCCGATATATAATTCCTAAATGACTCAAAACATTTTTTCTAGACTCAAACTCGGCTGCTAAAAACGATCAAGCAATGGGGCTCCTAAGGTCGGGGAAGGCTCTGATTACCAACTTGTAACGCCCTCGATGCGGCTATATCTCCCACGTGTCGAAGCACGACTTAGAGGCATAACCGCATTGAAAGCAATGTCGCAAGTGAGGTAATCTTCACACAACCCATGTAATACATAAGGGAAAGAGATACATAGTTGGCTTACAATCGCCACTTCACACAATTACATGAATAAAGCATTACATCATCTAGATACAATCAAGGTCCGACTACGGAACCAAAATAAAAGAAGAACCCCAAATGCGACAAAGGTCCCCGATCGACCCCAACTGGGCTCCACTACTGATCAACTAGAACGGAAACGACACAAAGGACAAGATCTTCATCGAGCTCCTCCTGAGCTTGGTTGCGTCATCTGCACGGATATATAGGCACCTGCAAACTGGTTTTGGAAGTATCTGTGAGCCACAGGGACTCAGCAATCTCGCACCCGCGAGATCAAGACTATTTAAGCTTATGGGTAAGGTAAAGGTATGAGGTGGAGCTGCAGCAAGCGACTAGCATATATGGTGGCTAACATACGCAAATGAGAGCGAGAAGAGAAGGCAAAGCACGGTCGATAAAAGTATGATCAAGAAGTGATCCTATAGCAACCTACGTCAAGCATAACTCCAACACCGTGTTCACTTCCCGGACTCCGCCGGAAAGAGACCATCACGGTTACACACACGGTTGATGTATTTTAATTAAGGTCAACTTCGGGTTTTCTACAACCGGACGTTAACAAATTCCCATCTGCCCATAACCGCGGGCACGGCTTTCGAAAGTTCAATCCCTGCAGGGGTGTCCCAACTTAGCCCATCACAAGCTCTCACGGTCAACGAAGGAATAGACCTCCACCCGAGACATTCCGATCAGACTCGGTATCCCGGTACAACAAGACATTTCGACAGGGTAAAACTAAACCAGCAACACCGCCCGAATGTGCCGACAAATCCCGATAGGAGCTGCACATATCTCTTTCTCAGGGCACACTCAGATTGTCCTAGGTACGGGTAGGCCAGCCCAGAGTTGCCCCTGGTAGCCACCGGTAGCTGACAGGTGGACCAACACTCAGAGGAGCACTGGCCCGGGGGGGTAAAATAATGATGACCCTTGAGTCCGCGAAACCCAAGGGAAAAAGAGGCTAGGTGGCGAATGGTAAAACCAATGTTGGGCATTGCTGGAAGAGCTTTACTTAAGGCGAACTGTCAAGGGGTTCCCATAATAGCCCAACCGCGTAAGGGACGCAAAATCCGGGAACATAACACCGATATGACGGAAACTAGGGCGGCAAGAGTGGAACAAAACACCAGGCATAAGGCCGAGCCTTCCACCCTTTACCAAGTATATAGATGCATTAATTAAGTAAGATATATTGTGATATCCCAACAAGCAAATAAATGTTCCAACAAGGAACGGCATCTCCATGTTCCAACCAGGAACAAACTTCAATCTTCACCTGCAACTACCAACGCTATAAGAGGGGCTGAGCAAAGCGGTAACATAGCCAAACAACGGTTTGCTAGGACATTGGTGGGTTAGAGGCTGAACATGGCAATTTGGGTGGCTGACAAGCAAGTGGTAGGCATCGTAGCAATGGCATAGCAAAAGAGCGAGCAAACTAGCATAGCAAAGATAGTAGTGATTTCGAGGGTATGATCATCTTGCCTGAGATCCCGCAAGGAAGAAGAACGAATTCATGAAGAAGATAAACGGACGTAGTCGAACGGATCCTCACAAACGCGACGTTATCGGAACCAACCCGAAGAAGCAATCACCGGAAAAGAAGCACACAACATAGTAAATAACCAACACATCAACATGGCATGATGCACAAACGAGTATGATGCATGTCCGGTTTAATGAAGCATGGCATGGCAAAGTGCACAAGCAGTTCTACAAATTAAGTGGAGATCAATATGCAACGAGTTGCATATTGACGAAACACCACAACAAGTTATTTAGTTTGATCTCGTTTATGTACCCAACAATATTAAATGTTGTTAAGCATGGCAAGAGGGGAAGCATAATATAAACTATACCGTCTAAACAATTTAAATGGGGCCGGATATAAAAACAACAAATCCGGTAAATCCCCATATGCATTTAGCAATTTAATGCAACAACAAGTTTAAACATTTTAAATGTTGTTATCATGATGCGGATGACATATACAAGTTTTATGCAATTTTATGAAAATGTTGATATGAGCATGTTATGAAGCATTTGGTCACCATGGCGGAACAAAAAGGGTGCCACGGCGGCGAAACAAAATGGTGCCATGGCAACACTCCGGTCCCGATAGCTCATGGAGATACCGGTGCAAAAGGAAAAGTGACGAGAGCGAAACATGCAAAAGATGGTGGGGTGATCCCGGTTACCGGGTTCCCACAAGATGGTGGCACGGCAAAAGAGGGGCATCGCAAGGACGATTCGATCACGGTGCAAAACTCGAGCATCTCATACAACCCACATTCGTTCTCGGAAGGTCGTCTCGGGGTTATACCTTCGAAGCGTGCGTTTTCGGAGCGGTTCGAGTCGTCGAGGGAAGTAGTTGTTCACGGCGACGGTAGAGGTACTCGCGATCTTGGCAACGGTAGTCGTACATGTCCGGAGAGGAACTTGTCGCATCCACGGTATTCGGGCGTAGTGGAAGTAGTTGTACTCATGCCGTAGTGGGAAGTAGTGGTACACGGCGGCGGCGGTAGTGGAAGTAGACGTTCGCGTTCACGTTACACGGGTCTTCGGTGACGGTCGTCGTACATGGTTCGGAGTGGTACTTGGCGAGTCCGCGTAGTCGTAGACGGTTCGAAGATGAACTTGACGGGTCCTGACGTCCCGGTACTTGGCGAGAATCAACGATGGTCTCCGGGTGTCTGACTTGACCTGGCCACGACAAAGGCAGCAAGACCAACGGGGCAGCCAGCTCGTCGGGGTCCGATGCAAGGACGGCCAGAACAGGCGGCGATGGGGCTCGCAGCGGAGGTCCAGGAGCCCGACGCGACGGCGAAGGACGACGGCGGGCGACGCAGGGACTCCGGCAGGCGGGACTTGGCGCAGGAGGATGGCCGGGGTGCACGGAGCGGTGACGGAGAGGCGTGGTCGCGGAAGGCCGGGCGCGGGGTCGAGGCAGAGGCGACCGGCGAGGCAGGAGCAGAGCAGGAGAGACGGCGTGGGAGGAAGGTTGGGCGCGCGGCGCGGCCGGTGCTCGAGGAGGCCGACGAGGGGGCGCGAGCTTAGATGGTTCGCGGCGTCGGCGAGAGTGTGCAGCAGCAGCTGCTGCTGCCGGCGGCGGCGGCGGGCACGCAGGGCGAGGAGGAGCGAGGCCGGCAACGGGGTGGTGGTGGCCATGGACGACGGCGAGGAGGGAGACGGCCGCAGGGGACGGAGGGCCGCCGGAGTTGGCCGTCCCGGTGGTGTTGCGGAGGCCGGGCGGCGGATGCAGGCGACGAGGAGGAGGCCGAGGGGACGGGACGAGGGCGTGGCGCTGGTCGCGCGAGGGAGAAAGAAGGGCGAGGTGGATCGGGCGCAGGGAGCTCGATGCGAGCGAGTGCGAGCGAGTGGCGGCGCAGGAGGATGGAGGGAGAGGTCGGGCTAGGGTTAGGAAAGGCGGGGCGGCTGGGCTGCTGGGATTTAGTGGGCCGGCCTGGTTAGACAGGCCCAAGAGGCCGGCTGGGCTTCTCTTCTCTCCTCCTATTCTTTTCCATTTACAAAAAAACAGAAAAGAGAAAGAAGAGAAAGAGAAGGTAGGGGTGGAATCTGGGCATGGGGATAGTTTTCACGGACTCAGAAAAATGTGCACGGTCCGGGAAAATAGAAAAAGGTCAAGTTGAAAGATTAAATTCAAATTCCTTTGAATTTAATTCAAAAGGTTTGAACTAGGATAGGTTTTTCGAAGTGCCCAAAAATGTTGAGAAATTAGGTGAAGCTCCGGAAAATGATGAAAGGACAAGTGGCAAAGTTAGAGGCCAAGAGTTGAAATAATAAAAGGCATTGGGATTTTTGCAAGTGTGTTAAGGTAATTCCACATAATTGGAATAATTACTATAGCTCTCTAAATATCGAGAGGATAAGTTGTAAAGAGAATCACCATGTGAAATCCCTCGATTTAAATGGACCGAAGATCCATGCAATTTATTTAGTTGAGTTTTAAAATGGGTTGCAAGATGACATGATGCAATGCACAAGATGCAAGGATGAAATGCAACGAACCAAAACAAATCACACGACGAAATCCGGAAACCCTGGAAGTCTTCTGGAGCGTCGGTCTCGGGGCGTTACACATGGAACTCCAGGCAGACCTCATCCAAGTAGAGCTGGAGGTTGAGTTCAAGGAGGCCGCTATTAAAGCAAAATCATGCTCTCCTATCTCCTTGTTTGTGCTGTGCAAACATGCTGTGCAAACAGGAATACTCAACTACAGATGTTGTGATGGTCAAGAGCATTCGCCAAGTTCTTCGATTGTATGACATGGCTAGCCAAGATGGATTTAATCCCGATATTCACTTTATCAAAAGGCTCTAATGGGTTGGTTCTGAATCTTGCAAGCTGGGAATCAGTGAGATGTGTAGGCATCTTTGTTGTACTTATCATTTGAATCTTATTTGTTGGTTCTGAATCTTGCAAGCTGGGAATCAATGAGATGTGTAGGCATCTTTTTTGTACTTATTATTTGGATCTTATTTGTTGGTTCTGAATCTTGCAAGCTGGGAATCAATGAGATGTGTAGGCATCTTTGTTGTACTTATTATTTGGATCTTATTTGTTGGTTCTGAATCTTGCAAGCTGGGAAACACGGCATGATGATGTAGAGGACAACAACCATAACAAACAGTTCAAACTTGGCTAGTATTATCTTTGTGAAAGTGCGACAAATGTGCTGATCGTGTGCTTCCTGAGAATAATAATTCTAATTGTTGTGCATGTTGATCCTGTGGCACTTAGAACGAGCGAATGCATTGCTTGTTTTAAGTATAAATATCTATTAAAGCTAATTAAATTTAAGTAAAGTGACCACTAACTCCTGTTATTACAGTACCAATACAGACCCGCTTGTGAACCGACGTGTGGTTAGAGTAGGTTTCTTAATGGAGGCAGTTCAATGCGCCGAGGGTGCATCTTCTGCCGGGCGTGCAGCGGACGAGGGAGGGGTAGTAACTATTGTCGCCTGTACACACTCAGCTTACTGTTGAATCCAGTTCCCCAAGAGCTAAAAAACAAACTGCTGCCGCCGCCTACACACTCGTTCACTCGAAGAGACTCCAATGGCGATCCGAGGGGTGAGCCTGCTGGATATGTACTTCAGCAAGGAGTTCCTCTTTGAGTTCGCCGTTCAGTCCTATGGCTGCACCATGTTGAATGTGATGTATACCAACGATACGGACTCGGTGAAGCTCTGCCTCGCCTCAGTCCTACGGCTGCACCAGGTTCTGGAGCATTCGCCCATTTCATCGGCAGCGCCGACTGTACCTTCGCTATGGTGGAGAGAAGGAAGAACGTGACGATTCGGCCATCTAGTGCAACAAGCTTGTCGACATCCAGAAGCAATACAAGATCATCAGCAACGGGCAGGAGAAGGACTCCGTGGTTGACATCGCTGAGACCATCATCGACCCCTGATACGCCAACATGAAAGAAGATGACCTGAACACGTGGGAGGTACCTCTGAATCTAGCCTACATAACCTACGCGGCCAAGGACGCATACGCATGCTACGACATGTACAGGCAGATCTTGGACATGAGGGCGTGTCTGCTTCCCATAACCGACGAGTACACGGACAGCCGCAGCGTCATGATCAAGCGTGCCAGGAAGGTCTAGATGTTGTACTTTATCTGTTTATAAGCACCTTTATCATCTGAGTGTTTCATGCATTAGCCTATGTGTCGTAATTATCTGTTTTGTCCGAAATATTTCTTTTAAGAACCCATTAACCTGATTGCTTTTTTAGTGGCTATTTGCTTATGTATGTAAACTAGTTCACTTGTCCGTAAAAAAACTAGTTCACTCGGTTGTCGTGCTTTGAATCTCCTTCATCCCAACATATTCCCCTCCTCAGGTGGACCCAGCGGGTCTCTGAATTTTCTCCCACTTTCTTTTTCGATGTAAACTGAGTTTTCTCCCAGTACTTTCCCCTAGAACCAACTCAACTGTCCCACGTCTAGCCTAAAAAATAATAATACCCCACGTACTATTAACTCATCAAATTAAAATGATATTTTATTTTGTAAGTTGAAAGTTCTTACAAAATAATAATAATAATTGTTTATATATAACTTGGCAAGTTAACTCCTAGTGATTGTGTACATAAGCTTGCAAAGATTTTACTTACGTGCAATCATGTGTTTATGTTTTTATAACATTTCTCCGTCTAGCCCAACATGATATTTTCACCCAGCCCAGCAAGTCCGCAGATTTCGAGAAAAATGCAAATAGGATTTAAACGGGCTGCATAGATGCTACATCATTGTTTCACCCAGCCCACCAAATGGACTAAAAAAACAAATGGACTGGCTGACATGTGGGCTAGTAGGTCGAAGCCTAAGAAGGCGTTGGATTTACATCCAACGGCCGGCATTCTTCTTCAATCTCTCGTCTTCTTCCCCCAGCGCTGCCGGAACCGCCTGCTCCAGCCTTCGGCGTCCAGCGGCGTTGTTTTGCGCTCCTCAGCGAAACGCTACCCCACCAACGGCCAGTCCATCCCTCCACTCCGCACCTCCTGTTATTCTCTGCCGAGTGTAGGCCCAGTCAAGTTTCCCACTCCTCTCCGTTTGCGACTCCACTGCCGCGTCTTCCCCATCTCCGGGTCGTTCCAGTCTGGGGCCTCGCCGTCGTCCACCGCCTCGTTGCGCTCGGTGCGGCATGGTCAACATACGAGAGTGATCGGAAGAGGACTATACGTGGAGAGCCTGACGGCTGGGACACACGAGGTCCATGGTCGCACGCAAGGAAAGTTCCTCCTTATTACGCACTGTACGTGCACTGTACGTGGGAAGGGCTTCTGTATTTCACGAAAAAACGTTCCCCCCGCTGACAGGTCGGACCCACCAGCTATATCTGCGTACGCAAGGAAGTGCCTCCTTATTACGCACCAAAAAATGAATACCCCCTGCTAGCTGGGACCCACCATAGTGGCTGGCTGACTTGTGGGCCTACTAAGTTGATGAGGACGGAGGGCTTTGTCAACTTAGTCAATATGAACGATTCTAGCTCCAGTGGCCGTACGATGTCCGTCCAACGGCCATAGTGCTTCTTCAACCTCTGGTCTTCTTGCTCCAGCCGCCCAAAGCAGCGCCGGTCGTGCCGCGTGCTCCTGCCTCTCGTGGCCGGCTGTGATGCTGCGGAGGCCTCACCGCCCCCTACTACTCCCACCGCTGGCCCAGGGTATCCCTCTACTCACCCACACCCCCTGTTATTCTGCGGCGATGGCAGTCTCATGCCGCAGCCGAACCAGTGAACCCTCGTACTCTTCTCCGCATGGGCATCCACTACCACGTCTTCCCTGGCTCCACTGCGTCCCCTTCCTAGGCCTCGCTGTCGTCCACCGCCTTGGTGCTCTCGGTGTGGCGTGGTCAATGTGGTCAACGACATTCCATCAGAAGAGTATTGTACGTGGAGAGGCTGACAGCTGGGTCCACGGCCATAGCCCAGTTTTTTTGCGATTTGCCAAGTAAGTCGCTTTGTCACGCCTGTTGGGTTGCAAATCTTTCAAGACGAGGAGAGCTTTCATTCGGCTGGCCGAGAAAATGGCCCATCAGTAATGAGAAATGGGTTGTACATTTTTAAAACACATCAAACCGGCAATTAGTTTCAAATATCTTTTTTTTTATTTTGAGATTTTAAATTACATTAATTTTTATGCGTGGAGAATTTGTTGGATTTTATATTGATATACATTTATTTTTAAAATCAGTTTGAATGTGAGTCGAAATTTCGGGATTAAAAACAGTTCGGACCGCACCGAAATATGCAAAATTTGGTATAATTTTTTAAGCGTAGCCACAATATGGGCTGTAATGCTAACAAAAAGAATATGGGCTCCAAAAAAAACCTTAAGAATTAGCAAATGGGCTGTAAATTATTAGAAATAATGGCAGATGGGTTGTATGCTGTTTTCCACAGATTTGAGGTTTTCCTAAAAAAAAGGTTGACGCACAAGCAGTGACTGTTGGATGGCCATCCAACGACCGTCGTGCTTCTTCAATCTCTGCTCTTCCTGCTCCAGCCGCTCAAACAAGCGCCGGCGGGACTGCCTACTCCCTCCTCCCCGCGGCCGGCTGTGCTGCCGCGCAGGCCTCACCGCCCCACCGTACTCCCATCGCTGGCCTAGCCATCCCTCTACTCACCCACACCTACTGTTATTCTCCGGCGACGGCAGACGAACCAGTAAACCCTCGTACAGTCGTACTCCCCTCCGCGTGGGAAACAACTGCCGAGTCTTCCCTACCTCCGTGTCATTCCCTTCCTAGGCCTCGTCCACCGCCTTGGTGCTCTCAGCGCGGCCTGGTCAACATGGTCAACAACCGACATGCATCTGAAGTGGACTGTACGTGGAGAGGCCGACAGCTGGGTCCACGGCCGCACGCAAGGAAATGCCTCCTTATTACGCGCAAAATAATGATTCCTTCACCTGATATCAGGGACCCACCGAAAGGGCCTCTGTATTTCGTGAAAAAACATTACCGCCGCTGACAGCTCGGACCCACTAGTGATGACCCACAAGTATAGGGGATCTATCGTAGTCCTTTCGATAAGTAAGAGTGTCGAACCCAACGAGGAGCAGAAGGAAATGATAAGCAATTTTCAGCAAGGTATTTTGTGCAAGTACTGAAATAAGTGGTAACAGAGAGTTTTGTGATACGATAAATTGTAACGAGAAACAAGTAACAAAAAGTAAATAAAGTGCAGCAAGGTGGCCCAATCCTTTTTGTAGCAAAGGACAAAAGCCTGGACAAACTCTTATAGTAGGAAAAACGCTCCCGAGGACACATGGGAATATCATCAAGCTAGTTTTCATCACGCTCATATGATTCGCGTTCGATACTTTGATAATTTGATATGTGGGTGGACCGGTGCTTGGGTGTTGTTCTTACTTGAACAAGCATCCCACCTATGATTAACCTCTATCGCAAGCATCCGCAACTACAACAGAAGTATTAAGGTAAAACTAACCATAGCATGAAACATATGGATCCAAATCAGCCCCTTACGAAGCAACGCATAAACTAGGGTTTAAGCTTCTGTCACTCTAGCAACCCATCATCTACTTATTACTTCCCAATGCCTTCCTCTAGGCCCAAATAATGGTGAAGTGTTATGTAGTCGATGTTCACATAACACCACTAGAGGTTAGACAACATACATCTTATCAAAATATCGAACGAATACTAAATTCACATGACTACTAATAGCAAGACTTCTCCCTTGTCCTCAGGAACAAACGTAACTACTCACAAAGCATATTCATGTTCATAATCAGAGGGGTAATAATGTGCATAAAGGATCTGAACATATGATCTTCCACCAAATAAACCAACTAGCATCAACTACAAGGAGTAATCAACACTACTAGCAACCTACTAGCACCAATCCCGGACTTGGAGACAAGAATTGGATACAAGAGATGAACTAGGGTTGGAGATGAGATGAGCTAGGACCAATCTCATGTGTACACCTTCACCATAGCTGAGATCTTGCCTCTCCATACCTACCCCCCTTTCTATTGTCAGTCTTAGAGCCACGGCAATGCCTTCATTAACCATAAAGTGGCACTTTTCCCAATTCAAGACAAGATTAGTTTCTTCACATCTCTGCAAAACTCGAGCAAGATTGCTCAAACAATCATCAAAAGAGGAACCACAGACGGAAAAGTCGTCCATGAAAACCTCACAAATTTTCTCGCAAAAGTCAGAGAATATAGCCATCATGCATCTTTGAAAGGTAGCAGGTGCGTTACATAAACCGAAAGGCGTATGTCTATAAGCAAAAGTACCAAAAGGGCATGTAAAAGTAGTCTTTGATTGATCTTTAGCCGACACGGGTATTTGACAAAAACCGGAATAACCATCTAGAAAGCAATAGTGTGTATGTTTGCATAATCTTTCTAGCATTTGATCAATAAAAGGTAAGGGGTAATGATCTTTCTTAGTAGCCTTATTTAATTTGCAGAAATCAATTGCCATCCTATAACCTGTGATGATTCTTTGCGAAATCAATTCATCTTTATCATTAGGGACAACAGTAATACATCCCTTCTTAGGGACACAACGGACAAGACTTACCCACTGACTATCAGCAACGGGATAAATTATACATGCCTCCAGAAGCTTGAGTATTTCCTTTCTTACCACTTCTTTCATTTTAGGATTCAAACATCATTGAGGATCATGAACTGGTTTGGCATCCGCTTCCAAATTTATTTTATGTTGACATAGAGTGGGACTGATGCCCTTAAGATCATCTAGAGTATATCCAATAGCAGCACGGTGCTTCTTCAGAGTTTTCAATAATCTTTCTTCTTCATGCTCTGAAAAGTTAGCGCTAATAATGACAGGATATATTTTCTTTTAATCAAGATAGGCATATCTAAGATTATCAGGCAACGGTTTAAGCTTAAACACGGGATCACCCTTGGGTGGAGGAGGATCCCCTAGAATTTCAACAGGCAAATTGTGTTGCAGAATAGGTTCCTGTTTAAAGAATACTTCATCTATTTCCCTTCTTTCATTCATGAACATATCATTTTCATGGTCTATCAAATATTGTTCTAAAGGATCACTAGGAGGTATGGCAATAGAAGCAAGACCAATAATTTCATCCTTACTAGGCAATTCTTCCTCACGATGTTGTTTACTAAATTTAGAGAAATTAAACTCATGAACCATATCATCCAAGCAACCAGTAACAACATTCTTTTTGTAGTCTATCGTAGCATTAACAGTATTCAAGAAGGGTCTACCAAATATAATGGGACAAAAGCTATCTTGTGGAGAACCAAGAACAAGAAAATCAGCGGGATATTTGGTTTTCCCACACAAGACTTCAACATCTCTAACAATTCCCACTGGTGAAATAGTATCTCTATTGGAAAGTTTAATTGTAACATCAATATCTTCTAACTCAGCAGGTGCAATATCATGCATAATTTCTTTTTATAGGTCAATGGGTATTACACTAGCACTAGCACCCATATCACACAAGCCATGATAACAATGATCTCCTATTTTAACAGAAATAACAGGCACGCCTACCACAGGTCTATGTTTATCTCTATCACAAGGTTTAGCAATTCTAGCAGTTTCACCCTGGAATTGAATAACATGCCCATCAATATTATCAGACAAGAGATCTTTAACAATAGCAATATTGGGTTCTACTTTGACTTGCTCAGGAGGTGTATAAGTTCTAATATTGCTTTTCTGAACAACAGTTGAAGCTTTAGCATGATCCTTCATTCTAACAGGGAAGGGTGGTTTCTCAACATAAGAAGTGGGAACAATAGGATCATTATAAATGACAGTCTTTTCTTCAACTTTAATAGGTGCAGCTACTTTTACTTCTATGGGAGGATGATATTTAAACCACTTCTCCTTGGGGAGATCAACATAAGTAGCAAAAGATTCACAGAAAGAAGCTACTATCTCAGAGTCAAGTCCATATTTAGTGCTAAACTTAGGGAAAATATCGGTATCCATAAAAGATTTAACACAATCAAACTTAGGTGTCATACCTGACTCCTTACCTTCGTCGAGGTCCCAATCTTCAGAGTTGCGTTTAATTCTATCCAATAAATTCCATCTGAATTCAATAGTCTTCATCATAAAAGAGCCAGCACAAGAAGTATCGAGCATGGTGTGATTGTTTTCAGAAAGCCGAGCATAAAAACTTTGCACAACCACTTCTCTTGCGAGCTCATGATTGGGGCATGAATATAACATTGATTTATGCCTCCCCCAAGCTTGAGCGATGCTTTCTCCTTTGCGAGGCCAAAAATTATATATATAATTGCGATCACGATGAACAAGATGCATAGGGTAATACTTTTGATGAAATTCCAATTTTAATCTTTTATAGTTCCATGATCTCGTATCATCACATAGCCTGTACCATGTCAATGCGTCTCCCTTCAAAGATAAAAGGAAAGCCTTCTTCTTAACAACATCATCGGGTATACCTGCAAGCTTAAATAGTCCACAAACATCATCCACATAGCGTAGATGTTCATCAGGATGCTTTGTTCCATCTCCTATAAAAGTGTTAGCTAGCAGTTTTTTCATCAAACCCGAAGGAATCTCAAAAGGAGTTTCATTTTCAATAGGTTCAGTAGGTTGAGTAGGTTGAGGAGCAACTCTTTGCTCTACTGGACGGGGTGAACATACCCCGAACAAGCCCCTCAGACAATTACTTTCCATAGTAACAAGTGACAGAAAATTTCAGCACACTATATAAATTTTTCCTTACCAAATTCCACCTACCAAAGGCGCTTCACTCCCCGGCAACAGCGCCAGAAAAGAGTCTTGATGACCCACAAGTATAGGGGATCTATCATAGTCCTTTCGATAAGTAAGAGTGTCGAACCCAACAAGGAGCAGAAGGAAATGATAAGCAATTTTCAGCAAGGTATTTTGTGCAAGTACTGAAATAAGTGGTAACAGATAGTTTTGTGATACGATAAATTGTAACGAGCAACAAGTAACAAAAAGTAAATAAAGTGCAGAAAGGTGGCCCAATCCTTTTTGTAGCAAAGTACAAGCCTGGACAAACTCTTATAATAGGAAAAGAGCTCCCGAGGATACATGGGAATATCGTCAAGCTAGTTTTCATCACGCTCATATGATTCGCGTTCGGTACTTTGATAATTTGATATGTGGGTGGACCGGTGCTTGGGTGCTGTTCTTACTTGAACAAGCATCCCACTTATGATTAACCTCTATCGCAAGCATCCGCAACTACAACAAAAGTATTAAGGTAAAACTAACCATAGCATGAAACATATGGATCCAAATCAGCCCCTTACGAAGCAACGCATAAACTAGGGTTTAAGCTTCTGTCACTCTAGCAACCCATCATCTACTTATTACTTCCCAATGCCTTCCTCTAGGCCCAAATAATGGTGAAGTGTTATGTAGTCGACGTTCACATAACACCACTAGAGGTTAGACAACATACATCTTATCAAAATATCGAACAAATACCAAATTCACATGACTACTAATAGCAAGACTTCTCCCTTGTCCTCAGGAACAAACGTAACTACTCACAAAGCATATTCATGTTTATAATCAGAGGGGTAATAATGTGCATAAAGGATCTGAACATATGATCTTCCACCAAATAAACCAACTAGCATCAACTACAAGGAGTAATCAACACTACTAGCAACCTACTAGCACCAATCCCGGACTTGGAGACAAGAATTGGATACAAGAGATGAACTAGGGTTGGAGATGAGATGGTGCTGGTGAAGATGTTGATGGAGATTACCCTCTCCCGATGAGAGGAGCGTTGGTGATGACGATGGTGATGATTTCCCCCTCCCGGAGGGAAGTGTCCCCGGCAGAACAGCTCTGCCGGAGCCCTAGATTGGTTCCGCCAAGGTTCCGCCTCGTGGCGGCGGAGTCTCGTCCCGAAAGGTTGCTTATTATTTTTTTCTCATCAAAAGACTTCATATAGGAGAAGACGGGCATCGGAGAGCCACCAGGGGGCTCACGAGGTAGGGGGCGTGCCCAGGGGGGCGCGCCCCCACCCTTGTGAGCAGGGTGTGGGCCCCCTGGCCTTCGTCTTTGGCGATGATTTTTCTTTATTTATTTTAAGACATTCCATGGAGTTTCAAGACTTTTGGAGTTGCGCGGAATAGGCCTCCAATATTTGCTCCTTTTCCAGCCCAGAATTCCAGCTGTCAGCATTCTCCCTCTTCATGTAAACCTTGTAAAATAAGAGAGAATAGCCATAAATATTGTGACATAACGTGAAATAACAGCCCATAATGCAATAAATATCGATATAGAAGCATGATGCAAAATGGACGTATCAACCAGCTATATCTTCACATGCAAGGATGTACCTCCTTATTACGCACAAAAAAAAATGAATACTCCCCCTGTTAGCTGGAACCCAGTATAGTGGCAGGCTGACTTGTGGGCCTACTAAGTTGAAGGGGACAGAGGTCTTTGTCAACTTAGTCAATATGCACGATTCTAGCTCCAGTGACCGTACGATGTCTATCCAACGGTCGTAGTGCTTCTTCAACCTCTGGTCATCTTGCTCCAGCCGCCCAAACTAGTGCCGGTTGTGCCTCGTGCTCCTGCCTCCCGTGGCCGGCTGCGATGCGATGGAGGTCTTTGTCAACTTAGTCAATATGCACGATTCTAGCTCCAGCGACCGTACGATGTCCATCCAACGGTCGTAGTGCTTCTTCAACCACTGGTCATCTTGCTCCAGCCGCCCAAACCAGTGCCGGTTGTGCCTCGTGCTCCTGCCTCCCATGGCCGGCTACGATACGGCGGAGGCCTCACCGTCGCCTACTACTCCCACCGCTGGCCAGGCCATCCCTCTACTCACCCACACCCCCTGTTATTCTGCGGCGACGGCAGCCTCACACCACAGCGAACCAGTGAACCCTCGTACTCCTCTACGCGTGGGCATCCACTGCCGTGTCTTCTCTGGCTCTGCGTCATCCCCTTCCTAGGCCTTGCCGTCGTCCACCGCCTTGGTGCTCTCGGCGCGACATGGTCAACATGGTCAAGGAACGGCTTCCATCGGACGTGGACTGTACGTGGAGAGGCTGACAGCTGGGTCCACGGCCGCAGCAAGGAAGTGCCTCCTTATTACGCGCAAAATAATTATTCCTCCACCTGACAGTGGGGACCCACCGGACGGGCCACCGTATTTCACGAAAAAAAAACGTTTCCCCCTGACTGCTGGGACCCACCAGTTACATCTTCGCATGCAAGGAAGTTCTTGACAGTCGGGACCCACCTAGTCGAAGCGTACGTAGCGTTGTCATTCTGGTCGCAAACTTGTACGTACATATATACTGGCTGATGTAGAGGCACGCACGTGTCATAGTAGAGGCGCGCACGTGTCGTAGTAGAGGCGCACACGTAGCATGTACACGTACGTACAGCGGCAGTGCGCAAAAAAGAAAATACGGCCACGTATGTGTACATACGGGCGGGGTCTCGAACACCTACTCGCGCATAAGTACGGCCAGGGCTCGTGTACATGGCTGGGTCGGAACAGAGAAACAGCGTCGTCGTCGTGTTCATGGGGAGCCAACCGGCTGGGTCAGAACGGAATGTGTCGTCGTGTTCATCGGGAGGGCGTGGACGGAATAGGCGATGGAAACAAGGCCTAGCGTACCACAGAACGGAGGAAACGGCCTTGTGTTCGACCGGACATGTTTGAAACGGGATCCTGTTCATCGGGAGGGGTGTGGCGTACCGCAAAACGGAGGAAACGGACCTCCTACAGTCGAAACGGGGGTCCTGTTGATCGGGAGGGGTGTGGCGTACCACAAAACGGAGGAAACGGACCTCCTACGGTTGAAACGGGGGTCCTATTGATCGGGAGGGGTGTGGCGTACCGCAAAACGGACGAAACGGATTTGTGTTGAGCGCTACGGTCGAAACGGGGATCGTGTTCATCGGGAGGGGTGTGGCGTATCGCAAAACAGGACTCCACGGGATACTGTCCATCTCCATCGTCGACCTCCTCCAGCCTCCACGGGCTACGGTCGACCTCCTCCAGCCTCCACGGGCTCCTGTTCATCCAGCCTCCACCGCGCGCTACTCCATCGGATACTTTTCAACCACCCCTCCACGGGCACCCCTCCACCGTC
>NC_041381.1:661302289-661323365 GCF_002162155.2 Triticum dicoccoides
TGTTCATCCCAGAGGCAGCATCAATCGGCTTCAGTTAGCAGCAGTAGCGAAGGAATCACTCGATCGAGTTCAGTTAACAGCCATCGATCGATCGCTCGGGTTCAGTAACGCGTAGCATGCAGTGCAATCGCTCGGGTTCAGTTAGAGCCCAACGCCTCGCTCGGGTTCAGTTAGAGCCAACGCCTCGCACACACGCGTGTACGTGTATGAGAGAAACACGCATCGCTCGGCCCCTGACCTCCCACCGTAACCGGGAACTCCCCGAAATTTCCACGCCCTCGCTTCTACCATGGTTTTTTCCGTCATGGACGGCCCAAAGAATGTCATGCAGCTAAGTCTCCGGCCTGCCCAGGACGAAAAGCCCATTTTCTGTCATAGAAGTAGGAGCCCACCACATCTATGATGATACCGGGTTTTGTCACAATTATCGTCATAGAAGTGTCATATGTATGATAGAAAAAAAATTCGTTCGGCCCAAAATGTCATGGATGTGTCTTTTTTTGTAGTGATTTCTCATAGATAAACTTGATCATAAACCCACAATTCATCGGATCTCGACAAACACACCGCAAAAAGAGTTACATTGAATAGATCTCCACAAGAGAGGGGGAGAACATGGTATTGAGATCCAAAAAGAGAGAAGAAGCCATCTAGCTAATAACTATGGACCCGAAGGTCTGTGGTAAACTACTCACAACTCATCGGAGGGGCTATGGTGTTGATGTAGAAGCCCTCTGTGGTCGATTCCCCCTCCGATGGAGCGCCGGTGAAGGCGCCAAGATGGGATCACGCAGATACAGAAGGTTACAGCAATGGAAATTGTTTTTCGTTGGCTCCCTGGATGTTTTCGGGGTACGTGGGTATATATAGAAGGAAGAAGTAGGTCGGTGGCTGCCCGAGGGGCCCATGAGATAGGGGGCGCGCCCTCCACCCTCGTGGCCGTCTCGGCTGCTTCTTGGGTTGCACTCCAAGTCCTCTGGATCACGTCTATTCTAAAAAATCACGCTCCCGAAGGTTTCATTCCGTTTGGACTCCATTTGATATTCCTTTTCTTTGAAATACTGAAATAGGCAAAAAAAAACCAGCAATACGGGATGGGCCTCCGGTTAGTAGGTTAGTCCCAAAAATGATATAAATGTGTAAAATAAAGCCCATAAACATCCAAAACGGGTAATATAATAGCACGGAACAATCAAAAATTATAGATACGTTGGAGACGTATCAAGCATCCCCAAGCTTAGTTCATGCTCGTCCTCGAGTAGGTAAATGATAAAAACAGAATTTTTGACGTGGAATGCTACCTAACATATTTCTCAATGTTATTTTCTTTATTGTGGCATGAATGTTCAGATCCAAATGATTCAAAATAAAAGTTCATATTGACATAAGAAATAGTAATACTTCAAGAATACTAATAAAAGCAATCATGTCTTCTCAAAATAACATGGCTAAAGAAAGTTCATCCCTACAAAATCATATAGTTAGGCTATGCTTCATTTTCGTCACACAAAAATGTTCCCGAATTCTACAACCCCGATGACAAGCCAAGCAATTGTTTCGTACTTAAATAATCTCAAACTTTTTCAACTTTCTCGCAATACATGAGCGTGAGCCATGGATATAGCACTATGGGTGGAATAGAATATGATTATGGGGATTGTGTGGAGAAGACAAAAAAGGAGAAAGTCTCACATTGACGAGGATAATCAACGGGCTATGGAGATGCCCATCAATTGATGTCAACATGAGGAGTAGGGATTGCCATGCAACGGATGCACTAGAGCTATAAATGAATGAAAGCTCAACAAAAGAAACGAGTGGGTGTGCATCCAACTTGCTTGCTCACGAAGACCTAGGGCATTTTGAGGAAGCCCATCGTAGGAATATACAAGCCAAGTTCTATAATGAAAAATTCCCACTAGTATATAAAAGTGACAACATATCAGACTCGCTATATGAAGAACATGGTGCTACTTTGAAGCACAAGTGTGGAAAAGAGATAGTAACATTGCCCCCTTTTTATTTATTTTTTCTTTTTTCCTTTTTTTCTTTTGGGCCTTCCTTTTTTTGGCCTTTCTTCTTTTTTTCCTTTTTTTCTTTGGCCTTTCTTTTGGGGGGGGGGGGGACAATGCTCTAATAATGATGATCATCACACTTTTATTGATTTACAACACATGAATTACAACTCGAAACTAGAACAAGATATGCCTCTATATGAATGCCTCCGGCGGTGTACCGGGATGGTGCAATGAATCAAGAGTGACATGTATGAAAAATTATGCATGGTGGCTTTGCCACAAATACGATGTCAACTACATGATCATGCAATGGCAATATGACAATAGTAATGCGTGTCATGATGATAAATGGAACGGTGGAAAGTTGCATGGCAATATATCTCGGAATGGCTATGGAAATGCCAGTAGGTAGGTATGGTGGCTGTTTTGAGGAAGATATAAGGAGGTTTATGTGTGATAGAGAGTATCATATCACGTGGTTTGGATGCACCGGTGAAGTTTGCACCAACTCTCAAGGTGAGAAAGGGCAATGCACGGTACCGAAGAGGCTAGCAATGATGGAAAGGTAAAAGTGTGTATAATCCATGGACTCAACATTAGTCAAAAGAACTCATATACTTATTGCAAAAATTTAGAAGTCATCAAAAACCAAGCACTACGCGCATGCTCCTAGAGGGATAGATTGGTAGGAAAACACCATCGCTCGTCCCCGACCGCCACTCATAAGGATGCACAATCCAAGGACACTTCATGTTTCAAATTAGTTACACAACCTTAACCATACGTGCATGCTACGGGACTTGCTAACTTCAACACAAGCATTCTTTAAATTCATAATCACCCAACTAGCATGACTTTAATATCTTCCTATGATAGTTTTTATTATACCCAACTTGGATGCTTACCATTCTAGGACCAATTTTATAACCATAGAAAATACCATGCTGTTCTAAGAGACTCTCAAAATAATATAAGTGAAGCATGAGAGACTAGCAATTTCTAAAAAATTAAGCCACTGTCGTGCTCTAGAAGATATAAGTTAGAGCAAAAACTATCTAGCTCAAAAGATATAAGTGAAGCACATAGAGTATTCTAATAAATTTCAATCAAGTGGGCTTCTCCCAAAAGGTGTGTGCAGAAAGGATGATTGTGGTAAACTAAAAATAAAATAATATCATACACGACGCTCCAAGAAAAACACATATCATGTGGCGAATAAAAATATAGCTCCAAGTAAAGTTACCAATGAACGAAGACGAAAGAGGGGATGCCTTCCGGGGGCATCCCCAAGCTTAGGCTTTTGGCTACTCTTGAATATCTTGGGGTGCCATGGGCATCCCCAAGCTTAGGCTTTTGCCACTCCTTATTCCATAGTCCATCAAATCTTTACCCAAAACTTGAAAACTTCACAACACAAAACTCAACAGGAAATCTCATAAGCTCCGTTAGTAAAAGAAAGCAAAACCACCACATAAGGTACTGTAATGAACTCATTCTTTATTTATATTGGTGTTAAACCTACTGTATTTCAAGTTCTCTATGGTTCATACCACTTAATACTAGCCATAGATGCATCAAAATAAGCAAACAACACACGAAAAACAGAATCTGTCAAAAACAGAACAGCCTGTAGCAATCTGTAACTAACGCAAACTTATGGAACTCTAAAAATCCTACCAAAATAGGAAGTCCTGGAAATTTTGTCTATTGATCTACAGCAAAATGACTCAACGCAAAATCACGTTTCTGTGATTTAACAAAACTAATTTCGTGCGTGAAAAGTTTCTGTTTTTCAGCAGAATCAAATTAACTATCACCATAGGTTATCCTATAGGTTCTACTTGGCACAAACACTAATTAAAACATAAAAACACATCTAAACAGAAGGTAGATGCAAAATTTATTACTAAATAGAAACAAAAACAAAAAACGCAAATAAAATTGGGTTGCCTCCCAACTAGCGCTATCGTTTAACGCCCCTAGCTAGGCATAAAAGCGAAGATAGATCTAAGTAGTGCCATCTTTGGCACTCAATTCATAAGTAGCTCGCATGATAGATTCATAAGGTAATTTCATTTTCTTTCTTGTAAAGTGCTCCATGCCCTTCCTTAATGGAAATTGGAATCTAAATTCCCTTCCTTCATATCAATAATCGCGCCAATCGTTCTAAGGAAAGGTCTACCAAGAATAATAGGGCAAGAAAGATTGCAATCTATGTCAAGAACGATAAAATCTACGGGCACCAAATTTCTATTTGCAACAATGAGAACATCATTGATCCTTCCCATTGGCTTTTTAATGGTGGAATCCGCGAGGTGCAAATTTAAAGAGCAATCATCAAGATTATGGAAACCTAGAATATCACATAAAGTTTTCGGAATCATGGAAACACTAGCACCCAAATCACACAAAGCATAGCACTCATGATCTTTAATTTTAATCTTTATAGTAGGTTCCCACTCATCATTAAGTTTTCTAGGTATAGAAACTTCCAAATTAAGTTTTTCATCATAAGATTGCATCAAGGCATCTACGATATGTTTGGTAAAAGCTTTATTTTGACTATAAGCATGAGGAGAATTAGCAACAGATTGCAACAAGGAAATACAACCTTCTAAAGAACAATTATCATAATCAAATTCCTTGAAATCCGAGATAGTGGGTTCAATGCTATTTAAAGTCTTGACCTCTCCAATCCCACTTTTACCAAATTTAGCATCATTATCTAAAAACTCCAAATTATTGGGACGCCATCTAACTAAAGTTGACTCATCTCCAGTCCCATTATTATTAAGATTCATATTACAAAACAAAGATCTAATAGGGGACACATCAATAACTTTAAGATCTTCATCATTATTTTCACCTAATTTTTCTGGTTTGGCAACCATCTTATTGACTAAGGTAGCTTGCTTATCAGAAATTTGGGCTATAGAATTTTCAAGACGGGTAATTTGAGAGTTCAAACCATAAAATTCTTTAGACATATCCTCAAGCTCCTTGTTCATAAGCCCCAAAAAACCTTTTTGTTCTTTAAGCTCTTTTCTGAAGAAATTATTGTGCTCAAATTGTAAAGTCATAAAACTTCTAATGTTTGATTCAATCTCTTCCAACCTTCTAAGAAGGAGGTCGGTACTCTTAGGCAAAGCCATAAGGATAAACAGGCACACAAAAAGAAAAGCGAGAGAGAGAGAGAGGTTGGGAAAGAGAGGGCAAATAAAACGGCAAGGGTTAAGTGGGGGAGAGGAAAACGAGAGGCAAATGGCAAATAATGTAAATGCGAGGGAGATGAGTTTGTGATGGGTACTTGGTATGTCTTGACTTGAGCGAAGGCCTCCCTGGCAACGGCGCCAGAAATCCTTCTTGCTACGTCTTGAGCTTGCGTTGGTTTTCATTGAAGAGGAAAGGGTGATGCAGCAATAGTAGCGTAAGTATTTCCCTCAGTTTTTGAGAACCAAGGTATCAATCCAGTAGGAGGCTCATCAAAAGTCCCATGCACCTACATGGATGGAGGATGCAGTATCAATATTTGTATTATGAGACATTCCGTCGCATGGGTTTGACATATAAGAATCTTAAACCGTCCAACACGGTTTTTCATGGTGTGGTACCAGGTAAATCGGCGTATCCCGTGGGTTAGATCGCTTTGGAAGTGGTGTTTGGTGATGAGCATGACTCTAGGTCTGAGACGTTGACCTTTGAGGTAGTGAGAATACAAAGCCCGTATCATGCGCTGTTTGGGTGGCCGGCTCATGCAAAATTCATGGCAAGGCCTTGTTATATTTATTTGTAGCTCAAGATGCTGGGTCATAAAGGGACTATCACGGTTCATGGAAGTCGAAAAATCGCGTTAGATTGCGAGGAAGGTGATGCGGCCTATGCTGAGGCGGTTTGTGCTACAGAGAGCTAAAGTTTTATAAGGAGAATGTTGATCCGGCAGATATGACCCCTCTGAAGAAGCCCACCACTGAGCATGACCCAACCTTGCATTTCAAACCGGCTGACGAGACTAAGCTTGTTGACTTCGTACCTGGCGATTCATCCAAGCAGTTCAGCATCAACACCAATTTGGATCCAAAATAGGAAAGCGCGCTCATCGAGTTCATCCGTGAGAACCGGGACATTTTTGCATGGAAGCCTTCTGACATGCCAGGTGTACCGAGGGAACTCCCTGAGCACACTCTTAATATTGATCCGAAGTTTAAACCGGTCAAGCAATTTCTTCATCGCTTTAATGAAGAAAGATGCAAGGCAATTGGTGAAGAGGTAGCTCGGCTGTTGGCTGCTGGGTTTATCGTTGAAGTGTTTCATCCTGAATGGTTGGCTAATCCGGTGCTGGTTCTTAAGAAAAACGACACTTGGCATATGTGTGTGGACTACACGGACTTGAATAAGGCTTGCCCGGCTGATCCCTTTGCCCTCCCACGTATTGATCAGATCATTGATGCGACGGCGGGTTGTGAGCGCCTGAGTTTTTTGGATGCTTGTTCAGGATATCATCAGATCAAGATGGCAGTTAAGGACCAGGAGAAGACAGCTTTCATCACTCCCTTTGGAGCCTTCTGCTATGTTTCTATGCCCTTTGGGCTCAAGAGTGCTCAGGCCACTTATCAGCGTTGTGTGCAAAATTGTCTTCACACGCAGATTGGGCGTAATGTTCATGCCTATGTGGATGACATTGTGGTAAAATCCAGGAAGAAAGAAACACTGATAGATGACCTCAAGGAGACGTTTGACAATCTTCGGGTTTACAAGATGATGCTTAATCCGGATAAATGTGTTTTTAGTGTTCCGGCAGGCAAGCTTCTCGGGTTTCTTGTATCCAACAGGGGCATTGAGGCTAACCCAGAAAAAATTAAGGCCATCACATCCCTGGCTAAACCGAAGTGTATCAATGATGTTCAGCATCTTGCAGGTCAGATTGCAGCTCTTAGCCGGTTTATTAGTCATTTGGGAGAGAATGCAATTCCTTTGTATCAGATGTTGAAAAAGATGGATGATTTCGTCTGGAGTGACTCAGCCAATGCGGCTTTTGAGGAGCTAAAGCGACAGTTGGTTGAACCGCCGGTTCTTGCAGCCCCAGTTGATCATGAGCCTTTGCTGTTATACGTGGCTGCCAATGCCCGAGCGGTCAGTGTGGCAATTGTGGTTGAGCGTAAAGAAGCTGGGAAGGAATATCCGGTTCAACGACCTGTATACTACATCAGTGAAGTCCTGATTGAGTCAAAACAACGCTATCCACATTGGCAGAAGTTGGTGTACGGGGTTTTTATGGCCATTCAGAAACTCAAGCAATATTTTCAAGGCCATCCAATCACAGTGGTTAGTTCTGCTCCCTTGGGCGATATAATTCAAAATAGGGAAGCAACTGGCCGGGTTGCAAAGTGGGCAATAGAGCTTGGTCCACATGGTTTAAAATATGTACCTCGAACAGCCATCAAGTCTCACGCTCTTGTGGGATTTATCAATGACTGGACCGAGTTGCAAGCACCGGAAGATAAACCGGATAATACGTACTGGACGATTCATTTTGATGGATCCAGGCAGTTGGAAGGATCGGGGGCTGGAGTTGTCCTTACTTCCCCTCGAGGTGATAAAATTTGCTATGTCCTCCGCTTGATGTTTCCTTGTACTAACAATGCAGCTGAGTATGAACTTTGCTCCATGGTGTCCATGTGGCCAAAGAGATGAACTTAAGTCGAGTTCGTTGTTTTGGAGATTCTGATCTGGTGGCTCAGCAAGTTTCTGGTACTTGGGATTCTAAGGATCCACTCATGGCGGCTTACAGGCGTGAGGAGGATATTGTGCCGGGTCATTTCAAAGGGTATCAGGTTGAGCATATCGATCGGCGCAAAAACGAAGTAGCAGACGCTTTGAGCCGGCTTGGATCTCAGTGTAAACCGGTACCTCCTAACACATTTTTAGATATCTTGCATAACCCGTCTGTTAAGTTGCCTACAGAAGAGGATTTGGATGTTCCTGATCTGGACGCTCAGTTGGTGGCCGCTTTACACGTTGTACCGGATTGGACGGTTCCATATCTGGCGTATATGAGCTGGGGCAAGCTACCAAATGATGAAGTTCTGGCTCGACAGATAGTCCGACAGTCCAAGTCCATGGTTATTCACAATGGCGAGTTACACCGCTGTAGCGTTTCAGGCGTATTTCAGTGTTGTGTTTCTCCGGAAGAAGGCCAAGAGATCCTACGGGAAATTCATGAAGGGGATTGTGGTCATCATGCCAGTTCAAAGTCCCTGGTTGCAAAAGCTTTTCATCATGGGTTCTACTGGTTGACAGCTCATGCTGATGCGGAGGATCTGGTAAAGCGATGTGATGCTTGTCAAAAAAATTCACGTAGAGCTCGTGTTCCGGCTCAGGAACTATGGATGATTCCTATCACTTGGCCTTTTGCTACTTGGGGGCTTGATATGGTGGGACCCTTTAAACGTTCCCAGGACAAGAAGACCCACCTGTTGGTGGCAGTTGATAAATTCACCAACTGGGTTGAAGCGGAGCCTGTCAGCAAGTGTGATGCAGCTACGGCGGTTCAATTTCTTAAAAAGATTATCTTCCGCTTTGGCTTTCCACATAGTATCATCACGGATAATGGTACCAACCTTTCCAAAGGTGAGATGGAGGATTTCTGTCAGAGAGAGCACATCCGGCTTGACCTAGCATCTGTGGCGCACCCTCAATCCAACGGTCAAGCAGAGCGAGCTAATCAAGAAAATTTAAAGGGTCTTAAACCCCGGCTCATGATTCCCTTGAAGCGGACGCTGGGTTGTTGGGTGGAAGAATTACCTTCTGTGTTGTGGAGTATCAATACCACCCCCAATCGATCAACAGGTTACACGCCTTTCTTTATGGTATACGGAGCAGAGGTAGTTCTCCCAAGTGATATACGTCATGACTCGCCCCGGGTTGCTAATTATGTTGAAGCGGACAACGAGCAAGCTCGCCAAGAGGCACTGGACCTGTTAGATGAGAAACGGGATATGGCTTTGGCTCGATCGGCGGTTTATCAACAAGACCTACGGCGTTATCATAGCCGCCGGGTTAGGACAAGAACCTTTCAAGAAGGTGAGTTGGTGCTCCGGCTCATCCAGGATCAGACCGACATGCACAAGTTATCCCCGCCTTGGGAAGGACCCTTTGTGGTCAGCAAGAATCTGTACAACGGATCATACTACCTCATTGACGTTCGAGACAACTCACGCAACTCTGAGGAGGAGACCCGGCGGCCGTGGAACATAGCTCTCCTCCGGCCTTATTACACTTGAGCCATAGACTCTTCTTATGTACATATTTCGACAATGTATATATTATGATCAATAAATAAATCAGCATCCTTGCTCTAAGCGGGGCTTCTGTTGTTTTTTCTCAAATATCCTTTGAGTTACATGGGGGCTTTAGCTGACAAAGTGGAGTACTACCTGTTAAACCGGCTATCACGCCACAAAGCTTGGGAGCTTCACACCCAAGGGGCCAAAGAGAGTCTGGATGCTATGCACAACTCAAACATAGGCACCCAATAAGCACAGCTCATCATGTTACTTGGGGGCTCCTTGTGTCAAATACCAAGGAGTTTGAATGGACCCTTGTAGCTGGGTATCGACCCACGGCTTGGAAGCCTGGTATATTTACCTAAAACCCCGGGTAAACCTACCTTCATCAAGTAAGACACTCCTATCCAGGTCATCCTGGCACGGCCCTCCGAACGTTTGACAGTTACTCTCATTGAGACCCTGCACTTGTCAAAGTTAAAACGGTGATTGGTTAGTTGGAGGTCCATCTTAAAAGGCTTTGTTAAATGGTTCAACTCAGCGGCCTGGCAGCCCACAAAAAGCCTCGAATTTGGGCCTGGCAGCCCTCAAAAAGCCTCGACTACACGGTTTTATTTGCGTTTTGTAAAACTTTATGTTAAACCGATTTTCTCAGCCTGGTCAGTCATCTTATTAGCCTGGTATTCTTTAAACCGGCTTGGTTTGCAACTACACATTGACAGACCTTATTCTTAAACCGGAGTTTGTTAACCCGGCCTGGCTTTGGTCATCTGGTGTGCATCATCACCCGGTATGATTTACTATACGACATCAGTACATGATGGAGTTATACAAGAATTTCATATTTGGGTTTTTTCCCTTATCACAATCAAAGTTGATCAACCAATTCAACAGGGATGTTACATCACAGGTATGAATCATTTCATATTTTTACGGTTTGATTCTCAATCAGGCCTTTTCTTGGGCATTATGACCCGTCCGGCGGTAAACCACCAGGACCCTTTTCTTTTTTATGCACACACATGAGTTGCATATTATGATACCTGAACCAAAATTGACATTGACATGGCGGATCATATAAAGTATCTCCTCCTGCACGATGGCAGCAGATCAAAATAGTTTTTACTACCCTATTACAGGGCACAAAGGCCCAAAATATGGAATTGTTTCACAACAGATAGTTTCTAACATATCAACCGAATTGACGATTAAGCTTCACCGCCGGGTTGATGTGAAGTAGATGGGTCATCGGGCGTCGGTTCAGCCTCCTCCTCCCCATCCAATGGCTGGAAGTCATTGGTGGTCCAGTCAATCCGAGTTAAAGCCTGAAAGACAGCCTCTTCACTTATAAGCTCAGCCGGATCAACGTCAGGGGCGTAAGTGTGCTTACGGATTGGTGGAATAAGGTTCTGCACTTCAGGAATGACAGCTTCAACCCGTTTGTTGTTTGCGTCATAGAAGGACCGGTGAACCGTCAAGTTAGCCTCTTCTGCCAACTGACTCGCCAGAGGACGCATCTCCCTTGTTACCCGTTTGAGGGCGTCGTTCTCAAATACTTCGCCGTTTTCTTGTGCACTGGGGAAGCCCTTGGCTATATCAGCCGGATCAAGATCAGCTATCCATGCCTTGGCTCGAGTCAGTGCTAGTAAAGTGCCAGCCCGGGTAGCGGATCGCTTCAATTCTTCTATCTGTGCTGGTGTCATAGATAGCCGGCCCAGCGTGTCTTTGATCAGTGTTGGAGTTGCATTGTCATAAGAAGTGGCGCAGATAACCCGTTGGACGCCGGTATACAGCTGTTCAATCAGCGTATACGCGGCCTTGAGTTTCTTCCGCATATCAGAACCCAGATGAGCAATGCGACTACCTATAGCGGTTTAAGAAGTTCATGTTAAACCGGAGAAAATTTCTAAACGGATTATTCATAAAGCCTTGGTAAACAATCCTTACCGAATATTGCAGAGGTCATGGCATTGACTTGGCGCTTTAATCCAGTAAGCTCTTCTGTCACCGGTTTAAGAGTTGACTCAGTGTTTTCCGCCCGCTTCAGCAATCCAGCCTTTTCGGTATCCCAATTGGCCTGCTCAGACTTGAACCATTCTTTGAGCTGCTCCATGGTGGTTAAGGCGGTTTTCAACTCATCCTTGGCCTTGGTGGTTTCTGCTTGTTGGGTTTTCAGATTTTCTTGAAGGTCAGCAATTTGCGAGACTTGTTGGTTTATCTCACTCTGCAATAGTAAGAGAGCATGTCAATATCTTTGTTAAAGTCCCAAGCATATAACCAGTTATACACTTGGCACTTGGGGGCTAATGCGGCTCATTTTTCTGCTGATTATTGAAGTCCCAAGGATTAATACAAGTCTTAATCATGGCACTTGGGGGCTAATGTGTGTTTGATCATAAATACACAAGGAAATATTATAAAGTACAGTATGGAATATACAAATTCCCGGTTTGACTTTCTAAAAAGACAAACCGGCCCTTGGGGGGCACACTGCAATGACAGTACAGAGCAAAGAGCAAAGTTGTTTACCTCATAGCGCTCCTTCATCAGATTTACTAAACCGGCTTCATAATCGCGGCTTGTGTAAAGCCGGTTCAAGAAGCCGGGGTGAAGGTCTTGAGCAGAGAGATCAACATAAGCTGACAAATCAGTTTTCCCCTTCCCCTTGCTCATAGCAGCAAATTCATCCTTGGCAATGTGCTTTGATAGAGCAACCGGATTACCAGGGGCGGTATATGCAGTGCTAGTAACAACAACGTCATCATCTTTGGCCGGACTAAAAGAATTTACATTCTTAACAGGGCTTGGCACCTTGGTAGCAGGGCTTGGCAGTTTGTTAACCGGGCTTGGCGGATCAGCAGTTGAGCCCCGCTGTTCCACTGCTGGACTTGGAGGAGCAGGAGGATGTGATGTATCAACCTCTACATTCGGTTCAACCTCTGGCGGGTTAGCATCAGCATCTTGGTTTTGCCCAGCAGAGCTGTCTATGGCAACTTCAGGGTCTTCGCCATGATGCTCTGGAGTCTTCTCCGGATTAACATCAACAGTAAGGTCGCTAGTCTTGGCTTTCTTACTTAATCAAGCCTTGGCACTGCAACATCAAAGGTTAGAATATGGTAAACCGACAAATGAAACAAACAAATTAAGGAGTAATATACTTACCCAGCGATGACTTTGAGAGGAGGCAGCTGAGTGGTTGAAGAACCGCCAGACGAGTTGGAAGAAGCCTGGTAATTCGGGTCAGACGGATTGAGAGGGCATCGGAAGAAACCTTTCAAAGGATAAGGTTTTTCAGGAGAACAAGTCACCTCTGGACGATGTTTCCGGGTTGGCGTATCAGGTAAACCGGACGACGTGATTTGTTGACCGCTATGCCGGATTGTGCGACGTTCTTCAGCTTGCTGTGTCTTCAAAGAAATTTTGGATCCAAATGAGCAAGGGGGTGAGATTGTTTTACTTTCCGGACTGTGCAGCGAATTCTTTGAACCGGTACAAGATCTGAATCGGAAGAAAGAAGGATTACCTCAACATGTTCTGCATGGCTGGCCTCAACATCATCCTGGGTAGAGTCATTGTCAATAAGATGAACGAAAAAGGAACCAAGTGAGTCAAGTTCTACCTCAGTGTCTGATTATTCATCTTCTGGCGGATCAGAAGACTCGGTGGTTTTCTTCTTGCCAGCTTTCTTGGTGGCCTTGGTCTTTGCACGGGGAGCCCGGGCCGGTTTAGTCCGTTTCCAAAAGGAGTTGTTAGCCTAAAATTAAGACAAGGAAAGGTTAGTATACAGTCAATACGGAAGTAAATCAGTAAAGTATTTAAATGAACTTTACCGCTGGCGGTTTATTGGAGATGCAAAACGGAGCCAACCCGGTTTGGCTGCATGCAGACATCGGTTCCTCAAGCATTTTCTTCAGTGATTCAGTAACTTCAAGATCGGTCATTACTATTTCATGAAATCGTTGAGGGTCTTTGACATCACTAGTATATTCATGCATCAATCCGGGGTGGGGGCTTAAAGGTAAAATGCCCCAAGAAACCCAGCAGCGGACAAGATCAATGCCAGTTAAACCGTTGGCCATCAGAGCCCGGAGCCTGGCGAGTTGAGGTGCAAAATTATTCCATTCTGCGGCGGTCAAGCGTGAAGGTAATGGGTGGCCGTTGCTAAGCCGGTGAGGGTGATAACCCGACAAAGGATTTTCTCCATCAGGGGCAGTGTTCCGACAGTAAAACCAGGTCTGCTTCCAATCTTTAGGATGGCTATGATGTTTTGCATGAGGGAAGTCGACTTCTTTCCCTTTTTGAATTGAAACGCCGCCAAGCTCTGTGTTGGGACCATCTGAGATTTCGGTGCGGCGATTCAGATGAAAGAAATCCCGGAACAGCTCCACGGTTGGCTCTTCTTGAAGATAAACTTCATAGAAAACTTGAAAGTTGCATATATTGGACACAGAGTTTGGACCAATATCTTGCGGATGGAGTTGGAAGCTTGCGAGGACATCCCGGAAAAAAATTGATCTGGGCGGACTGAATCCCCGGTCTAAGTGTTGCATAAAAACAATCACCTCTCCTTCTTGAGGTTCAGGTGGACATTCCGATTCTGGAACTCGCCAGTGGAGAACTCTTTTTGAGGCTAAAGCAACAGTGGTAACATAACCATTGATTTGTGTTTCCGTGATCCGGGATGGAACCCAATTGCAAGCAGCAAATTGTTTCGTCATTACGGAAGGGGGGAACTGAAATAAGAAAAAAAACAAGTGCCGGTTTTACAATTTACGGTTTAAGGTGTACAATCCAGTGTTAAACCGGAGGAAAATACTATGCAAGGTTCAGTTGGCGGTTTAAGAGAGGGCTAATGATATATGGCGGATTGGCTATCAAAAGGTTAAACCACCCATAGGCAGAAGGGCCAGGATTCAAAATTTCTGCTAAGTGTTGACAGAAACAGGTTTCACACAATGATCAAATTTATTTGGATCTACCGCACATCTGTAAAGCAATTTTTTCTGTGATCTCTAAAGGCGCTAAGCAGAACAGGGAAGGTCGTGTACTCTACAGAAGTAAAAGAACGATCCGCTAGCATTAAAAACGGATGCGGAGTAACTACCGCATGAGATCTACACTGCTATTGGATCAAAACTACCGCGGCAGAAGGAAGGACGAAAAAGAAGAATGAAGAACTGTACAGAGGAGATCGCAAACCCTAAACACAGATCTAAAGATGAAGGAAAAAGGAAACTTACCACTGCAGGTTTGCTGCGGAGGGGTGCGACGAGTTTCTGGTCCGATTCAGGTTGATGCAGCCGCCCTTGTCGATGCAGTTCTCAAGGACCGCGGACGGCAGCGGAGCTTCAGAGCTTGGGCGTCGCGAGGAGAAGAAAGCACAGAAGATGACTTCACGGCGGTTTACAAAATTTATAGGAGAAGACAATATGGCGGTTTACGAAAATACAAGAAGACGCCTACAAGATATCTTTGAAGTATTGAAGATTGACATGAACAAATTCAAATCAATCTAGGGCCTAATGTTGAGGATATAGCTACTGAGTGTAAACTGGCCAGGAGGGCCCGGTTCACCCTCGACTATGCTGAAGCCCATGAAGATCCAGAAGATGGTGTTTTACTAATGAAGCTTAGAAGCCCGCAGCCCAAAGGCGGATTAGGGCCCATAGTGGTAAACCGCCATGACTATGTAAACTTGTAATATAAGTTAGGAAAGGAAAGACCGAGCCGGACACTTTGTATGAGTCGGCCTCGAGGCTCTGTAGACCGGCCGGGCGTCAACCTGTGTATATAAAGGGACGACCCGGCGGCGGTTCAAGGACAACAAACAACAACTCGAGACTCGGGCAAGCGTATTTCGCTCCCTGGTCATCGAAACCCAATCAATTCCATCACAACTAGACGTAGGCTTTTACCTTCATCGAAGGGGCCGAACTAGTATAAACTCCCGTGTCCCTTGTCCGGTTTAACCCCTTCAAGCTAACCCGTTGCGATGGCTCCACGACTAAGTCCTTTCATGAGGACATCTGACGTGTTAGTTCCACGACACAAACAAACAAAGAACTCGCAACCAACGCAATAAAGGGGTTGTCAATCCCTTCACGGCCACTTGTGAAAGTGAGATCTGATAGAGATAGTATGATAAGATAAATATATTTTTGGTATTTTATAATATAGATTGAAAAAGTAAAGATGCAAATAAAAGTAGATTGAAAGCTTATATGATAAAAGATAGACCCGGGGGCTGCTACGTCTTGAGCTTGCGTTGGTTTTCCTTGAAGAGGAAAGGATGATGCAGCAATAGTAGCGTAAGTATTTCCCTCAGTTTTTAAGAAACAAGGTATCAATCCAGTAGGAGGCTCCTCAAAAGTCCCACGCACCTACACAAACAAACAAAGAACTCGCAACCAACGCAATAAAGGGGTTGTCAATCCCTTCACAGCCACTTGCGAAAGTGAGATCTGATAGAGATAGTATGATAAGATAAATATATTTTTGGTATTTTATAATATATATGCAAAAAGTAAAGATGCAAATAAAAGTAGATTGAAAGCTTATATGATAAACGATAGACTCGGGGGCCATAGGTTTCACTAGAGGCTTCTCTCAAGATAGCATAAGTATTACGGTGGGTGAACAAATTACTGTCGAGCAATTGATAGAAAAGTGAATAATTATGAGATTATCTAGGCATGATCATGTATATAGGCATCACGTCCGCGACAAGTAGACCGACTCCTGCCTGCATCTACTACTATTACTCCACACATCGACCGACTCCTGCCTGCATCTAGAGTATAAAGTTCATAAAGAATAGAGTAACGCATTAAGAAAGATGACATGATGTAGAGGGATAAACTCATGCAATATGATATAAACCCCATCTTTTTATCCTCGATGGCAACAATACAATACGTGCCTTGCTGCCCCTACTGTCACTGGGAAAGGACACCACAAGATTGAACCCAAAGCTAAGCACTTCTCCCATGGCAAGAAAGATCAATCTAGTAGGCCAAACCAAATTGATAATTCGAAGAGACTTGCAAAGATAACTCAATCATACATAAAATAATTTAGAGGAGATTCAAATATTTTTCATAGATAAACTTGATCATAAACCCACAATTCATCGGATCTCAACAAACACACTGCAAAAAGAGTTTACATCGAATAGATCTCCACAAGAGAGGGGGAGAACATTGTAATGAGATCCAAAAAGAGAGAAAAAGCCATCTAGCTAATAACTATGGACCCGAAGGTCTGTGGTAAACTACTCACAACTCATCGGAGGGGCTATGGTGTTGATGTAGAAGCCCTCCATGGTCGATTCCCCCTCCGGCGGAGCGCCGGCGAAGGCTCCAAAATGGGATCTCGCGTATATAGAAGGATACGATGGTGGAAATTGTGTTTTGTTGGCTCCCTGGATGTTTTTAGGGTACGTAGGTATATATAGGAGGAAGAAGTACGTCGGTGGCCGCCTATGGGGCCCAGGAGATAGGGGGCGCGCCCTCCTGTCTCCTGGCCGCCTCGCAAGCTTCTTGAGTTGCACTCCATGTTCTCCGGATCACGTTCGTTCCAAAAATCACGCTCCCGAAGGTTTCATTCCGTTTGGACTCCGTTTGATATTCCTTTTCTTCGAATACTGAAATAGGCAAAAAAAAACAGCAATACGGGCTGGGCCTCCGGTTAGTAGGTTAGTCCCAAAAATGATATAAATGTGTAAAATAAAGCCCATAAACATCCAAAAGGGGTAATATAATAGCATGGAACAATCAAAAATTATAGATACGTTGGAGACGTATCAAGCATCTCCAATCTTAATTCCTGCTCGTCCTTGAGTAGGTAAATGATAAAGACAAAATTTTTGATGTGGAATGCTACCTAGCCTAATTCTCAATGTAATTTTCTTTATTGTGGCATGAATGTTCAGATCCAAATGATTCAAGATAAAAGCTTATAAAACATGAAAATAATAATGCTTCGAAGCATACTAACAAATAATCATGTCCTATCAAAATAGCATAGCCAAAGAAAGCTTATCCCTACAAAATCATATAGTTGGGCCATGCTTCATTTTCATTACACAAAATACTCCCATCATGCACAACCCCGGTTTTAGCCAAGCAATTGGTTCATACTTTTTAATGCGCTTCAGCTTTTTCAACTCTTACGCAATACATGAGCGCAAGCCATGGACATAGCACTATGGTGGTATAAGGTGGTGGTTGTGAGGACAAAAAGAGGGAGAAGATAGTCTCACATCAACTAGGCATATCAACGGGCTATGGAGATGCCCATCAATAGATATCAATGTGAGTGAGTAGGGATTGCCATGCAACGGATGCACTAGAGCTATAAATATATGAACACTCAACAAAAGAAACTAAGTGGGTGTGCATCCAGCTTGCTTGCTCACGAAGACCTAGGGCATTTTGAGGAAGCCCATCATTGGAATATACAAGCCAAGTTCTATAATGAAAAATTCCCACCTAGTATATGAAAGTGACAACATAGGAGACTCTCTATCATCAAGATCATGGTGCTACTTTGAAGCACAAGTGTGGAGAAAGAGATAGTAGCATTGTCCCTTCTCTCTTTTTCTCTCATTTTATTTTTTTTTCTTTTTTTCTTTGTTTTCTTTGGACTTTCTTTTTCCTTATTTTTGGCCTTTCTCCTTTTTTTCTTTTTTTTCTTTTTTAAAGTCCGAAGTCTCATCCCGACTTGTTGGGGAATCATAGTCTTCATCATCCTTTCCTCACTGAGACAATGCTCTAATAATGAAGATCATCACACTTTTATTGATTTACAACTCAAGAATTACAACTCAAAGCTAGAACAAGATATGACTCTATATGAATGCTTCCGATGGTGTACCGGGATATGCAATGAATCAAGGGCGACATGTATGAAAATTATGAAGGTGGCCTTGCCACAAATACAATGTCAACTACATGATCATGCAAAGAGCAATATGACAATTATGAAGTGTGTCATAGTAAACGGAACGGTGGAAAGTTGCATGGCAATATATCTCGGAATGGCTATGGAAATGCCATAATATGTAGGTATGGTGGCTGTTTTGAGGAAGGTAAATAATGGGTGCATGATACCGGCGAAAGTTGCGCAGTATAATAGAGGCTAGCAAAGTGGAAGGATGAGTGTGCGTATATCCATGGACTCACATTAGTCATAAAGAACTCATATACTTATTGCAAAAGTCTACTTGCCCTCGAAGCAAACTACTACTACGCATGCTCCTAGGGGAAGGGTTGGTAGGAGTTAACCATCGTGCGATCCCGACCTCCACTCATAAGGAAGACAATCAAGAGAGCACCTCATGCAACAAATTTGTCACACAACTTTTACCATATGTGCATGCTACGGGACTTGCCAACTTCAACACAATTATTTCTCAATTTCATAATTACCCACTAGCATGACCCTAACATTACTACCTTTATATCTCAAAACAATTATCAAGCATCAAATTGATCATAGCATCCAATTCACTTCCTATGATAGTTTTTATTATACCCAACTTGGATGCTAATCATTCTAGGACCAAATTTGTAACCATAGCAAATACCATGCTGTTCTAAAAGACTCTCAAAATAATATAAGTGAAGCATGAGAGACTAGCAATTTCTTCAAAATTAAGCCATCGCCGTGCTCTAAAAGATATAAGTGAAGCACTAGAGCAAAAACTATCAAGCTCAAAAAATATAAGTGAAGCACATAGAGTATTCTAGCAAATTCTAATCAAGTGGGCTTCTCCCAAAAGGTGTGTACAGCAAGGATTATTGTGGTAAACTAAAAAGAAAAGACTAATATAATACACAACGCTCCAAGCAAAACACATATCATGTGGCGAATAAAAATATAGCTCCAAGTAAAGTTACCAATGAACGAAGACGAAAGAGGGGATGCCTTCCCGGGGCATCCCCAAGCTTAGGATTTTGGCTATTCTTTAATATCTTGGGGTGACTTGGGCATCCCCAATATTAGGCTCTTGCCACTCCTTATTCCATAGTCCATCAAAGCTTTACCCAAAACTTGAAAACTTCACAACACAAAACTCAACAGGAAATCTTATAAGCTCAGTTAGTGAAAGAAAACAAAACCACCACATAAGGTACTGTAATGAACTCATTATTTATTTATTTTGGTGTTAAACCTACTGTATTCCAACTTCTCTATGGTTTATAAACTATTTTACTAGCCATAGATGCATCAAAATAAGCAAACAACACACGGAAAACAGAATCTGTCAAAAACAGAACATTCTGTAGCAATCTGTAACTAACGCAAACTTATGGAACTCTAAAAATACTACAAAAATAGGAAGTCCTGTACAATTTGTATATTGATCAGAAGCAAAAAAGAATCAACGCAAAATCACGTTTATGTGATTTAACAAAACTAATTTCGTGCACGCAAAGTTTCTGTTTTTCAGCAGAATCAAATCAACTATCATCATAGGTTATCCTGTAGGTTCTACTTGGCACAAACACTAATTAAAAGATAAAAACACATCTAAACAGAAGGTATATGCAAAATTTATTACTAAACAGGAACAAAAACAAAATACACAAATAAAATTGGGTTGCCTCCCAACTAGCGCTATCGTTTAACGCCCCGCTAGGCATAAAAGCGAAGATAGATCTAAGTAGTGCCATCTTTGGCACTCAATTCCTCAATAGAGCACTTATAATCTTTAGGGGTTTCTCCCTTTTTAGCAATGATTAAACCTTTAGGCAAAAATTCAAGAAATTTGTTTGTAGCAAAAGGTTCCTTAACGATAGAAAGACAATTGGGATGAACACTTATGGATTTGAGATCCGCGTCTCCCTTACTAGAAGATTCACCTTTATTTTTAGGAACATAAATAAACTTGGAAGTTTTGGTAGGGGGTTTTGGAGTGTTTTTCATGGAAGAAAACGCGGAACCTAAGTTGGTAATGATATCCTCAAGTTTTCCGATTCTTGCGGAATCTCGATCTATTTTTTCATTAACTATAGGTTCTTTCTCTTTAAGATTTTTCAAAGTAACTCCAACCCTAGATCCATATTGGAGGGGCTATGGTGTTGATGTAGAAACCCTCCGTGGTCGATTCCCCCTCCAGTGGAGCGCCGGCGAAGGCTCCAAGAAGGGATCTCGCGGATACAGAAGGTTGCGGTGGTGGAAATTGTTTTTCGTTGGCTCCCTGGATGTTTTCGGGGTATGTGGGTATATATACGACGAAGAAGTAGGTCGGTGGCCGCCCGAGGGGCCCATGAGATAGAGGGGTGCACCCTGTAGGGGTGGGCGTGCCCTCCACCCTCGTGGCCGCCGCGGCTGCTTCTTGGCTTGCACTCCAAGTCCTCTGGATCACGTTTGTTCCAAAAATCACGCTCCCGAAGGTTTCATCCCGTTTGGACTCTGTTTGATATTCCTTTTCTTTGAAATACTGAAATAGGCAAAAAAACAGCAATACGGACTGGGCCTCCGGTTAGTAGGTTAGTCCCAAAAATGATATAAATGTGTAAAATAAAGCCCATAAACATCCAAAACGGGTAATATAATAGCATGGAACAATCAAAAATTATAGATACATTGGAGACGTATCAAACTATCGTAGTGTTGTTTTCTGTGCAGAAATAAAAGTTCTCGGAGCTGGATGAAACTTTTTGACGATTGTTTTTGGAAGAAAAGAGAAATAATGGAGTAAAGAACCACCAGAGGGAGGCCCCCTGCTGCCCACAAGACACCAGGGCCTGCACCCCCCACCCCCCCCCC
>NC_041381.1:661323701-661444330 GCF_002162155.2 Triticum dicoccoides
GCGCCCCTAGAGGCCCATCTTCGCGTGATTCCAACGCTGAAAATTCCTATATATATTAAGAAACCCCCAAAAGTTTACCTAGATCGTAAGTTACTCCTCCGCAAGCCTCTGTAGCCATGAAAAACCACACCAGGGTGACCGGTGAGACTCGACTATAGTACCTCGCTGTGATTTGGTGGATGGCACGTGGACCCGGATGCTTTGATGTCCCGCATGTAGATAGAGTGGCTAGTCATATACAGTAGTAGTTTAGACGACAGACGAGGAGCTTCGTCCTGGTTTATTGGTCCCTATGATAAACCTGTGCCAAATTTTGACTATAAATTTAACTAACCAAATGTTCATGCATGTCACAAAAAAATTACATCATTAAAAACTATGTTCAAATGCGAATCAAAAGATATAATTTTTGTTAACATGCACTAACATTTTGTCAGTTAAATCTTTGGTCAAATTTAGCACAAATTATAAAGGGCCCAATAAAGATTGTACTCTCACATTTTGTTTTGAGGATACTCCCACATAGAAAATATAAATAATAATGCATGTTGGGGTAGCCCATGTTTCTGATAATTTTGCTTGGCGCATAGCCCAGAAAAATGCAGTCCAGTCTTTGGTCCCAACTTGTGCCTTTTGGTTATCGGCACATATGGTAGCGAACTGTATGGCATGGAGTCTAAAGAATAAAGGCGTCTTCCCCGGCTTCGGTTCTTTCCCGTCCGTGTGCGCTCGTCGTGGCACCGCCGTATGCCGTTGTCAACATGCTCGACAAACGAGAGGAATCCGGAGAGGACTGTACACTGAGAGACTGACAGTGGGGACCCACCAAGACCAAGCCATACGCAAGCAAGTGCCTCATTGGAAAAAAAGCTTCCTCCTAATTGTATACTGACGTTGGGGGCCACGGGTTTGTCAACCTAATCAATAAACGAAATAAATTTCCAGCGATGACTGTCATCGGGGACCTTTTTTCAGGGGTATCGAGGATCTCTTTTTTTGTTGCGAGAAAGGGGTATCGGGGATCTAGCTGGTATCATTTTTTTCAGAGGGCGAACAAGTATCAGCTAGTCCTAGGTTTTGTTTTTTTAACATGCATAGCCCACAACATACCGAGACAGTGGTTTCAACTTATTTTTTGAGGTCCATCATGTACGTACCGGCCTATGGGCCTCCCAGCATAGGTTTTACTTTTTATTAAAGACCGGTGGCCCAATATTTTTTTTAATAAAACGCGGATCTCTGTTCTATTTATCTATATATAAGAATAATAATTTTGTGTCCAATTTATGTTTTCCCTTTTAACCATATTATATATATTTATGTTATTACTATTACCGTATATTCAATAGAGACTTATATATACATTATAAAAACATCCCATGTCTTACTAACTTATAAAAGTAAATGTATAACAGAAGTTGGCAAGGAAAATCCTGGTGTTTTTGACTCACAGGCAAGGAAAATCCTGGTGATTGCGTACAAAAGCTTGCAAAGATTTTAAGGACCGATGTAATAATAACGCACTCATTTTTCTTTTGAGCAATAACTCGCTAATTTGTTAATTTTATATATATAAAAATATGTCACACCGGTTTATTTTTTTGATATTAATTGCTCCTTCTAACATAACATTATAAATAGAACAAGCCCAGCTAATTCATGTATTTCAAGAAAGTGCAAATGGGCTGGGATTTCTTAGAAAATATTAAATGGGCCACATTGACGCGAAATTATTTGTTCGCCTAGCCCAGCAAATGAACTGTAAATTCTAGAAAACATGGGTTAAATATATGCCACTTTTTGCAGGCTGACATGTGGGCCAATAGGTCTAAGCCTATGCAAGGCATTGTCACCTTAGTCAATAAATGATTCTGACATCCACAGCCATTGGATTTATATCCAACGGTCGGCATGCACAAGCGTCGCCAGGACCGCCTGCTCCGGCCTTCGGCGGCTAGCAGTTCTGCTTAGCACGCATCCGTGTGAAGCGCTACCCCACCGTCGGACAGACTATCCCTCCACCCCTCCACACCTCCTGTTATTGTCCACCGACTGCAGCCCCACGCCACACCAAAACCAGTTATAATCCTTGTACTCCTCTCAATCTATGAATTCACTATCGCGTCTTCCCATCTTCAGGTCGTTCCCGTCCGGGGCCTCGCCGTCGTCCACCGCCTTGCTGCACTCAGCGCGGCATGGTCAACAAATGAGAGTCATTAGAAGAGGACTGTACATGCAGAGCCTGATAGCTGGGACCCACAAGGTCCATGGTCGCACACAAGGAAAGTTCCTTCTTGTTAAGCTGAAAAAAATGTTTCCCCCCCTGACAGCTAGGACCCACCGGTTGTATCTTCGCATGGAAGGAAGTGCCTCATTGTTATGTGAAAAAAACTATTCCTCCTGATGACAGCTAGGACCCGGCAGATTTGGTGGCTGACTTGTGGGCCTACTAAGCTGACGCGTACATAGGTCTTTGTCAACTTAATCAACAAATGATTCTAGCAGCTGGACCGTTGGATGTTAATCCAACAGCCGTGCTGCTTCTTCAACCTTTGTTCTTGCTCCTGTCTCCCGTGGGCGGCAATGCTACCGCGCACCCGAACCAGTCAAGTTTCCCACTCCTCTCCATCTGCGACTCCACTGTCGCGTCTTCCCCATCTCCAGGTTGTTCCAGTCTGGGGCCTCGCCGTCGTCCACTGGCCTTGGTGCACTCGGCACAGTGTGGTCAACCTGGTCAACAAGCGAGAGTCATCAGAAATGACTGTACGTGAGAGGCTGACAGTGGGGACGCACCACGCGCCATGGACGCATGCATGCAACTACATCATTTTTACCCTGAACAATAATGTTTTCTCCCCCTAACAGCTGGGACCCACCAGCTACATCTTTGCACGCAAGGAAGTGTGTCCTTATTACGGGCAAACAAAAGATTCCCCCCCTGACATGTGTGACCTAGCAGCTATATCTTCGCACGCAAGGAAGTGCATCCTTATCCCTCCCAGACAGCTGGGACGTACCCGGTCGTAGCGTACGTAGCGTTGTCTGTCTTGTCACGAACGTTTACGTACATACTGGTTAATCGGTCGCTCTGCAACGATGAACTGTGGCCGAGTAAGTAGCGGCACATGTCATAGTAGAGCCCCCCACGTAGCAGGTCACATTGTCCCGTCTAAACCATGTACACGTACATACAGCCACACGCCAAAAAATACAACCACGTACGTACATATGAGCGGGGTCTCAAAACACGTACTCGCGCATATGGATGTCCAGGGCTCGTGTACATGGAGAGGCAACGGACGGCAGCGACGTTGCCTGTTCATCTTCAGCTAACCGGCTGGGTCAGAACGGAGGAAACAGTGTCGTGTTCACCGGGAGACAAGTGACTGGGTCAGAACATGTCCTGTTCGTTAGGAGGCAACAGACTGGGCCGGAATGGGTGGTGTTCAACAACTGGCTTGGACGGAGCAGCCAGAGCGAGGTCTGGTGTACCGCAAAAAGGAGGAAAATGGCCTTGTGTTTGACCGCGTACGGTCGAAACGGGGTCCTGTTCGTCCGGAAGGGTCTGGCGTACCGCAAAACAAAGGAAATAGACTTGTGTTCGAGCTCCTACGGTCGAAACGGGGTGCTATTGATCGGGAAGGGTGTGGTGTACCGCAAAGCAGAGGAAACAGACTTCTCTTCGACCTCCTACGGTCGAAACGGGGGTCCTGCTCATCTGGAAGGGTGTGGCGTACCGCAAAACGGGACTCCACGGGCTACTGTTCATCCACCGTCTACTGCCTCGCTCCAGCCTCCACGGGCTACTGTTCATCCACCGTCGACCTCCTCCAGCCTCCACCTGCGACTGTTCATCCACGGCGTCTCCCTTCTGCCTCCACCAGCTACTGTTCATCCACGGGCTCATGTTCATCCAGCCTCCACCGGCTACTGTTCAACTAGCCCTCCCCGGGCTACTGTTCATCCAGCCCTCCATGGGCTATTGTTCAACCAGCCCTCCACGGGATCCTGTTCATCCACCCCCAACCGGCTCAATCGAGGTCCTGTTCATCCAGCGGCAACGGCCTCTACTACCACGGGATCCTGTTCATCCAACCGCCAACAACGCTCACTGTTCATCAAGAGGCAGCAGGTTTGATCGGCTTCAGTTAGTAGCAATAGCGAAGGAATCGCTTGATCGGGTTCAGTTAACAGCCAAGGATCGATCGATCGCTCGGGTTCAGTAACACGTAGCCAGTGCAAGCGCTCGAGTTTAGTAAGCGAACGCCTCGCTCGGGTTCAGTCAGAGCCCAATGCTTCACGCACATGCGTGTGTATGTATACGAGAGAAAATGCGCAAACCTCCATGCATCACTCGGCCCCGACCACTCACCGTAACCAGGACCTCCCCAAAATTTTCCTCGCCCACGCTTCTACCATGATTTTTTTCCGTCATGGACGGCCCAAAGAATGTCATGCAGGTGCGTCTCCGGCCCGCCCAGGACGAAAAACCCATTTTCTGTCATGATTTTTTGTCATAGAAGTAGGAGCCCACCACATCTATGATTATACCGGGTTTTGTCACAATTATAGTCATAGAAGTGTCATAAGCATGACAGGAAAAAAATTCGTTCGGCCCAAAATGTCACGGATGTGTATTTTTTTGTAGTGTATGTACTAGATAGCATCGACCAAGCACAGAGAAAGAAAGGTCACTTCTCTCTATATGTAGTAGCTAGCATCGACCAAGCACGGAGAAAGAGAGGTCACTTCTCTCTATATTTGTAGCTAGCATCGACTAAGCATGGAGAAAGAGAGGTCACTTATCTCTATATGTAGTAGCTAGCTAACACAATATGAAGCCCCTATAAACCCTCCAAAACCCCTAAACCCCTCCTTCCAGAAAACAAAAAAACAGCACCTAGTAGCAGCTGACGCGTGGCTGCCTTTTAGTCCCTGTCGGTGTTACCAACCAGGGCTAAAGGTCCTCCTGCCTGGGCACCCCACAGCGGCCACGTGGAGCACCTTTAGTCCTAGTTCGTAAGCCAGTCAGGACTAAAAGTGGTGGGGATTAGTCCCGACTGTTTTGTCCCGGTTGAGGAACTGGGACAGGTGCCCTGTTTTCTATTAGTGAGGGCGCCTTCTCCTAAAGCGTCAAGGTCTACTAAACCAATTGCTACTGTTCTTCAGATATTTGTGGCGAGATGTTTGGGCATACATTTGGGCAGAAGGTCTATTTCATTACTTCTATAGATGATTTCTCTAGATATGGCTATGTTTACTTAATTAAGCATAAGTCAGAAGGTTTTGACATGTTCAAGGTATTTAAAGGTGAGGTAGAAAATCAGTTGAACAAAAAGATCAAGGTGCTTAGAACTGATCGTGGTGGTGAATACACATCTGGAATATTAGATGATTTTTGCAAGGAAAATGGAATTGTTCATCATTATACCTTTCCTTATACTCCTCAGCAAAACGGTGTAGCTGAAAGGAGGAATAGAACTTTAATGGACATGGTTAGGTCTATGATGGCATATTCTGATCTTTATCTTTTTGGGGTGAGGCTCTTCACACTATTGTTTATTTGCTTAATCATTCGCCTTCTAAATCTATTAGTTCTACTCCTTATGAATTATGGAAAGGGAGGAAACCTACATTGTTGAACTTGGCAGTGTGGGGATGCAATGCACAGATTAGAGTACCTAGTCAACTAAGAACAAAATTGGAACCTAAGAGTTTTCCAGGAATATTTATTGGATATGCTTCTGGTTCAAATGGCTATAGATTTTATGATCCAGAGAAGAAGAAGTTAATCGAAAGTAGAGACGCCGTTTTTCTAGATCAAGATACACCTCACCGTGCCAAACGTGCGAGAGTGGAATTATCGACAACCCTATTAGATACTAATGTTGAAACTGATTCTAACAATAAGGAAAACCAAATTGATGGCAACATAAATGTTGAGACTCCTATAACTAGGTTACCTAGGAGAAGTGGGAGGAATGTAGCAGCCCCGTCATACCTTGATGATTATTACGTATTTATGGGGGAAGTATACTCTAGAACTTAAAGTTTAGAGGAAGCACCAAAATCTTCTAAACATGCCATGTCTTGTTCAGAATCAAAGTTATGGATGGAAGCCATGCGTGAGGAACTAAACTCCATGGAAAAGAATAAAGTTTTGGAATTGGTTGATCTACCTAATGACCAAAAGGCAATTGGATCATGGATTTTTAAAAGAAAATTGAGTGCTTCTGGTAATGTTGAAAAATATAAAGCTAGGTTGGTTTCTAAAGGGTACACACAAAGGGAAGGTGTTGACTTTGTCGAAACTTTTTCCCCTGTAGCAAAATTTACTTCTATTCGTATTATTGTTGCATTGACTGCTTATTTTGATCTGGAACTTCATCAAATGGATGTTAAAATTGCCTTCTTGAATGGTCATCTGGAGGAAGAGATTTATATGTCTCAACCTGATGGTTTTGTTGAAAAGGAAAATCAGGGAAAAGTGTGTAAGCTAAATAGATCTATTTATGGTCTTAGGCAAGCTTCACGGCAATGGAATATCTTGTTTGATGATGCTATCACATCATATGGGTTTTCTATGATGGAGGGAGATCATTGCATTTATTTTAAAATAGTGGGAGGAAATTTTACACTCTTGTCACTGTATGTTGATGATATACTTATTGCTTCTAGTATTAAGGAAATGTTGATAGAAGTTAAAACTTGGTTACTTCTACATTTGAAATGAAAGATATGAGAAATGCTTCATGTGTTCTAGGAGTGGAAATACTTAGAGATTGGAATAAAGGAACTTTGGGTTTATCTCAAAGGAGTTGTCTAAAATCTGTTCTTAACAGTTTCTCTATGGAAAACTGCAAGCCTGCTTTAGTGCCCATGGCTGTAGGAATTAAACTCAGTGAGGGGATGTGTCCTAGCACTCTTGAGGAAAATAAGAGAATGGAGAAGACTCCATGTGCTTCTGCATTGGGATCTTTGATGTATGCCATGTTATTCACATGCCTTGATTTGTGCTATACTGTTCGAGTGTTGAGTAGATATCAAATGAATCCAGGAATTGGGCATTGGAATCAAATTAAACATGATCTTCATTATGTTCAAGAAACACTGGATTATTCACTCTGTTTTCACCAAAAGGATCTACACCTGCAGGGCTATACTGATGCTGATTGGCAGGGTGATCTGGACGACTGGAAGTCTACGTTTGGGTATCTATTTACATTAGCTGGTGGCGCTATATCTTGGAGTGGTAAGAAGCAAGATTCGGTGGTGTTATCTTCCATGGAGGCAGAGTATATTGCTACGCCCGAAGTTGTGAAGGAGGCGGTGTGATTGAAGGAATTTCTTTCGACTTTGAAGTTTGTTGAAAGTGCTAGCAAACCAGTGGTGGTGTATTGTGATAATCAGGTTGCAATAAAGGTTTCCAGATATCCCAAGTTCCACAACAAGATCAAACATATTGAGGGAAGGTATCACTATATACGTGATGTAATTAATAGACTTACGTCTGTCGCTTTAGAGTTTCTACCTAGTACTGATATGGTTCCCGATCCCTTGACTAAGTCACTTAGTCAGGTGGTGTTTGGTAAGCATGTTCAAGCTGTGGGTTTACAAATTGAATGGTCGTTTTGGACAAGTGGGAGATGTTGGGATAATGTGTCCTGCAACTATATTCAAACACTTGCTATCATTAATATTAGTAATACCTCATATGGAATTATACATGTGTTTTGTGCATGGAATTACTCTTGTTGGAATGTACTCCCTCCGTCCCAAAATTCTTGTCTCTAGATTTATCTAGATACGGATATATCTAACACTAAAACGTGAACAGATACCGATACATCGGTATGTTGACAAATCTAAGACAAGAATTTTGAGACGGAGGGAGTACTTAAGTGTTGCATGCTTAAGGAAACCGGTCAATTATCGGTGGAATACAATATGCTTTATATATTGGAAAGACTATCCAGGTACGCTGATAATTGAAGAAGCTAGATCATGTAATTAGATTAGACCCTAATGTTGATCTACATAATTAGAAGAATTTATACTTTATTACGTTTCTCACAAACGCGTGCTTCAAGAACTCGACGGATAGGATCCGCTAACAACAAATTATATCGTGGTTGGTAGTTTGATCTGAACTCTATCCAGAAACTAGTTTAAAGACTAGGAATCTTATAACTGTATAAGAGCCGGACTCTTTGGAAACGCAGTATAAGAAGGTCCCTATCCCCTAGACTCGGATATGCAATTGTGAACGGTACCACATAGCGCAGGCAAGGAGGGTTACGCCCCGTCAAAGATGCAGGAGTACCGATGTTTCCATAAGAGCCAGACGACGAGGGTGACCAACGAAGCGACGCCCTTGCGTAGGCACTCCGGGTCCGGGGAGACCTGCTGGGTGGTGTGCCACCAGCTGGAGATCACCGTATCGACCGTAGGTGCCATGACAGGCAGTAGCGCAGTAGGCACCAGCTCAAGGTTTCATGCGAGATAGTGCGGGAGAAAACGCAGCCCACGAGTAAATGATGGATCATTTCGAATTCCAAGTCTAAGTCTACTGGGATTTAGCAAAAAAATGATGGTCCCTCTTAACCAGCGAATATCAGATCGAAAGCATGACAATTGTGCACGATTTGCATGACAATTTATGTTGGCCAACGATAGCAAATTTAGTTGGCAAGCATAGCAAACTCGTCTCAGATTATTTTTCTGCGAGGATTTATCATGCTTGCAAAGTAAAATTGCGAGACGATATGAATTACCAAAAATCATTCGATTTGCCATCCCCCAGCGAGCATTATAATTCAGGTAATGTGAGTTATTCATATTTTACTGTTTTGATTGCTCATTCAAAATCCAAGGGAAAACCTCAACTTCCTAAATTGTGGCCGACCGAGACCAGGCAAGGCCGAAGAAAGAATATTAGGAGTAGAGCAAAGGGAGGAAGCAAACAAAAGTGATGTTCTAATCCTGAGCTCATACGAGCTCGGTTGAACAGTAAAATCAAGAAAAAAAATCATTTTTTGTCGAATGAGACATTGATAAATGATTTAATAGCTTACAAAATTTCAACACCAGATGACATCGGTGAAAAATCTGGCAAAAAACAAAATCAATGACATTCATGAAACGTTGATTTTTTTTATTTATTTATTTTACTGTTCACCTGAGCTTACGAGCTCGGGATCAGAACACCGGAAGCAAACACGTTTAAGACTAGACTAGAAGACTTGGATTCTTGCATCCGGTGACCGGTGAAGCATGACGGTGTTGATTGATTTTCTACTCGCGTCTGTTGACCGGTGGTACCCCGCGCCGTCTCCCTCCCGGAAAGATCTTCATTCCTTCCGCGCCGAAAACGACGGCGAGCCACCCCGAGACCGCGTCAGCCCGCTGCCCCCCACCCGCACGTCACTCCGCCCAAGCGTCCCGGCCGGCGCCTTGACTCCACGCCCGCCGTCGCCATCGCCCCCGCAGCTGTTGCTCGCTCGCTCCCACTCCCACACAAGAACGACACGACGACCGCCCTGCCCAGACACCGACGCCACGGTCTCTCTCTCCCTCCTCTCTGACCCCTTCTCTCCGCACCGGCTTATAATGCGCGCTCGGTGGAGCCGAGGAGCTTAACTGGCCTCTGGCGGAGTGGAGCGGGGATGATGATGGACCTGGGCGCCGCGCGCGCGACGCCGCCGTCGGCGCAGGAGGCGGCCGAGGCCGCCGTGCGCGCGGTCGGCTGCGGCTACGACCTCGCCGACGACCTGCGCCTCTTCCGCGCCAAGGACCGGCTGCTCGACCTCGGCGGCGGGGGCGGCAAGCGGGACCTGTGCCTGCCGGGCGGGGCCGTGGTGGCCGGCGCGCCCGCGGGGGTCGTCGCCGACAAGGGCGAGCGCGCGCGGTTCCGCTCCGACGTGCTCTCCTTCGCGCAGATGGCGGAGCACGTGAACCAGTCGCTGTCGCTCACGGGCAAGATCCCCTCGGGCCCCTTCAACGCCATGTTCGACTACCGCGGCTGCTGGCACCGGGACGCCGCCGCCACGCGCAGCCTCTGCTTCGACGCCCGCCTCGTCGAGCTCTACGCCGTCGAGGCCCCCCGCGGCGCGCGCCTCGCCCTCCGCGGCCACGTCGCCCGCGACGTCCCGACCTCCTGGGACCCCCCGGCGCTCGCCGCCTTCATCGACACGCACGGCACCCACGTCGTCGTCGGGGTCCGGATGGGGGGCAAGGACGTCGTCTGCGTCAAGCAGCTCAGGGGCTCCGCCCTCGAGCCGCGCGACGTGCAGGCCCGCCTCAAGAAGCTCGCCGACGCCACCTTCTCCCAGTCCCAGTCGCAGGACCGACGGCAGAGCTCCGCCGGCGCCAAGGGCCGCGGGTCGTCGTCGCGGAGACCTCCCGGCCCCGGCTCCGCTGCCTGGCGCGCCTTCAGGTCGCCGGTCATCCACAACAAGGACGATGTCGTCGGCATCCACGTCAGGCGAGGCGGCGTCGACGACGGGCAGGGCCACGACGAGTGGCTCGCCACCGTCGCCGCCTCGCCGGACGTCATCTCCATGGCCTTCGTGCCCATCACCTCCCTGCTCACCGGCGTCCCCGGCCGCGGCTTCCTCAACCACGCCGTCAATCTCTACCTCAGATGTACGATAATATCTTCTCAACTCAACCCGTGTCTGTGTGTCTGACTCTGACCATCTAACCATTAATTTGTTTGGCTGTGGGATCATCAGACAAGCCGCCCATAGAGGAGCTGGAGCAGTTCCTGGAGTTCCAGGTGCCGCGGCAGTGGGCGCCGGAGTTCGGCGAGCTGCCGCTGGCTCTCGGCCCGCAGAGGAAGAAGAAGAAGGACAGCCTGCCGTCGCTCCAGTTCACGCTCATGGGGCCCAAGCTCCGGGTCAACACGGCCAAGGTGGACTCCGGGGGGCGGCCGGTGACGGGCATCCGGCTGTTCCTGGAGGGCAAGAAGAACAGCCGGCTGGGCGTGCACCTGCAGCACCTGTCGGCGACGCCGCGCGCGGTCCCCATCGTCGTCGGCGAGGCGGTCACCACCGCCGCCGGGGACGCCGTGAACGAGCGCGCCTACTTCGAGCCCGTGAGGTCGTCGCTGCTGACGCACGCGTGCACGGCGCCGGTGCAGCACGCCGGCGCGCGCATCGACGACTGCGCGGCCGTGGTGACCGCGGCCTGGCTGGAGGTGCGCGAGGCGTGCCTCAAGAAGGTGCTGTTCCTACGTCTCGGCTTCTCCGGCGTGGCGCGGACCAAGATACGGCGGTCGGAGTGGGACGGCCCGCTGGCCACGACCCGCAAGTCGGGCTCGCTGTCGGCGATGCTCAGCGCGGCGCTGTCGGGCACCGCCGCCGCCGTGCCGCCGCAGGGGGAGCCGATGGAGGGGAAGGTGGAGGTGAACTCGGCCGTGTTCCCCAAGGGCCCGCCGGTGCCGCTGCCCGTGCAGAAGATGGCGAAGTACATCGACACGACGGAGGTGACGAGGGGCCCCGACGACCTGCCGGGGTACTGGGTGGTCACCGGCGCCAAGCTCTGCGTGGAAGGCGGCAAGGTGGCGCTCAAGGCCAAGTACTCGCTGCTCATCTCGGCGCCGGAGGACGACGAGGTTTGAATCAGCTGTGCATATCGTGTACAGACTACAGAGTGCGCACACACATCAAGAGGTGGTACAGACTGTAGATTAGAGAGTGCTTGTCAATTCTTGTAAATCAGGACCAGTTAGCTGTGAGATGTTGAAATTTGTCAAAAATAGAAAATAGAAACTACACATTTTAAGCATATTGCCTTGCTGAAGATGGAATGGCATGAAGCAGCATCCACCGATTTTGTATCACAAAACCCGACAGAACTGAAGCTCTGATATCATCATCATCCTCGTCACACAAGTTCAGGTAAGAACATACACAGTTGCATCTAATGTACATGCATAAAGCACAGAGGGTGCTCGGGTTCTCGGCCGAAGAGCTCGAAAGGCCACCTTAAAACCTCTCCATGGTACCGACCACCGGCTGTGCCTCCACACGCGGCCTCTTCTCGGAAAGATAGGGACCCCTTCTGACCGCCTCATTCAGCTGCACCAAGAGGCATTTGTTTCCTCGGTCAACAGTCGCGCTTCAAACGACGAGAACCAGCGGATACAAGAACCGGGGACATACCTTTCCAATGAGTTCAGAAAGGCTCGGTTCATGAAGAAGGTGCGACGATGACAAGGCCTTGTTGATTGCCACACAGCAAGCGTACCGTGCCTCCATGCCTATGATAGTATAACGAACCAATGTCATCATCAGAACAGTTGGTTCAGTAAACAGAATATTGCATAGTTCATGACTGGATTAGCAACAAAGAACAGCTCCAGCGTATTGCCAAGAGCCAATGATGCTACGAGATCAGAAGGCAGTTAGACATTTGGATCGAGGGAAGTTAAGCGGGCACATTATGTGTAAGCATTATGTCACCGACAACGAACTCCAAATCAGTTATGATAGATGGTATTCAAATGCTAAAAGGAACATTGCAGCAGTGAAAACATCTTCTTTGAAGTGACAGATGTATGCTTTTATAAGGAATGACATGCCCATACTTACTGCATTTAGTGGTAGAAGTACTACTAAGTCCTTACCAAGTTTTGTTGTCTCCATTTTTGGATCCGTAACAATTCCGATTATCTCTGGCTTTGAGCAAACTTCCCTTAGGCACCATTCTCGGACAACCAGTCCTGACAGTACTCTATAACCCTGCAAACATTCAATGCGATGCAATCAGTATAATGAGTATAGTCAATGTGATCACTCAAACAAGACATAACTCAGCAACAGATGAAAAGAATATATCAGCAACAAGTAGACTTTAACAAGCAAGAATTGCTTACAGCAATCCGAACGTCTGGATCTTGTTGTAGAATTGATAGAAGAAGAGCCTGCCAAAAAGTTAAAAGAAAATCGCTATAAAGGCTAATTATAACATTAAGTGAGAAAGATAAAACTAGAGAAATTGTGTTGCTCTAACTGAAGGAGTTAATTTTGGACTGTTTGATGCGGCACTGTAGACTAAGCGCTTCAGGCACTCTTCTGCTTGATGATCATCCAGTTTCATCTGGTCTTCTTGTCGATCAACACCACATATGCTTCCAAAGGCATGTAAAGCGGCCTGAAAGTTTCACAGCGTTCTTAAGAGGAATAGTTTCTGGAGACTTTTCCAATGACTAACAGGGTTAGTAGTAGACAAACTTACCAGCTGTTTACCCCTGCCCTGCCTATCAAAGGACATTTCTACCACATGTCTGGCAATATTTGGTGGATCAGAGAGCAACAAGCATGCTCCTTCAGTTGCTATTTCACCAACGGAGCCAGAGAAACAAAGAGTAAGTCAGATAGTGAAATGAAGTATTATGGTTAATGAGACCACTCCCAAACAGATGCAGGTTTCAGTACAACAGAAAGTTATAAGAAAGAAATCGAAACATAACTTACTTGTACCAATTAGTCCTAAGGTCTCCAATGCGCTCTCAATTTCATCAGTATTTTGACCTTCCTCCGTCCTCAATATTTTGTCTATGGCCAAGAGCAGATTCGTAACACCTAACATGGAGAAATCTTGATTAACATATCAATCTAGTACCCTTGTTTTTACAGAATCCCACCAAAGATACCCTCACGCTAACTATACCTAGATGCATATAAATGTTCTGTTTTAAGGTCCCAGCAACAACCCAACAAATGGGTTATCAGTATTTATCAGAATTTAGCATAAAAGTTGAGTTCCCAATCATTTTTTTAATGAAGAAGCTGTTCTTGAATTATTAATGTAGGAATACACTTCCATCTAGCAGAGAATGCTATGCAGAGAGAAAATGTAGAGGAGAACGTGCTAGAAATCAGAATTTAGCATAGAAGCTGTGTTCAAAATCATGTTTTTCTTTGGTTAAGGGGCTGTTTTTGAATTATTAATGTCGGAATACACTTCCATTTAGCAGAGAATGATACGCAGAGAGGAGAACGCACTAGAAATCAGAATAGCATAGAAGCTATGTTCAGAATCAAGTTTTTTCTAGTGAAGGGGCTGTTCTTGAATTATTAAAGTAGCAACACATTTCCCTTTAGCAGAGTACGATAGGAAGAACCGAAGTGTAGAGGAGAACACACTGTAGAACATATAATGATCAATAATGCACACAATTAAAAAGATCAACAATATAAGTGAAAATATTTAGCAGGGCCGATAGACTGAAGGTGTAGTAGCTGCAAGACAAATCATGCTTACAAGATTTTTCTATAGTCATAAAAGCATCAGCTGAAGAAAGAAGCCTCCCACTGATCAATGATGCCCTTGACCGTACAATAGAATCAGCTGAGGGATCGCTACACAAGGACCAAAGATAAACAACATAAATTGGCTGAAAAACACAAAAGGAAAAGCACAAATATGGACTTATGGAGGCAAGAGCTGAGTACTTTATCACATCAGTTATGTGTTGAAGCAAACTGGTCTTTAACAAGAACATATTGCTGTGAGGGTGCTCCGCAAGCTGCAAAACAAGTAAAGACATAATTAGCTAAAATGTAGAGTTTATCTCAGAAATTCTATGATCTTGCATTCTTAGATCTCTATGATCAACAATTACATAACAAAAACTTTGTGATCATTATGTATTTAATGTCATTTGATAAGTAATGAAATTCGTTTACATAGCATGAGATGAACAACAAATACTAGTGTGAGTTGAGGCAAATGAAGAGACAAAGAAAAAAGCGCAAAATATTTGGTTTCAAAGGTATAATATAATAAAAAGATCTCCCAACAAACATAGATGGCTGAGGCTGATTGTGGACTCAGGGTCAGTTTGGTTTGCATCCACACCATATATGCCTGGCCTGGATAGTGCCTGGAGTTGGCCTCGTAGTTGTTTGGTTTCTGCCTGGGAGAGAAAATACTTGCCTGGCCTGGTTATGTGATTAGCCTGGTGAAAATAAAAAAATAAAAGAAAATGCCCAGGCAGAGTGATTAGCCTGGTCCAGGCGTCCGGTTTCGTTCACCTGGACGGGTCGCAGCCTTGCCTGGCACTAATAAAGGACACAAGAGGTACAATCCACTGTTTAAAAAAGGTTTTCTAATCACAAAAGGACAAAGCAGCAGGCTCGGGTAGAAACCAAACACGTCCCTGTGTGGCTAGCCTGGGCAGGCAGAAGACTTCAACTTTCCAGGCCCATGCCAGGCACCAAAAAATTTCAGGCAGGGATCCCAGGGTGCAAACCAAACTGACCCTCAAAGTGGCACAAAGTTAGACCGCCTCCATTTGAAGAAATTGCACAATCTTCGAAAATCCCTCCTAACAAACATAGATTGAAGAGGCTTTTGATAGTGGACTTGAAGTGGCAAAGAATTACTGCCTTTACCTGTAGTAGCTGGTTTGTCAAGCTTGGCTTGTTTAGGGTTTCTTTCTATTTTCCTTCTCTTAATTATGTTTTGTTTAGGGTTTCTCTCTTATTTTCCTTCTCTTGATTATGTTCTGTTTTTGTCTTAATCAATATAATTATGCAGCAGAAATGGAGAATCCACCCCATTCTTACAGAAACCAGGCTAACAGATAAATGCATCCTTCTCTCAGGAAAAGATGGATGCAGGTGATAACAAGGGAAACCTGAGAAGGCAATCCAAGTAAGACATATAGTATTACCTCATAGAGGACCTCTAGTGCACTCAGGGTCTTGAGCATATCTTTTCTATCTTTTATCTCATCCTCAAATAAGCTGAGAAGGTTTGAGTCACGAATTGCAGTAGCAGTACAACTTGATGCAGCAAAGAGCTTAGCTATCAAAGATAGAATGCGAATCCGTGCCTGCAAAGAAGAGGAACATGAACAACACCTTGAGCAGGTTTAACAGAACCATACTCATAGCATCTAGTACAACATAAATAACAATTCCTCTGTATCACACTAGATAGTTATTTTGCATCTCAACGCGTGTAAGTAATCTGCCAGTATTAGCAAAACAGCTCTGTGATCAACTACTTTAGACATTACTAAATGTAGGCTTCTACTTGTAGCCTGCCATTGCCTAGGAGTTCATGCATCAATTGTTTCCCAAATTGACCTAATAACGGTGGCTTTTGGATACCATACCATTGAGGATGACTGGGCTGCCACTTTGTTGAGTTGCAATCCTTGACCATCTGGTGGAAATATGATATCCTGAAAGCAAAAGCAAAAACAAAAATATTAGCATCTGCTACCCATATTAAGAGGGGCTCAACATTTATGGAAAAAGAATATAATACTCACAGTCCCTGTAGGAATTTCTGCTAGACGCTTTATGGCATCCAAAACAATTGCTGAGATCTCTTCGTCTCTACAGAAAGAAAACATAATTAATAGTAAGTAAAATACAAGCATAATGCATGTCATGGGACATGACCTGTCAGATATAGTTTGTGATAATAAGGATACCCCTCAATCAAGCAGTTGATCAGAAGAGGGTACAGATTGTGCTGTACAAATGTGTCCACAGCAACAGCAATATCTCCAGCCTTGTCAAGAAGATGTACCACCTGGTATAGAACTTGAAAGTGAGGGTCTGGACTCTGGAGACATTGGCTGAGAAAGGGTTTGCAGAAGATATTCTTTGCAAGATGATGTTAAACCTAGTATGTGAATGGTTATTTTAGACAAATAAGAAGGATCATGCATGAAATGGGTTTGCAAGAGTTGGTACAGCACATCAGTGTTCTGTTTATACACAAATTTCACTCTGGTTGCTACCATATTAGAGAGAAGCCGGCAAAGGAGTTAAAAACCAACTTAAACTTATAACTTTTTTCTCAAACAGGCATTGAAATCTGTTTCATTTGTATTCAAGGAGAACACCACGAGGCACACAGTACATGGCCGAGACCAAAACCAACTACCTGCTGCTATACATATTTAAAAAAAAAAATACCTGCTGCTATACAAAAAGGCAAAAACAGAGCAAAAAAACAGACAAGTAAGCTAAATCAGGAGGCCAAGTGTGCTTAAAGAGTTAAACCTTGAAAGGTACACAGCTAACATTTCAACGTTGATTGGAATTGTGCTTTACACACTTACCATCTCAAGATAACAAATGCATGACATGAAATACTATTTCTGATTTCAAGAACCAAATGGTGCCAAATTTTCTAAATGCCCTAAATAATTACAGTAAACAAAGCAAGGAAACCACATCCACAGAAAGCATCTGCTAGAGAAATATAATCAGATACATACCGCTTTGCAGGCCAATTGTCTGATACTATTTGAGTTTGTGAGCAACCCAGCTTGGATAAATTCCTGAAAGAATCAATTGAAAATTCAACATTTAGATAATCAAACAAGCGCATAATAATCCAGAAAAGAGCGTATGATACATCAACATGTTGATCATTTTGCAAGATACTTAATAGATCATAACTGCCCTGTTCAAGGCAAGAGGTTTAGGTGGCCATGTCTAAATAAATAAATAAGCCCCCGGAGAGGTAGAGACAGTAAGTTGCACATACACCATAGCTCGGCAGAAGTGAAGCGCCATATCTGGACGAAAATACTTTGTCCAAGCACGCTGCAACAGTTTCAACCGTCTCAGGTACGTCTGCCTGGCTCTGCAATACACTAGAGGACCAAGAAGACGAATTAAAACGGCAATTCATCACAGTGGTCCACATAAATGCCATTCAAAGCATACATTCTTCATGGCATCTGCAGAAAAGAAGAGATGCAACGGAACGACTAGAACAGGACAAGGCTGTAATGTGAGAGAGATGCAGCCTACAAACAAGCAAACATTGGTAGAGAAAATTACATGAACCTGAAACATTTAGAGGAGGGGGAACAAAACTCACCCTAGCAGCTTAGGCAGAGGGAACTGTTCCAGGAACTGCCTCACTGTGTCCTCACCATGCGTTCCTACAATGTAAAAGGCAGGGTGCGGTGATAGGTCAGCACCCAACAACAAATCAACTACCTGGTGTCTTTGTCGAAATGCCGAAGCTGAATTCACTACAATTTGGTGGGAGAAGGGATTAATCCCCAAGCCGAGGCTGAATTCACTACAATTTTGTGGAAGAAGGGACTAATCCCCAAGCCGAAGCTGAATTCACTACAATTTGGTGGGAGAAGTGATTAATCCCCAAGCCGAAGCTGAATTCACTACAATTTTGTGGGAGAAGGGACTAATCCCCTACGGTTACAACATCGGAGATGGGAAAATAAGCACACTCGCAGCTACGCTACCATTCCAGCGAACGACAGTGTAATGTACTAACATATAAACCCAAGGCACTGAAGGAAGCAGTGAGGCTGTATCGGGACGCACGGTCCTCACTAAGACAGGCGCAACCTAATCGTTGGACTTCAACCGTGGGGATCCCTCGAACCCTACCACTGAGATCGTACTTCCTCGCTCTCCCCGTCGCCAGAGGTAGGCAGGCAGGCGAGCAGAGGGGAGACCCCGCGCCTCGGCGAGGAGCGGCGCGGCGGAAATGACCCGAGCAGCCGGGGTCGATGCGGCGGGGAGAAGGTGCGATGGAAGGGGGAGGAAGGGGCGAACCTGGGTAGGAGGCGAAGTCGGCCGCCGCGCGGAGCAGGGCGTCCAGCTCGCCGGCATCCATCTCCGCCGCGGGATCCATCTGGTGGCGGTGGTGCTGCTGCTGCTTCTCGCCGCCCGCGGGCTCGCTCTGGGTTTTGGTTGGGGGATTTGGCTTGGCAACGAAGTTGAACGCCGCCGTACCAGCGCTGGACTGGAGAAGAGAAGTGATGTGTGCCGTGCCCGGGGTGCCTGCCCCGTGCGCGTGCCGCGTGCCCCGCCTTGTTGCGGGGCAGATGGGGCCCCGGCGCTGCCGACCTCGCTGAGACGGGTCTATCCGCAAACCGTGCGTGATCCCCGCCGTGCTCGTGCCCCGGCGGCGTGAGACTCAAGAGGCCTCCTTTCTCTGTTTGTGCTACACCAAAGAACAACTTCAACGCGCCCACCTAAACAGTCTGTGCGCGTGTCCATTTGACTCGAAACGGACGCAAAAATTGGTACAACGGATCCACACAAACGGGCCAACGTCTGTTTTTTGTTGGGGCGCCCCAGCCGAAATTTGGGCCGCATTTGCTTCGGCGTGGACACGCAGCGGACAGATGTCACGCTCGCCCTTGTCCTTCCCTAACCCGCCAGTCGGTTGCACATTGGCCATTCCCCTTTCTTTCCATCAACAATTGGCACACCCCGTCGCCCAGTTTCGGTGCCCAGGCCGATCGTACCCACATACCTCCGCTAGCAGCACGCCACCCCCCGTCGGCCCCATACTCTGTCGTTTGGTGGACCGTTTTCCCCGCCTTCGCAACACCCTGACGTTGACGCCACCACCCCCTTACCTCCCCTACCGGCACCACACAAGCACGGCTACCTCGATCATCGGACGCCTCCACGTCGATAGGCCTACTACTTGGCCTCGGAGAGACGCGAGGCTCTTCACCGACCATCTTCTTCCACCACGCCGGCAAGCTGTTCGACGGGTTGCCCGCAAGGTGCAAATGGACTCTGGTGACGAGTACTTTTTCCACAATTTCATTTGTGAATCGGATGATTCTTCAGGAGATTGTGGTTGATACTTTGGTCACCTATGACCACGTTAGTAGGCAGAGGCCGATATTCAAGGTCTCGGTCCCAGGGCATACTGTTGAATCGCAACAAAGAGAGCAGTCACTGCCTACTCTGGCAGGACTACTTTGAGTCCCCTAACCCGCTCTTCAAACGCCACCTATTCCAGCGCCGAATTCGGATGGCTAGATATGTGTTCAACCGTATCCGGTAGGAGGCGATGGCGTACGAGAACTATTGCGAGTGCAAGGAGGATGTCCTGGGAAAAATTGGCTTCTCTTATCAGAAATGCACTGCAGCTATTCAGATGCTTTCATATGGTGTACCCGGTGATCTTATTGATGAGTATGTCCAAATGAGCGAGTCCACGTGTCTAGACTCCATGTACAAGTTCTGCAAGGATGTGGTAGCAGTGTTTGGCCTGGAAATACTTGAAGGGGCCAACTGTTGCAGATACAACCCGATTGTTGGAGATCAATGCGAGTAGGGCCTTTTCCGGGGATGCTTGGTAGCATAGATTGTATGCACTAGGAGTGGAAGAACTACCCTTCTGCTTGGTAGGGGCAGTATATGGGCCATATCAAAGCTTGCACTATCATACTTGAGGCCGTGACTTCACAAGATATCTGGACTTGTCACTCTTTGTTTGGCATGGCCGGATCTCACAACGACATCAACGTGCTTCAATGCTCTCCGGTGTTTGCAAGGCTTACAGAAGGCAATTGCCCAGATGTCAATGTTGAGATCAGTTGCCACCACTACAACAAAGGATACTACCTAGTTGGTGGTATCTATTCTCAATGGACTACTGTTGTGAAGACAATCCCCAAGCCCAAGCACAAGAAAATGCCAGCAAGAATGTGGAGCGTGCCTTTGGTGTTCTTCAATGTCGACAGTCCTGCTAAAACATGGAGCACCAAGAAGTTGTGAGAGGTGATGATTGCTTGTGTGATCATGCACAACATAATTGTAGAGAACGAGCGTCCGGATTAAATCTATGGCCAAGGGTTTCAATTTTAGGGTGGACAATGTTGTGCCTGAACATTGAGGAGCGGCAACGTTTGCACAATTCACCGAATTTCATCATCAAATGTGTGATTGAAAAACTCACATTCAACTGCAAGATGATTTGATTGAGCATATGTGGACTCTCCTTGGCAACCAGTAGATGTATCGGATATTTTTCTTTCAAATGTATTTGAGACAATTTAAATTTTATTTGGCTTGTAAACTATGATATATTTATTTGGTTGTGAAACTATGAGAATTTGTATTTTCTTTGAATTACGTGAACTTGATATGTTGCAAAAAGTGCTCACAAATGGCCGCAAGAACCAAAATGCGCTCGCGTGTTGGATGCACAACCGACCCAACCGCGGAAGGGGGCGGACACGTCGACCCAAACGGACAAAACACACATCCATTTGGGTTAACGCGTTGGAGTTGTCTTTCGGAGATGTTCATATGAGTAGGGTGTGCGTGTGTGTGTTCATAAGGGTGAGTGTATGCGCGTGCATATGAGCGCTTGCATCTATAATGTGTTAAAAAAACCTGGCCATGGGTGGCAAGGCCCGACGCTCGGGGCAGGTGTGGCCTCACTTTGTTTCTCAAAAACTTATTTTTAATTTTAGTTAATCTATTCTATACTTGTTTTGACAAACTATCTATTTTATATTTATCTATAATCTATAACTACTAATAAAGTACATAACGCTTCTGCCCATCTGCTGCACCGTTTTGCAAAGAAAAAAAACCTCTACTCTTTCTTGAAATCAACTCGCAGTTCCGGTTTAGGTGATTTCAGATAAAACGTTTACTATTTGCGCAAAAACTCCGATCCTATAGTTTCCTCAAACCAACCTGCGGTCCAGGTTTAAGTGACTTCGGAAAGACTTTTTGTTGTTTGCGGAAAACACCCTGACATTTGGTTTAATTAACTTGCAGTTCATATCATATGTTTTTAAAAATAGTCATATCTTTTAAAGCGTAACTTCAATTTTAACATATTATATATGAAATTTAATTAAAAATATGTAGAATCTGAATATGATATTATTTTACTTGTTAACTATTTTTAAAATGTTATTTAGAGTGCAACCTTAATCAATAGTGCATGATCCACCTCTCTTTCGTATCAATGTAGATCCGAAAAAATGAATACCTCAGTAAAATTAGATTGGAGACGAAAGAAATTATCTATAACAATGCATGGACACGTCGGCAAAACCTCACACGGAAAAAAAAAAAGCATATTTCTCATCTTATGCAAAAAGAGAGAAAAGCCCTCTAGTAGAAAAACCCTCATTCATCCTGGTTCGTGAGGGCTATTGGTCCCGGTTCCCGAACCGGGACTAAAGGGTCGTCACTAAAGTCCCGACTCTTTAGTCCCGGATCGCCCAGGAACCTGGACAGATGGGGACTCCACGTGGCCGCTGCCGCTTGCCCAGGTAGGGGGGCTTTTGTCCCGGTTGGTGCCACCAACCGGAACCAAAAGGCTTCCACGCGTCAACATTTCAGAGGCTTGGCTTTTTATTTTATTTTCTAAAGGGGGGGTGGGGGTTTTTGTATGGTTAATTTACGGGGTTTCATATATTGTATTAGCTAGCTAATAGAGAGAAGTGTCCTCTCTTATCTCCGTGCTTGGTCGACGCTACGTATAGAGAGGACTCAACACGCTAGCTAGCTAGTAAGCAAATGAAGGAAACTATTAAGTATACAAAAGATCGTCATGAACATATACAGAAGTGATCGACCTCCCCTTCTCTGAGAGATTGGTCGAACAACAAGTTTTCATATATCTTACCGACGCTACTGGCTACATATATATAATGTGTAAGATCTCTTACAATACCCATATGAACTCAACTTCCACATGCATGGTGGTATTCTCCGGCTTCATTGATGACATGGTCAAAAAAGAATCCAGCCAATTCCTCTTGAATTGCTCACATGCAATCTTCTGGTAGGAGTTCATTCCGCATCTCCCACATCTAATTTGCATAAGGGGGTCAATACATATATATGAATGAAACTCAACAGAAATGATGGTAATAAAATAAACTTGTGAATATTTTTGCTTACGCACTTCATATTGTCTTTTTGAGTAGCCCCGCCTATTCTTGACCGTCGCGTTATAGATGAACTCGAAGACGTAATATCCATAGTAATCATTCCTGGCTTCCTGCCACAAGCACTTTACGAGAAATAAAGGTCAATCAAACTGATAATGAAGCATTATAAATGACATTGATGATAGTAGTTAGAATCAACGGGAGATGCGCGGAACTAGCTAGCTAGTAGTACTTACTTTCGGGTATTTCCGTAGCAGATCCCGCGGCAATGAAGTAACTTGTGCGGTGAATACTTTCCAAACCCTGCGAGACAAAAAAACAATTACTTGATATCGTGAAATGAACAAAGTTGCTGATATGGTGCAATAATGATCGAATCAACTTACTTCTCGAGCATCTTAGACATGGTCGCATACTCCTTGAGATCTTTTCATCTCGAGTTTAAGAAGTTTACTAGTCCTTGCTCAAGCTTAATATCTAGGAGAATATAGTGGAAGTTGTGCATGCATGCATAACTCATCAATTACATTAATTACTATAACAGTAATAATTTAGGGAAACCGAATATGCACAAGATAGTAACACTCACTTGAAGTTGTAAGGAAAGACTATTATATCTTTGTTTTGTTTTATTACCAAAGATCGTAGCAAGTTGTCCTCGGTTTCTTTGGCCTTATATTTAACTGTAAATTCATCTATGAGATTTGTGTTAATGAACCCAATATCATACATTTCATTTTGTCTACATTCGACGATCTTCAATTTGCATAATATAGTGAGGATAATTATATATACATGTAATGAAAGAGATGAGCTATATATAGAGACTTAATGATAGAAGTAATACTTATAGACAGTAGCAAGTGACCGTTAATTTATCGAGGGTCTTTAGATTGAAAAACTGGAAGAACTCCTCAAATGGAACAAACAACTCCTCAATTCCAACAAGGTCGTGCACATCCTCTTTAACTTCCAGCGTCAAAGTATCGATTTTCTTCCCAGCTGACAGCGCCTTTTTGCAGGTTTCCATGTACCAATCATGGAATCTTCGCATCATCGTTGTTAGAGTAGTTCCATCTTTGACGTGAGGCTTCCCGTACTCGTATTTGAATAAGTCTGGCTCCATTATAACAAAATGTGCATCATCGTAATCTCCAGGATTGGTACCGGGCAAGACCCTCGGATGATTAGCGACGATATCGCTAGACACCTTGAGCTGGGGGCACGATTGGTTCGCTTGTTCGCCGAGCTGGGGGATTTTTGTTCTTCGTTCTTGTAATCTTTTGTCACTGCAAGTACTTCCCGACTGCTTCGCTTCCTTATTTGTCTTTTCAGTAATGTGCTCATAGTTGGTTTTTGGCGGAGACGGTGGTGGTCACTGCAGGGCATCCAAAGTGCGCTTCGCTTTAACCGGATCTATCTTCTCCTCCGGAGGTGGATGTCTCTTAGCTCTTTGCGTTGCGAAGTAGTTCCTCACTTGGGCTTGACATATCTCCTCGTTTTCCTTCTGGGTCCTCTCGTATGGTAACTTCTCTGGAGTCTTGAGAGATGGACCGAATCTGTATTGCCTCCCACTTGTACTGCTAGACGCCGGAGCGGGGCGAGCGGCTGCGACTTTCTTCTTTAGTTGCTTACAAGGCAGAGGAAAAGGACTGCGACGCGCCGGAGCAGCCGGAGCGGCGGCGGGTCTCTCTTCCACCCTTGCTGACAAGGCGGAGAAGGAGGAGGCTGGCTGGTCGAGCGCGCCGGCGCAGGCGGAGAAGGAGGCGGAGTGCCGCCATGCGCCAGAGAAGGAGGCGGAGTGCCCTGATCACTCGCCAGAGGAGCAGGTGGATGAGGAGGCGGAGTGCCCTGACTCGCCGGAGGAGGAGGAGGAGGAGGCGGAGGCGTCCAGTTCGGAAGGTTGATGAGCTCCTTCCTCCATATGCATGGAGTCTTCAAAGCAGAACCCAGCCGAGTCTCCCCTTCACCGGTAGGGTGGTCAAGCACAAGCTCCTCAAATCCCTCCATTATTTCTTCCACCGTCACCCTAGCATATCCTTCTGGAACTAGATGGCAGTGAAAAGTTACGCTGGGTTCAGGAGGTCGAACAGAGCCGACAGCCGCCTTGACTTTGTACTTCTCCCATTGCATCATAAGGTGGCAATGTTGAGACTCTGTGATAGCATCCACGGGGTAGCTAGCAGGAGCCGTGAAGATAGGCTCTAGCTGAAGCTGCTCGGTGGAAGCCACGCAACTTCTCTGCTGAGATGGCGGGGTAGCTTCGGCAGGTCGCTTGCTTCGAACTACATCTCGTTCCTCTAGCTTCTGTACCCTTGAGTGCAGCTCCTGCAGTTTGCTCTGCTCCTGCAGTTCGCTCTACTCCACCTTCCTCCTCCTCTCTTGGCATTTGTAACCGCCTGCGTCCGGAAACCCAGCCTTCCACGGAACGGAGCCTGGCGTACCTCCTGTCCGTCCAGGGTGCTCAGGATTCCCGAGGGCCATTGTGAGCTCGTCCTTCTCTCTGTCTGGAATGAACATCCCTTTCGGCGCTGCGTTAATATAGTGATGAAGCTTCGTGAGGGGTATTCGCAGTTGCTCCCTCGTCCAAACGCACTTCCCTGTTACAGGGTCCAAGGTTCCGCCAACCCCGAAGAACCAAGTCCGGCAACGAACTGGCCAGTTCAATGTCTCTGGTTTGGCCCCTTTATCAAGCAGGTCGTTCTCAGCCTTGGCCCACAACGGTCGGTCTTTGAGGTAGCCACCTGACCCCGTTCGGTGGTGATGCTCCTTCTTCGCAGCATTTATCTTGTTTATGGCTGACATCTTCTTACTCCTCTCCTATGTATTATTGGCCACAAATGCGTCCCATTGATCTCTGAGCTTCTCGTACCGGCCGATGAATTCTCGTGTCTTTTTTTGGTCGACAAACTTTGCTTTCAGGTCATTCTTCCACTTTCTGAATAGATCTTCCATCTTCTTGAGAGCAAAGGACTTGATCAATGGCTCTTTAACTGGATTCTCCGGATCGTCCTCTTCCGGTAGGGTGAAATTTACCTTCAGCGATTTTCAAAGATCAGCTTTTTGTCTATCTTCGACAAAAGAAACTTGAAGCTCTTCATCCTTAGGCTGATTCCATAGCTCTATACTGATCGGGATCATGTCCCTAACAAGAACCCCGCACTGAGCAGTAAATGCCTCCTTGGTCCGGAGGGGTTCAATCGGTTGGCCATCGCGCGCGATTGCTGTGATTGTGAACCTTTCATCTGATCACAACTTTTTCTTCGGGCCTCGTCTCTTTACCGAAGTTGTGCTCGATTCTGAGGGCTAGAAATAAGAAGAAAGACGAGAGTTAATATGTGTAGATACCAAAACAATGAATGCATCAATTAGCTATAGTCAGCACATGCTTAATTAATATATATACCTGGCCGGACTCCGTTCGGTCACCGGAGTCGTCATCACGGCCTCCTTCTTACACCGGCATTCGGTCACCGGTCACGGTCTCCTCCATTGTTCGAGGACCGTAGCCTGCTTCTTCACCCTCTCCTTCCAGACCATCGCTTTCGTTGAGATACGACATGGCATCAGCTTCGGCTACGATTATGTCCCCCAACACCCCCTCTGCTTCCTCGTCTCGGTCGTGCTCCATAGTTTCTGCAAATATTACAACATAACAATTATTATACAAACATCACAGATGGATATATTAGTGGCAAACGTAGACCTAGCTATAGCTATTCACAACAAGGAATTATATTAATTAATGGCATCGACGCTTCTCTAGGGTTTGGGGTGGCCTCGGCAACGCTTAAAGGGTTCAGGGTGGCCTCGACGACGACGCTCTTTTAACTTGGTAAAGGAGGGGGTATATCGACAACGACGACATACATACATGGAAAAAATGTTAGCGGGGAGGGGGTATATCGACCCCCCTCATGTCGAAGTTATCGGGGAGGGGGTATCAACCCCCCTCCCCCTCATGTTGAATATATGTTGAATTCCCGAGAGAGTTAGGAACCGGAGGGGGAATCCTCCCTCCTCATGTCCGAAGAGTTTTTACTCCCTCTCTCCCATGAAACATTCATCGAACAAACTTAATATGAGTTTTAACAGAAAACATTCATCGAACAAAATTACAACAGAAAAATTGACCAAGTTTTCATATATCATCATCAACATCTACTACAAAAAAATTGACATATTCTTTGCATATGAACATACACACATTTGCATATTCGACAATAATATCACCAAAAAAATTCTATGAAGTTAACATTAAAAATTCTAACTTTTGCATATTCCTAGAACCCTCGAACCCTCGACCATATAGAACCCTCGACCCTAGAACCCTACCACCCTCGAACCCTCGACCCCTCGACGACCCTCGCCCCTCGAACCCTCGACGACCCTCGACCCCTCGGTGACCCTCGACCCTCTACCCTAGTTCCCGACCCTAGACCGCTCGGCGATCCTCGACACCCTCATTCTCGATAAAAAAGAAGAAAAAAAAGAGGAGAAGAAGAAGGAATAGAGGAGTAGAAGAAAAAATAGATTTCCACTCCTCTATTCCTTATTCTTCTCCTCTTTTTTGTTTCTTCTTCCTCTTCTTATTTTTTTCGACGTCCCCCTCATGTCATGTCCGACGTCCCCCCTCACTTTAACAAAAAAACTACCTTAGAAAAAAGACTTGCTTCGCCGCGGGTGCGCTCGGTGCGACGTGGACTCGATGGAAACACTTTATGAAAATGCGGTGGTGGCCAGGCCGGGCGGTTCTCTTTTCCTTCTTCATTTTTCCTTTGTTTTTTCTTATATGTTTGTTTTCGTTTTCACTCTACATTTTCGTACATATGAAAAAAAATGAAGTTTCTATACAAAAGTGCACAATTTTTATGAACAAATTACAACATCTAAATTAAGTACACATCTAAACTTAATTAGGAAAATGCATCTAAACATAGCAAAATTCATCACAATGAACATCAAAATGCACTCTAAATAAAATATAAAGACAAAATCATCATCATCCATCTATAGAGGGCGGCCGACGACGAGGAGAATGAGCTAACTGGGGCGGCGCGAGCTCACTCTGCTGGGGACGGCGACGAGGAGGCAGGGCACGGCGACAGTGGTGAGAAGGCAGGGCACGACGACGACGACGAGGAAGCAGGGCACGGTGACGACGACGACGGGGCAGGGGCGCGGCGGCAGGTGACAGGAGGCGTACGGGGCAGGGCGCGCGTCGGCGCGTCAAGTCAGGGCAGAGGGGCGCGACGAGCGGCGCGCCGGGGGCAGGGTATGGCGAGGGCTAGCTCGGGCTAGCTCGGGCAGCCTGCCGACGTTGTGGATGGATTCACCGCTGTCAGGGGAGAGGAGGAGGAGAGATAGAAGTGGGAATGGGCAGTTCTAAAATTTTCCTAAGTGCTACTTATATAGCAAAGGCTTTGGTCCCGGTTCGTGGCACCAACCGGGACTAATGCCCCCTTGTAGTCATGGTTGGTGGCACCAACCAGGACTAAAAGGTGGGCATTGGTCCCAGTTGGTACCATGAACCGGCACCAATGCATACCTGTAGTCCCGGTTGGTGCCACCAACCAGGACTAAAGTCCTTGTGCTGCCCGCGTCGCGGCACGAAAGTTTAGTCTCACCTTGCTAGTTGAGGAAGCTCGAGAGTGATTTATAAGCCCCACTCCCGCTACCCTCTCGAGCTCCTCTAAAATGCAGGCTTTCGGGCCTAGACACACTGTATCTGCCTGTGGGCTTACTGGGCCTTCTGCGGGCCTGAATCCTGGCCCATGGGTTGGTTTCTAGTCGTATTCAGGCCGTGGTGGCCCAGTAGGCGGCATTTTTTTTTTACTTTTCACATTTTTTTGTTTTCTTTGGTACTTTATTTTTTATTTTTTTCTACTTACAACAAAATACTTACTTTTGCTATTTTTATTTATTTTATTAAGGTTTACTTATTTTATTTTATTATACTTTATTTCATTTTGTTTCTACATATTTATTTTATGCTTTATTTTTGTATTTTTTTATTTTTTTCTACTTTCAACAAAATACTTTCTTTTTGTTTTCTTTTTTGCTTTTTGTATTTATTTTATGAAAATTCTTTTTGCTTTTAATATTTTGAACAGAAAATACTTTGATAATTTTAGTTGCATAAATTATATATAATTTTAGTTTCAATAATATTAGATGTTTATAAAAGCTTTTTAGTTGATTCCTTTAATACCAGTTCTAAGGCCGTTACAAAGGCATTTTATTTGGCACCGGTTCTAAGGCTGGGGCCCCACGAGCACCTTTACTACCGGTTCGTGGCATGAACCGGTAAAAGAGTTTTTTAGTTGATTTTTTCTGCAGTTGTTTTTTAGTCCCACCTCGGCAAGCGAGAGGCACTCGCAGCGGTTTATAAGTCTTGAGTGTAGAGACGATGAAGGAGAGGCGCAGTGCTCACCTGCATGTTTCTACTTACTGTTGCTATTTTTATTTATTTTATTATAGTTTATTTATATTACATTATTAAAGTTTATTTTGTTTCTACTTTTTTATTAAAGTTTTTCTGTTTCTAATTATTTATTTTATTTTGTTCTACTTATTTATTTTCTTTTCTTTTTGCTTTTTTTATTTATTTTATGAAAATTCTTTTTGCTTTTAATGTTTTACACACAATAGCCCTCTCCCCTGGCTGGATTGGTACCAGTTTGTCGCCTGACCCGGCCCGAAAGACAACGTTTTGGTACCGGTTTAGGCCACAAACCAGTACCAGTGGTGTTGGGCCAGGAGCGGGGCCCATTGATCCCGGTTCGTGCCGCCAACCGGGACCAAAGGGGCCAGACGAACCAGGACCAATGGCACCACGAGGCCCGGCAGGCCCCTGGCCTCACGAACCGGGACCAATAGGCCCATGGGTACCGGTTCGTGGGCGAACCGGAACTAATGGGCTTATCTGGCCCGAACGAATGCCCTATTTTCTACTAGTGGCCTTAAGATTGACTACGTTACACGTTGTGATTGTGTGAGCACAGAGGCCACCATCGGCGAGTCCGGTAGAAGGAGAAGTGGCAACATAGATGGGATGCCGTGTTCAAATAAATAACATGAACCTATTGGGTTTATGAGTCACGGTTATTGGGTTAGGGTCGTGTGTCATTTTTTTCGTTGCAACGCACGGGCTCTTGTGCTAGTCTATATCTAATATTAAATGAAGGATTGTTTCTTCACTTTTTTAACCATCAATGGATTTCGTATATCATCCTTTGTTTTCCTATGTTGTTGCGCTGCATCACACGTCAAAATAGAAATTGCCATGGACAGGAACCGAACCAAGATGATGAGGGGAGCGCTGGCCGGTGCAAACCAACTCAATTAGCTAATGATGTTGTGCAAAAACAAAGGAATGTAACCTCTTATTTGTTAAGACTAGGTAATTGCCCGTGCGTTGCAGCGGGGGTATACCTGCTCTAATGGTTCAACACGAACAACAATCTTGTTTTCTTCTTGAAAGGTGATCGTGAATTCAAAACATATTCAACAATTTGAAAATTATGTCCATCAAATTTTAGAAAATGTTTGCAAAAATTCAAACAGATACGTAAATAACGAAAAGACGAACCATCACTTAAATATTTTTTAGGGGATACATAGAGGTTGTTTTATGATTTTATTTAGTCCATGACGCATCGGTTAAACAAGGGTTTTTGTGTTCTATACAATGCTTGTTCCCAGAAAAATTGACACAACTTTCTATGACGCAATGCTAGGTCAAGATGAGACGTAGTTTATGACATGACATTTTAAAAGTCCTTATCTCATCCTGACATAGTCTAATTGTTTTTCTTCATTGCAACACATGGGCATATTTGCTATATCTCTACCTAATAGAGGATAAGCGGCAACACAAATATGATATCTCGCGAAAATAAAGGAGATGGACCTATTGTGATCTTGAGTGATGGTTGTTGGGTTAAGAGCGTGTGTTATGTTTTCTCTTCCGTTGCAACGCACGGGCTCTTTTGCTAGTAAGGAGAAAGCGGGCTCGAACCCAGTTCTGGCGGATGCAACATTGGCGCCCTAGCCACTGCGCTACTTACCTTCTTGTGATACATGTGAGGGATTTTCTGTAAATGAAACAAAGCGGACGCGATTTGTAAAGGAAAAAAATCGAATCGTTTTTTAACTTATGGGTGGCATAGTGGATAATTTATTCACAACTTCGCGGGCAACTTCGGTGATGGACGACCAGAAGCGATAGCCACTTTATTATTAGATTAGAATAGAAATAGATAAAGATAAAGATAAATATTAGGTATAGGTATAGACTAAGATATAATGCATCAAGAGTGGCCTTAACATCGTGATATGGAATTCAAAATCTAGCCACAACATCTTATATCTTAGGTATAGAAAAAATATATCATACTCCCTCCGTCCGAAAATCTAGCTTCAACATCTTATATCTTATAGAATCACTCGCTCGCCTTGCAAGATTTGGTCGCAATATATAAATAAACCCACAACATGGGAAAGAGTTCGGCAGCCGGTGAGCACCGCTCAAACAGCAGCCGAAGGGACAACCGAAGAAAGCAGAGGCGATCTCCGCCTTCCTTCCGACCATGGCGCTCGTAAGTAGCAACGCACGCTCCATTGCCCTCTTCCTGGTCCTCGCGATGGCGACGTCCTCCTCCATGTGGTCATGCTGCCACGCGCGTAAGCAGCAACAATCTCTCCACGATTTTTACTTTGCATTTTCTGTTTGGTCGACTACGAGGTGCATATAACAACCTAAATATGTTCTGATATATGCAGTTGGGACATGGAATTGCACCGCCTCCGAGACGCAGCCCTGCAGCATGTTTAAGTTGCTTGGTGGAGTGCAAACACAGGACACCAGGGCTTAGTCCTCGCTACCACTGCAACCGCCTCGTCCACCCCGAGCAGTGCTGCTGCAAGCGTGGCCTAACTCAGAGCGACAGCCATGATGGCTGAGCGGTGTACATGGCTGGCACCGAATGCTTTCACTGCCACCGAATGGACCAGCTTGTAATGCGTCAACCTAAGATTCAATAATATGTTGTGTTTCTCCGGAATAAACTCCTTCCGTTCCATAATGTAAGACATTTTTTGACACTATACTAGAGTAAAAAAACGTCTTACATTATAGGACAGATGGAGTAATAATTAGCAACACGAGCCACAAATGTGCTAAGAGCGAGTAGAAAAATAGTACTCCCTCCGCCCCAAATTAAGTGACTCGACTTTGTACTAAAGCTAGTACAAAATCGAGTAATTTATTTCTCCTTCCGCGAGAGGCACGCCTCTCGGAAACAGAAAAAATATGTTTTTTCTCTTCCTCGAGAGGCATGGTTTTGCTTCCGTGAGAGGCACGACCTTGCGTCTCGAAAACGAAAAAAACACGTTTTTTTCTTTCTTTTCCTTCGGCGAGAGACACGGTTTTGCTTCTGGAGAGGCACAACCGTGCCTCTCTGAAACGGAAAAAATAAACATATATTTTTTCCTTCCGCGAGAGTCACGGGTTTACCTCTTGTGAAGGCACGGATTTGTTTTCGTGAGAGGCACAATCGTGTCTCTTTCGGAAAGGAAAAAGAATGTGCTCCCATTCGGGTTTTTTTGTGAAAAAGTTTGTCAAAACTTGTCAACATGGGATTTAGTTTTGAAGACCTCGACGCGAGTAATTCAGCGGTGAAAGCGGCTCGAGATTTGGACACACCGTTTAAGACTTAAGAGATAAAATATTTTGAATAAACGGATATACGAAAAAAAACTCTCAGGTTGCGACAAGTGACGCATATGTAGTGGACCACTTGTTGCAACATGACGAGATGGGAGTGATGTTTGCAAGGAGTGTTCTTTAATTAGTGATTTCGCAGTTTTTTCTTATGAGACAATCCTACATGGAGACGAACAGAGTTTGACGTACGTAACAACGGACGGATGAAAAAAAAAACATACCAAATGTGGGAGGAAGAACTCCTTCCCATTATTAGTAGGTAAAAAATAGGCACAGAGCTATTGAGGTATAGAATAGGTAATAGGTATATTAAAAAATGTTCGTGTTTGCAAAATTTGTTTAGGGTTTTCAAATTGTTCTTGGTTTTAAAATTGTGTTCAAAAAATTTAAAAAGTGTACATATTTTCAAATTTTCTTGTGATTTTCAAATCATTCCCTGTTTCAAAACTTTGTTTCTCAAGATTTTAAAAATCACATTAAAAAATGTTCAGGATTTAAAAAAAAGAATTTTCAAACAAATGTTCATGCTTATTTTTTTTGAAATTTCATGATTTGTTAGAGTTTCTCAAAATTAAATTGGATTTCCAAACATTAGCCTTTTTAAAAAGTCATTCATAATTTCCAAACAAATCGAAACAATTCAAAAAGGTGTCTGGATTCTATGTTATAATTGTAGTTCTTAAACATGCATGCTCCTCATTTTTCACTAACATTTGTCTCCCTTATCCGGAAGAGGTCGGAAGTTCAACTCCCAGCTAGGGCTCTCAGTCGAGGGTCTATGGTTATTTAATGCTGAATGAAACAACAATTTTTAATGTAATTAGTACCACAGTGGGTAATAAAAAATATCAAAAATAATGATATGGGTGGATAGACCAAAAAATCAAAGAAACTCGCTGTCCTTTATTATAGGTATTCAAAAAATGTTCATATTTTCAATATTAATTCAGGGTTTTCAAATTGTTCTTGGTTTTAGAATTTGTTCAGAAAATTCAAAAAGTGTTTGCGTTTTCAATTTTCGCTCCTGATTTTCAATTTTTTCTTAATTTCAAAACTTTGTTTCTAGGGTTAATTAGATAAATGCCACCCCAATTATGGTGATTCACAAAAATGCCACTGCAATTTCCAAACTTTGAAAAATGCCATTACAATTTTTGCAAACTTTGAAAAACGCCACTGCAGACTTCGTTTTGAAAAAAAAAATGAAATTTCAAAATTTGTTCGAGTTGTTCAAAAATTTGTTCATTTTTCTAACAACAGCTATTTTTTACAAAGTTATTCACAATTTTCCAATAAAATCAGAAAAAATCAAAAAGGTGTTCAGTCAACGTTACAATTAGTTCTTGAACATGCACACTACTCATTTTTTTGTAATGTTTGTCAACCCCACTGGTTAGGTAGTCTCCCTTACCCGGCAGAGGTTGAAAGTTCGGTTCCCAGTGAGGGCTCTCTGACTTTCTCTTTTCTTTTTTTTGCAAGTTTGATTGCTACCATGCTAACAGACGTGCTCACACAACGACCACTAACGGGCCGCCCTAGTTGGGGCTCTCTACGTTTTTGTCGTTTTCTTTGCGAGTTCAATTCCTAGCATGCTAACGGGCCCGCTCGCAGAGCGGCCACTAATAGGTTGGTCCAGTCGGGGAGTCTATGGCTATTTGACGTTGAATGAAGAAGCGATATTAAAAAAATGGTATGGGTGAAGAGACAAAAAATAGGTTCCTTCATTATTAGGTAGAGATATAGATATAGCCTCAAGACCTTATATCTTATAGAATCAATCGCTCACCTTGTTAGATTGGGTCGCACCATTTATAAGCCCAAGGCAAGGGAAAGAGCTCAATACCTAAAGAAAGTAGAAGCGACCTCCACCTTCCTTCCGCCCATGGCGCTCGACAGTAGCAACGCACGCTCCATTGTCATCTTCATGCTGCCATGCACGTAAGAAGCAGCAATCCCTGCAGTATGTATAAGTGTCTGAACGAGTGTAGTGCTAGGGCACTAGGAATTGTTCCTCACCCCCGCCGCAACCTGTTAGAGTATGTAACTAGTGGAGTGACCCGCGCATTTGCGCGGCTAGATTTACCATATTATCACATTTCATATTTATACTTACCAATTATTTGCCTCATAGTTAACTATATTTGGTTTAATTGACTCTATTCTATCATTGAGGTACGCTCAAATGTAAAAAATTTAATTGTAAGTAAAACTACTATACGTATCATCTTTGGTTTATGGTATATTTCTTCGGTAATTAATATGTTTCTTTTAATGACTTCCATTCATACCCATCTCTTTACTTGCCTCGATTACTCGGACAAAATGATGTATTTACCGATGTATATTCGTGAAATGTTTTCAAAACATTTTTTTTAGGTAATTGTATTGTCTTGCATAACTGACTTGTATTTCATTAGTGATTATGCTATATTGCGACCTTCAAATAAATATTTCTTAGTCAACTATTAATATCCATCGGATCAAGAGATTCTCATTCTTTGAATCTGCCCAGAACATAGTGTTGACTGGTTCTCAATAATGACTTAAAAGTTGTTTTGAAATGGAAAACACAAATATTGTTTATTACAACTGAATAAGTTATTACATACAGACATCATTTGTCATTTCCAACTTTAGTGAACCACATATCAATTTTCTTCATCCGTAGATACACTCAATTGCACGTAAAAAAAGGGCACTCCTGATGTCACCTTTTTTCATGGGCACCTTGCATGCATTGTCTATTTATGCATGCATGTTATCTTGCCACTTCCAGAATTCTTTCGGATGGTGTGCATTCCCCTAGTGACATTCAGTTAATGCAAGTCTAAAGAAGTGAGCCAATCAAATATTTGTAGAAGAATTGATGTAAAACCCAGATACCGGAGTTCAAGTTCTCATGGTCATGAATTTGGATTCCTATTCATTCAAAGCAAAAGCTATGAGACCTACCTAGCTGGCTTTTCTGTCAAAAGTGGATGCATTCCTTCACTCGCCCCTTGTCTACTCATATATTTTCCTTTTGATGCCGATGATTTTTATGTTGATATATATGAGTAGAGTTTCATTTACACTGGTCTCACGTGACTACATACCGCTTGCTACATAACATAAGTAAAATCGTTGATCTTATGGCAATTTTTTTCATGTTTCCGTTTTATTGTATTTTATTTCCCATATAGACTCAGCTGATAATTTTCACAAAGCGCTTATCCAAAATATAGATAGTTAATGGATTGTAGATTGAGTGTATTTTACTTACCATTCTCAACCCAATAGAATAAAGTTTTTTTCAACTATCGTATCTACAGTAGAATTCAATAAAAGTTGCAATATTCAATATGGTCAATTATTTCTACACGTGTGTCTTATATATTCTGTAGATGTATAGACTGGCTCGACTAAGAGACTCATAACGACCTAGTCAAGCTGTTCTGGTCCGATTCAGAATAGAAAGGAAAGGAGAGTTCATGTGCCTGGTTCAGATATATATACAGAAATAAGTGTGTGGCTATGATGCCACCGGCCTACAGTTCTAACTTAGTGGCCTTAATTATTTGTACTTTGTATATGTGCCTGGTCTTCTCGAACGTGTAGCTTTTGCATGTGTACATGACAACGTGAAAGTTAAATATGCAAATAACATTCTGATCGGACGATGCAAATAATGTTAGCATGATCTTATCAATTTGTCAAAATTCAGAAAGAGTAGATTCCTATCAAATAATATGAATTGAAAAAAAATAACCACTGAATTTAAATGACCTACCCCTAGGATTGCTCTTAAATATGTCTGTTTCATTTTATCTTATTACAGCCCAACTAAACTACATGAGTTAATCACCTTTGTATATTTATTATATTTGCTTCATTTTGGCAACATCATTTTTTTACAATTAGTTTTAGCAATGTTATCTTTTTAGGGGTATTTAGTAACATTATCTTTTTTTAGGGCAACATTATCTTTTTTTTTGAGAAACAGGGCAACGTTATCTTCTTCTTTTCTGAGTTAGACAGGGCAACATTATCTGTGTGGCTTAACACACCTTTGCTGTTTTTTTATCTCCTTCTATCTTGTATCGGGCCTAATAGCTTGTCCAATCATACTGCTTGCGGCCCAACACCACGACCTGCTAATCTATTTTTCTATTTCTATTTCTCTTTCTCTATTTGTCTTATTCGGTGATTGTGTTTAAAGACAGCCCAAACCATAGTCTATGATTGATTTCCTTTGCAAGAGACGTACATGAGACGGACACATCTTTCCTTGGTTCTGGCTGTTTTTTACCACGTACATGTTGTTTATGTTTGTACTTGTCAAAAAATTGCTCTTGGATGTTCATGTCTTTTGAGTACCAGCTGTCCGGTCTTGTTTTTTTTATTAAACATAAAATACAGATTTTTCTTAACATGGAAAAAGAGTTTGGATTTATTAATTTGCTGAAATCATGAACCAATTTTTGTATGAAATTGTGGATGACATGATGAGATGTACTATTGTGATGGGACTTTTCTTTGGGTGGAAAAAGAGAAGTCCCTGGAGCGCTCGGACTCTTTTATACTTGGCAGCCGTGCTCTCCTTTTATTATGTGTTGGGAGCGGTCACTTCCTTCCTTTTTAGTTAGCCGATGGCAGCTGTATAATGCAATACAAAGTCAGATTGTCTTGGACAGGCCTTTTTACTTAGAGAAGGCATGTGACTTGGTTCAAAGACGTGCCAATATTTTTACGTGCCACACCAATATGTCTATTCAAGACTATATTTGTATGTAACGTTACATCTTTTAAATCTTAACCATCAATTTATAATATCAACAATCAAGATAATTTAATATATGTGGACGAACGTGATGCTTTGTTTGCCTCTTGTCTTAATTATATATAATAGATGGGCCTAATGGGTCCATTAGTCTTAGGGTTAATTAGAGATAAGGGTTGTTTGCTTAGGACTCAAGTAAGCCTTGCTTGGGAGTCAAGTAAACCTCTCTATATAAATAGAGGAGATGTATCAATCTAATCAAGTAAGAATTAAGAAGGAAATCCCTTCCCTCTTGCCCGGCCGTGGGTAGAAAGGCCCCCGACCGGCCCTCTCGCACCCTCCTTCTAGCAGCGCCATAACAATTTGGTATCAGATAGCTTCGGTTCGATCATGTCTTCACTGCCGCCAAGCCCGTCTCTTCCGCTGCCGACCTCCACCACCGCGTCGCTGCCCATCACCACCGCACCGCTGATCTTCCCGTCCGCGTCGCTGCTCTCCCCATCCGCGCCGCTGGACTCCACCGCCGTTGCCTCCACCAGCCAGATGCCTTCCTCCACCGCACCCCCTGCCGTCGTCTTCACCCCGGAGCAGGTCACCGGGGTCCTCAACGACCTGGTCACTGTGACGCCCCAAGACCGGAGCTTCAGATGCCTTCCAGGGTTTCCGAGATTCGTTGTGTGATTTGTTTTGTTCGTTGCATTCATCCTTGCATCATGTGCATTGCACCATGTCATCATGCCAGCATGCCATTTAGTTTTTATAACTCAGCTAAATAAATTGCATGGATCTTCGGTCCATTTAAATTGAGGGATATTCACAATGGTGATTTCTCTTTATAACATACCCTCCCAATATAAGGGAACTATAACAAAATATTCCATTTATTTGGAAGCCATCGAAACAAACTTGCATTTTAAATCTCTCTCGTTTTAAAATATTCTATGTCTTGATCTTTCTCCAAATACTTAAATTCCAGTTGTGGCACTTTGAAATATGTCAAAGTAGCTCCATGCCAGTGTTCATCTCAACTTGTATTTATTTGGCCCTCCAAATGGATATTTTGCTTCTATCTCTTTTCTATAAATAGAGAAGGATTTCCCCCTTCTTTTCTTTTAATCCAGCCTGCTAGGCCTCCTGGCCTCCCCCCTCCACCGAAATGGCCCAAGGCCCACCTAAACCTCTGTTAACCCTAGCCCCTGCCCGATCCCCATCTCTCCTGATTGCCTCCCTCGCGCCGCCATCTCCCTCTTCCTCGATCCCCACACGCTCGCCCGCTGCCAGCGCCAGGGAGAGCCCCCGCGCCCGATCCCCTCGCCGCCCTCCTCCTTGATCCGGCCTGAAATCACCGTCGTCGCGCCTCTTCACCTCCGCGATGTCCATCCCGTGATCCGACGCCCCTAGCCTCGTCAGCGCCCGAGCGCCTCCTCCGCGAGCTCGCCTGCCCGCACGGCCATGGTGCCGCCGGCCTCCTTGGTTCGCCCGCGCCCTGCTGCCGTTGCTCTTCTCGCGTGCCGTCCCCGACTCATTCGCCTTGCCGACCCCGCTCCTCTCGGTCCCTTGCCTCGTCGCCCGAGTTCCTGCTCCCTTCGTCCACGGTGCCGCTGCCTCGCCCGAGCTCTCCGCTCGACCAGGAGCTCGTCAACTCCGGCGCATGCCCCAGCCTCCTCTGCTTCGCCTTCTCGCTGGCATCGCCCCCTGCCCGAGCCGTCCACCACCACCACCTTACTCCGTCGCCCGCCTCCCCTGCGACTTGGGCGCTCATCACCGTCTTCTCGGCCTCCTCTGTGCCCCCTAGCTGCCTCTGTCCTCTTCGAGCAGCAGCAGCTCGTCGCTCAGCGCCATGCCACCGCGCCCTCAAGCTCCTGCGGCAGCCTCACCTTCCTGCGCCACCTTGCCTCGGTCGTTTGACCCCAAGCCACCACCTCGCATTGCGATCTTCTTCCGCCAAGGACGCCAAGACCCTTCCGTGGATGCGTCAAGAACCCCTGCCGCGACTACCAGTGTTTTTCGAGACCGCCAAGATGCACCCTAGTTTCGCCAAGACCCTGTGTTGGGTCCTGTGAACGACTACAGCGACATGAACATCTACGAACGGTGTACAACTACTGTTACCTGCCTGGAACGACTACCGCCGACGTGCATTTCGCCAAGTAAAACTATCGACGAACCCCGAAGGACTTGGATGCGACAAGTTCCTCTCCAAACATGTACAACTACCGTCGCCGTGTACCACTACTTCCACTACCGCCACGAGAACAACTACTTCCACTACCGTCGCGAGAACGACTACTTCCTCTACGGCCCGTGTACCACTACTTCCTTCGTCAAACTCGACCCGCTCCGAAAACGCATGCTTCGAAGGTATAACGATGAGTCGACCGCCGAATGCAAGTGTTGTATGAGATGCACCCTATGTTTGGACCGTGTCCGAATTGTCCTTGCGACGCCTCTCTTTTGCCATGCCACCGTCCCGTGGGAACCCGGTAATCCGGGATCACCCCACCATCTTGCATGACTCGCTCACGTCACACTTCCTTTTGCATCGGTACCTCCATGAGTTATCGGGACCAGAATGTTGCCATGGCACCATTTCCGTTTCACCGCCAGGGCACCTTTTTCCTTCCGCCATGGCGACAAATGCCTCGTATCATGCTCATGTTAATGTTTTCATAAAATTGTATATAACTTGCATATGTCATCCGCATCATGTTAACATCATTTAAATGGTTACAATTGTGTTTGCATTAAATTGCTAAATGACATGTGGGGATTTACCGGAATTGTTGTTTCTTGTTTCCGGCCTCATTTAAACTTGCCTAAATAGTTAGTTTATTTATGCTTCACCTCTTGCCATGCTTAACAACATTTAATATTGTTTGGTAACTTAAAGAAGAGAGAACTAAATAATTGATGTGGTGTTTCGTCAATATGCAACTCGTTGCATATTGAGCTCCACTTAATTTGTAGTGTTGTTTTTGCATATTGCCGTGCCATGCCTCATTAAACCGGACATGCACCATACTTGTTTGTGCATCATGCCATGATTATGCTTGTGTGTTTACCATGTTGCTTGCTTCTTTCCAGTTTGCTTCTCTCGTTAGCTTCGGTTTCGTTCCGGAGTTGTGAGGATTCGTTCAACTACGTCTGTTTGTCTTCTTCATGGACTCGTTCTTCTTCCTTGCGGGATCTCAGGCAAGATGACCATTACCCTTGATATCACTTCTATCTTTGCTTGCTAGTTGCTCCGTTCTATCGTATGCCGCGCTACCTATCACTTGCTTTACCATGCCTCCCAAATTGCCATGTCAGCCTCTAACCTTTTCACCCTTCCTAGCAAACCGTTGTTTGGCTATGTTACCCGCTTTTGCTCAGCCCCTCTTATAGCGTTGTTAGTTGCAGGTGAAGTTGAAGATTGCTCCATGATGGACATGATTATTTTGGGATATCACAATATCTCTTATTTAATTAATGCATCTATATACTTGGTAAAGGGTGGAAGACTCGGCCTTATGCCTGGTGTTTTGTTCCACTCTTGCCGCCCTAGTTTCCGTCATACCGGTGTTATGTTCCTTGATTTTGCGTTCCTTACGCGGTTGAGTGATTTATGGGACCCCCTTGACAGTTCGCTTTGAATAAAACTCCTCCAGCAAGGCCCAACATTGGTTTTAACCTTTGCCACCTAAGCCTTTTTCCCTTGGGTTCTGTAGACTCAAGGGTCATCTTTATTTTACCCCCAGGGCCAGTGCTCCTCCGAGTGTTGGTCTAAACTAGAGCAGCGTGCGGGACCATTCCTTGGCAACTTGGATTACGCGGTACCTGTACGCTTAGCTTATCCGGTGTGCCCTGAGAACGAGATATGTGCAGCTCCTATTGGGATTTGTCGGCACAGCGGGTGGTCTTGCTGGTCTTGTTTTACCATTGTCGAAATGTCTTGTAAACCGGGATTCCGAGTCTGATCGGGTCTTCCTGGGAGAAGGTATATCCTTCGTTGACCGTGAGAGCTTATGATGGGCTAAGTTGGGACACCCCTGTAGGGTATAAACTTTCGAGAGCCGTGACCGCGGTTATGTGGCAGATGTGAATTTGTTAATGTCCGGTTGTAGATAACTTGACACCAGATCCGAATTAAAACGCATCAACCGCGTGTGTAGCCGTGATGGTCTCTTTTCGTCGGAGTCCGGGAAGTGAACACGGTTTTGGGTTATGTTTGACGTAAGTAGGAGTTCAGGATCACTTCTTGATCATTGCTAGCTTCACGACCGTTCCGTTTGCTCTCTTCTCGCTCTTATTTGCGTATGTTAGCCACCATATTTGCTTAGTGCTTGCTGCAACTCCACCTCATTACCACTTCCTACCCATAAGCTTAAATAGTCTTGATCTCGCGGGTTTTGAGATTGCTGAGTCCTTGTGACTCACCAGATACTATCACAACAGTTGCAGGTGCCGATGATACCAGTGCAGGTGATGCAACCGAGCTCAGTTGGGAGCTCAACGAAGACCTTGGTCGTTGCTATGTTTCGTTTCATGTTGATCAGTAGTGGAGCCCAGTTGGGACGATCGGGGATCTAGCAGTTGGGTTATCTTCTTTTCTTTTGGCTTCGTCCGTAGTCGGACTTATGTGTGTACTTTGAATGATGTATGATTTATTTATTCATTGTGTGAAGTGGCGATTGTAAGCCAACTCTTTATCCCATTCTTATTCATTACATGGGATTGTGTGAAGATGACCCTTCTTGCGACAAAACCACCATGCGGTTATACCTCTAAGTCGTGCTTCGACACGTGGGAGATATAGCCGCATCGTGGGTGTTACAAGTTGGTAATCAGAGCCATCCCCGACTTATGAGCCCCCTGCTTGATTGTTTGCTGATGTTGTTGAGTCTAGAAAAAAAATGTTTTGAGTCTTAGGATTATATATATCGGAGAGTAGGATTCTTTTTACTCCTCAGTCCCTTCGTCACTCTTGTGAGGTCTCCTGACGTAGATGTTTTGACTTTCCTCTCCTCAAATTTCACTAATTTTTTTTTAGGATCACGCGGGTATCTTGGAATCGTTCCGATGGTTTTGTGACGAGAACATTGTTCTTGGTGCCTCCTGTCTTTTATGTGGCATTGACCCGGGGTGTTGAGCTCCGAGGTGTTGTCATCATAATTTTATCGTTGCAGTTCTGGAATACCTGAGTTTTGCCGACATCGAAAATCTCTTTTATGCAGTTGTTGGTGAGATAACCTCGACGCCACCCAGTACTGGGGCGGGAGTTCGGGAGTATTGCCATAGCTCGTATAACGGATGCTTTTCGAAGGTTGAGGTACACGATTTCCGAAGGTTTCTTGGTTATGTGTTGATGGATGGATATAGCTTGGGTGTAGGTATTGTTAGTTTGGGTGAGATATATATTGCTTCCCCTGTATCCCCAACACCAGATTGCATAACCAGAAAGTTTCGGGAGTTTTATAGGTGGGAATTCAAGTAGCTCTAGTTTTATCTTTCCAACAGACACATGATACGATATGGGATCTATCATATGTTTGTTCCGGCTTATTCTGCAAGCCAAATCCTTTGTTTTGTTTTATTTGTGGTATTCGAGTTGCTTTGAAGTCAAGTGTTAAATCCATACCTTTCATAAACGGTCTCATATTGCTATGTGAATACTAATCCTTCTTGATCATCGAGGTCGTCATGTTAATTCTTTTCCAACCTGTGCATTTCTCTTCGAGATGATTCCATCATTCTCCCCATCCACAAGATCAATTCTAAGTTTTCTCAACGGTGTTTGTTTCGTTCATCCCAAGTTGTCTTTGTTTTCCCCACCCTCCCACCCCTTTTCTTCAAGGACTCATATATTTTAATCATGTATCCATTTATTCATGTGAAGTCACTTCAACCTTTTCAATCAATGTTCTGATCCGGTGATCCCTCGTGAAGATGCTCACGAGCTTCAAGTTTATTATTCTTCGTCTCTTTTCTTCTCCGGTGGATTTACCTCAAGCTTTCGGTGTTAATCATATCCTTATCCTCGTTCAAATGCTATCCCATGCCGGTGCCTCTCATAATTGTTCACCTCTCTCTATTCTTATTCGGAGTGCTCAAGATATCTCGGAAGATTCGTGTTTCCATTCTCAATCAGTTCAAGCTATTTGGAGATTATTATCTCATTCAAGTCATTTAATTCAACCGGCGCAATCCCCCCTTTCAATCAATCATTCAACGGTGTTTCTCTTGAGTGGGCCCTAACCCACAGGTCTTTTTCCAGGATCTTACCTGACTCTTCTAATTTTCCCGGAGCTATTCCCAAATTCATTTCAAAGTTTGATGTAAGAATGAATTATCATCAGTCAAATGTCTTTCTCCAAGATCTTTCAAATTCTTTTCATCGTCGGTTCAACCTTTCTAATTTTTCATCCCGGAGTGCCTCAACAATTTTGGTGGTTCTCGTCATCATTCTCAGCACGTGAAGACCGAAGAAGAGTTCCTCTTAAATCCTTACCCGTTCTTCCAGAGATTCATGGTTCTAGCTTGATGCCATCCTCTCATAATTGTTTTTGATTGTGAGAATTCTTTTCACCCATCCGGAGAAATTCAGGAGTCTTTTTAGTTTTATTCTCCGGAGCCATTCATCTCAGAATTATTCATTCTCAGCTTTCAACTCTCGTTCTTGAATTCTTCCGATGCATCGTCCAAATATCCTCTAATCAGTTCACGATCTCTTCGTTCTCATGTATCTAAACCCCCTCAAGTATCTTCATTCGTTTTCCAATTCTTCCCGGTGAATTGTGCCTTTGCTACTCCCATTTTCAATTCTTTCGGTGGTTGGTTCAAGATTTCTCTTCCTTCGTTATCGTATCAATTCATTCGTTCTTTTGCTGTTTCAATCCTACCGGTGGTTGTTGAAGACCTTCTCAAGTTTACACTATATCTCTCTTAATCCTATCTACGAGAATAAGTAGTATGCCAAATCCGTTGCTTGTCATCAATTTAAATCGGTGAAGGATAGGCATGACGTAATTCTTATTATTGTTTCATCCAAGTGATCTAGTTTCTTCTTTTCAGAGTTGTTCATCATGTCATATTTCTCGGTTCTAAGATGTTCATCTTTTCTTTCCGGAGTTCCAAGTTCTCTCGGTTATATCATCGCGAAGCTCCTTCTAAATCATCGCAAGGCTTCACCTTGTGTTTTCAACTTCCCTTTCTTTCTATCACTTTATTACCGGAGTTCTTCATGGAGGCTCTACATGGTGGTTCGTCAAGGATTCTTTTCATTCTCCAATTGTCTTCAAGATTTCTCTTGAAGTTAAGATCCGCCAAGCTATACTCTAAAATAAACATGTTGTTCAGCACATGTCTTATTTTGAGGAGTTCAAGTATTCTTTTTCTTGCATTTCGAAGTGCAATTCTTTCTACCTCATCTTTTGAGGTGGTGTTATGTCACTCTTGACAATTTCCCTTGGTGATTCATGTTGTCAAGAATGAGGTATTTTAAATCCATTAATCTCTTCGTTGGAGTTATCTTGGGTTAGATTTCACCTAAAGCCTTCCCTAAGGAATGTTGTATTGTGGTGCTTATCAATGATCCAAGTTATCTCTCTATCATCTTGGTGGAAGGAGTTTTCCATCTCGTTGGTGTTATCAATGATATTATTTGTTCCCATAGTGGCAGAATTTTGCCTCAATTTCGAGAAGTTTTCCATAAGCCCACAACAAGCTTATCCTTTCGTTGTCGATAATCCAACAACTCCGTTCTAGCAATTCCTGTTAGCGTGCTCTTTCAAGATCAAGTTTTCCTCCGTTCATTCTATTCCATTTTTTTCATTTCTTCTGGAGACATTGTGATGTTGCTCTCTTCACTCATCATCTCGAATTGTGAGGATCGTGTTCTTTTCTTGCTTATCCATTTAACTGGAGTGTGGTGTTCTCATTCAAGTTCTTTTCATCTTATCAAGTCTTGCATCTCTTTTTAACCGGAGTGCTGTCCGATTTTTTTCTCCCTTGTTCCTTGTTTATCTCGTTTCAATCAGAGCGGGTTCAATTCTTTCTTGTCCATTGTACTCGTTATTCATAGCTTTGCAACCTCCAAGGTTCAAATGTAGTTCCTTGTTTCTATTTTTCTACCGCAGTGCTCTCAATTGTGTTCAACTCCGTTGTGTTCTTTCTTTCAACTTTTCAGTCTCTCAAGGTTCGTGGTTTCACTCTTTTGTCGAAGAAGCAACTTAGCTTTACCTCTTCTCTTCCTCTTCCGTTTCTCTCCGGTGCCATCCTAGATCTCGGGACGAGATCCTCTCGTAGTGGTGGAGTGTTGTGACGCCCCAAGACCGGAGCTTCAGATGCCTTCCAGGGTTTCCGAGATTCGTTGTGTGATTTGTTTTGTTCGTTGCATTCATCGTTGCATCATGTGCATTGCATCATGTCATCATGCCAGCATGTCATTTAGTTTTTATAACTCAGCTAAATAAATTGCATGGATCTTTGGTCCATTTAAATCGAGGGATATTCACAATGGTGATTTCTCTTTATAACATTCCCTCCCAATATAAGGGAACTATAACAAAATATTCCATTTATTTGGAAGCCATCGAAACAAACTTGCATTTTAAATCTCTCTCGTTTTCAAATATTCTATGTCTTGACCTTTCTCCAGATACTTAAATTCCAGTTGTGGCACTTTGAAATATGTCAAAGTAGCTCCATGCCAGTGTTCATCTCAACTTGTATTTATTTGGCCCTCCAAATGGATATTTTGCTTCTATCTCTTTTCTATAAATAGAGAAGGATTTCCCCCTTCTTTTCTTTTAATCCAGCCTGCTAGGCCTCCTGGCCTTCCCCCCCTCCACCGAAATGGCCCAAGGCCCACCTAAACCTCTGTTAACCCTAGCCCCTGCCCGATCCCCATCTCTCCCGATTGCCTCCCTCGCGCTGCCATCTCCCTCTTCCTCGATCCCCACACGCTCGCCCGCTGCCAGCGTGTCACATCCCTAGTTCTGGTATGCTCAAGGCTAGCTAGTCATGTGTGCATCATGTTTAAATTTCATTTAATTTTGAAATGGGGATTTGTGAAACCCTCAGAATCATTTTTGGAAATGACCCAAATAAAAATTGCTTCAAAAAGGTCCAAGAAAATGCTCATGTTGCTCTCTGAAAATATTGGACAGAGATAAAAATCAAACCAATATTTTTAGGAGCTCATAAGTATTTATTTTGGGCATTTGGAATTAATGCATAATTATTTGCATTGGATATATATTATATATATATATATAATATGTCCAAAAATTATGCCATTTGTTGAGGAGCTCTGGAATAATACCACTAGTTCCTACAAATATTGGCATAAGTAATTAAAATGATTTAGTATTTTTATTAAATCAACACAAATGTCAGAAAATAGAAAAAGGAATAGGCAAAGGGAACCTACCTAGCGCCCACCTCCCTTGCAGCCCGTTACTGTGCAGCCCAGCAGCAGCCCAGCCCGCCTCCTCCTCTGTCGTCTTCCTCCCCCTCGCCCAAAGCAGCTGCGTGCCCGCGCCACAGCCGGCCGTGGCCACATCGCCGCCACCTCCTGCTTCCCTCCTCATCGCTCTGGCCTCCCTGGACGTCGCCACGACGCCCCACACCTCTCTCCCTCTCTCTCATTCCTCCCCCTCCCCTGGTCTCTCTCCAACGCGCACGGCCGAACGCCACCGTCGCTGCCGCTCGCCGTTGCCGTAGCCACCGCCGCAGCCTCGCCTCTCCGACAAGTCCAACAGCTCCGCCACATCGCCCTCGTCCTCTACGCCAAGCCACGAGACGCGGGAAGCCCTGGAGAGCCGCCATCGTCGCCTTCTTCACCTCCGGTCGCCGGAGATCGTCCTCGCCGCCACGCCGCCGTGCCGCCATCCGGCCTTCCCCGAGATCGCTGACGACGCCATCAAGACCGCTGTGAGCCCCGCCGTTGATTCCCCCTACTCCCCTGCTCTTCTGCGCCCTCCAGCCCCTCTGCCGCTCGAGCCGAGCTCCGGCCGCCGCCGCGAGATCTGCTCCGGTGAGCTCCGGCCACCGTGCGACCTCCCGTCGCCTCCGCTGGATGCGGACGAGCCCGGGCTACGCCCCGGTGCTCTTAGCCGCCGCCCCCGTGCACCACAGCGCTGTGCCTCCCTCGGCCGAACTCCGGCCGCCGCGACCGAGCTCCTCGCTGTCGCATCTGGCCACCCTAGGCCCGGGTGGCACCACCGCCTGACGCGCGTTGGTCTGGGCTCTCGAACGAGCCCAGCCACGCTGCGAACGGGGCACCGTAGCCCGTTTCCGTGGCGCTCCGCCGTTTCGGACCTCGCCGGCGGCTAAACACCGGTGGTGTTTGACCCTTTGACCTCGCCAGCCCGTCAGGTGGGCCCCGTGGGTCAGGTGATTAGCTTAAGGCTAATCACCGTTAACTAACCCCCCTGACACTGACCAGTGGGCCCCAACGCCACTAATCATATAATTAGGATAATCTAACCCCCTGTTTAACCCGTGTCACTGACGTGTAGGCCCCACACGTCAGGTTTGACCAGTCAGCGTTGTTGACTTGCTGACGCAAGCATGACGCAATGCTGACGCAGTTATTCATTTCCTGGTATTAAATTAATCAGGAAATTCCAGAAAATTAGCCAAACTTCAAAAAATCATAGAAATTCAACCGTAACTCAGATTGAAATAATTTATATATGAAAAATTATCAGAAAAATGCAATCTTTCCATCTGCACCAGTTTCATGCATGACAAACCAACTTATACCTATTGTATAGGTGAAAACATGTAAATGGCATTTATAAGAGCTTAATTTGGAGTTGCATTTGAACCCTTGATTCAAATGGACTTCATTCATTTTGAATACTAGTTGCATTAGCTCAAACAGCATCACATCTTCATGCCATGTTCATGCATCATTTTGTTGCATATGCTTGTGTTTTGATTGCCGACACTGTTCCTTCTCGATAGGTCCTGCTCCGGAATCCGTTCCAGAGTACTTGTCTGTGAAGCAGTGCCTCCTCTGTTGATCTACCAGGCAAGCAAACCCCCTTGTTCATTCCGATACAATCCTACTCTCTCGCTCCTGCTCTCAGTTATTGCATTAGGACAACAATGATTCATCTGCTACTTTGTGCTGCGGTAGTTGAACCCATTCCTCTGCATGACCTGTCACTACCACAGTAAATAGTTGAAACCCACTAGCATGTGTAGGAGTTGATTGAGCCATGTTGTGTTCCTACCATGCTATGCCTGCTATTGCTTAGAGTTGTGTCAGGTCTGATTCATTGGGAATGAATTGGAGTGTTATGATTTGTTTTGGTGCTGAGAGTTAAGTATGTGAACACGATTTGGTAAAGGTAACGGTGAGAGGCCATGTAGGAGTACATGGTGGGTTGTCTCACTGGAACCGTCCTTAAGCACTGAGTTCTATGTATGTTGTCCAATGACTCGATACTACCACACATTGGGCTCCGGGCGCTCCAAGCCCTCTCGACTTATTAACCTACTTGATCTCTGTCCAGGAGTCGCAACTAGTTTCTGGTGTTTGTAGGTAGTGTTAGTAGTCTACCTAGTGGCACCCGGCCAGGTGGGCTTGGGACAGACTAGGCACAGTGGCACGGTGTACCAAGTGGCACCCGGATGGTGGGCTTGGGAACCCTGCTCACATTGTTTGGGGCCGTGAGAGACACCCCGGCTGGATCTCCTTGCGGATGGAACCCGAATAGGCGATAAACCTGGACTAGAGTCTTGTGTGGTTAGTCAGGTCGTGGCCGACACCCTCGCTAGGCTTCCGCTTGAAGGTTGCCGAGATACATGACGTGTACATGGCGGTAAGTGGCGAGAGCGTGTGTGAAGAAGTACACCCCTGCAGGGTTAACATGATCTATTCGAATAGCCGGGTCCGCGGTTATGGACTTCTTGGATGCTTACATGGTACATAGACAACTTGAAGTGGATACTATAAAATGCTCAAGGCAAGTGTGAGTGCTATGGATGGCCTTCTCGTAGGGAGACGGGGATGAATCCATAGTAGTGTATTGTGTGGTGATTACTGGACTCGTGTGCGCCATATCACCTCAAAGAAGTTCTGGTAGTCGTAGAACAGGATAGCCATAGAGTCAAAGCTGGCTTGCTGCAACTAAACCCCACATTACCCTCTTGATACAAATGCATGTATGATAGGATCTGATGTAAGTCTTGCTGAGTACCTTTGTACTCATGTTGCTTTATTTATGTTTTTGCAGCGGAGACTTCGGTCTTACTAGTGTTCTCGTGGACTTCGACAAGTAGATTGTACCTCAGCTACGATCTTGATCGGATATTGTAGTTAGTTAGGCTCTTCAGCCTTTTTCATTTGTAGAAGTCTGTACCCAGACATGTAATGCTTCCGCTTGTTGCTTGTATGCTCTGTATGATGGGTCTTGTGACCCCTGTTTGCAATAAATGCTATGATGGCTCTTTGAGCCTTATCTATATTAGTTGTTGAGTTATGCTGTGATGCCATGTTGTACAACACATACCTGCATGTTATGCGTACGTGTAATGTGTATTGCTATGTGTGGGATCTGACTATCTAGTTGTTTATCCTTAGTAGCCTCTCTTACCGGGAAATGTCTCCTAGTGCTTCCACTGAGCCCTGGTAGCTTGCTACTGCTCCGGAACACTTAGGTTGGCCGGCATATGTCCTTCGTTCCTGTGTTTGTCCCTTCGGGGAAATGTCACGCGGTGTCTACCGGAGTCCTATTAGCCTGCTACAGCCCGGTTTACCGGAGTCCTGCTAGCCCAGTTGCTACAGCCCGGATTCACTCGCTGATGACCGACACGTTCATTGCTGGGTCATGTATGCCTGTCCCTGTAAGTTAGTGCCACTTTGGGTTCACGACTAGCCATGTCAGCCCGGATTCTTTGTCATATGGATGCTAGCGACACTATCATATACGTGTGCCAAAAGGCGCAAACGGTCCCGGGCATGGTAAGGCGACACCCGTGGGGATACCGTGCGTGAGGCCGCAAAGTGATATGAGGTGTTACATGCTAGATCGGTGTGGCATAGAATCGGGGTCCTGACAGCTTTGGTATCAGAGCCAGGTTGCATGTAGGATTACCAAGCCAAACTGGTCGAAGTTGAGTCTAGAAATTCTTTAGTTATGTAAGGGAATTGATTGTGGGAAGGAACGTAAGGCTCTTTTACTCCTTATACCTCATGGCCTTCTGATCTGAGTCATCCTATCTTTCCGACGGGGTTAAGGAACTAGGCTTCTCTTCCGTCTATCAGGATCACGTGTTACTACTCCGTAGTCCCATAGGATTGGTTGATCAGAATCTTACCCCAGTTTCGAGTACTTCCGGTGTAGTCTGTTTAGTACTATCTCAGAACCTTGAGTGAAGATGTTGAGTATGTTACTACCCCATTGTTGGCAGGATGTCTCATTCTGAGCATTTTACTATCGTTATGCTGCCGGAATTGCCCTAGGAGTTCGAGAGTTACTAATTTCCTTGTCCTACATTCTATAGCCTATAGATGATGCTGATTCCATCCTTGGTTTCGTTTCTCAAGATATCATCAGCTAAGCGAAGTTCTGTTGGCCGTAGCCAGAACCACGGAGATGGTAGGGATGAGGATCCTCCCGACCAGCCTTCGCTGACAGAGTTCATGTTAGAGATGGAGAGGAACAAGCATGAGTCTAACCGCCTGTTGGCACGTATCTAGGAGAACACTTCACATCAGTTCAAAGGGTCTGTAACCATTCATGACTTCATTCGCTTGCACCCACCTACCTTTCATCATTCCATCGAGCCACTCGATGCAGATGACTGGCTCCGTAGCATCACTCATAAGTTGCATTTCGCGAACGTAGCTGAAGATGACAAGGTCACCTATGACGCATACCACCTGGAAGGTCCTGCTAGTCTTTGGTGGCAGAACTATGAGGCTATGCTTCCAGCTGGTCAGATTCCTACCTGGAGGGATTTCATTGAGGCTTTTTGCGAGCATCACATTCCTGAAGCCCTCATCAATCGCAAGAGAGAAGAGTTCTGTAGTTTCACCCAGAGTAAGATGGTTGTTGATGCTTATAGTAGAGAGTTTGAGAACCTTGCCCGCTATGCTTCAGAAGAGGTGTCCACGGACGCCAAGAAGCAGGCTAGGTTCCAGAAGGGTCTCAACCCCAAGTTGCGTCGTGATCTCCACTTGCATCATTGTGATACATTCCAGTCTCTTGTGAACAAGGCCATTAATGCAGAGACAGCTCGACTCACTTACGAGGAGTCTCGTAAGCACACCCGTGATTTGGGATCTTCTTCCGGTTCTGGTCCTCAGAAACGCCGGATTTGGGTTCCAAACTCCGCTCTTCCTTCCGGTTATACACCGAGGCCATCTTATGTGGTGCCTCCCCCAGCTCAGTCGTGTGTTCCACCCAGGCCTACTAGTAGACCGCTTGCCAGTGCGGGTCCACATCCAACTTCAGGGACTTGCTTCACATGCGGGAAGCCAGGACACTATGCACGTGACTGCTCTCAGACTAGTTATGCTCCACCCTAGCCCGAGAAGTCTGTTGGCTGTGTTAAGCCACCATGCAAGATGATCAGTGTCAAGTCAGCTCCCACTAAACGTGGACGTGTGCATCACGTCTCAGCTAAAGACGCTCATGATGATCCGGATGTCGTTCTTGGTACACTCCTTGTCAATTTCCATCCAGCATCGGTTTTGTTCGATACTGGAGCATCTCACTCCTTCATCTCTGAAAGCTATGCTAACTTGCACAACATCTCATTTTGTGATATGCCCTCTCCACTAGTCATTCAAACTCCTGGATCCAAATGGCAAACCTCTAGTGTAAGCCATGGTAACGAAATCCTTGTTGACAGACTTGTATTCCTTGCCTCACTTATAGCCCTCAAGTCTACAGATATTAACATCATCTTGGGTATGGACTGGATGACAGCTCATTATGCCAAGATTGATTGTTACACCAGGTCCGTTCAGCTTACACACCCATCTGGCAAGATAGTCACTGTCTCCACTAGAGTTGCAAGGCGTCAGCTCTATTCTCTTAATGCCAGCCCTCTTCCAGACCTTGAAGATATCCCGGTAGTCCGTGACTTTCCGGATGTCTTTCCAGAGGAACTGCCAGGTGTTCCACCTGACAGAGATGTAGAGTTCGTCATAGATCTTATCCCCGGAACTGCTCCAATCTCTAGGAGACCTTACAAAATGGCACCCTTAGAACTAGCCGAGCTTAAGAAACAACTTGATGAGTCCTTGCAAAAGGGTTTCATCTGTCCTAGTTCTTCTCCTTGGGCTTGCCCCGTCCTCTTCGTCAAGAAGAAGGATGGTACGGACCGGATGGTTGTAGATTATCGTCCCGTTAATTTGGTCACAATAAAGAACAAGTATCCGCTCCCCAGGATCAATGACCTGTATGATCAGCTTGCTGGATCCTCAGTCTTTTCTAAGATGGATTTGAGGTTAGGCTACCACCAAATCAAGATCAGAAATGGGGACATTCCCAAAACGGCTTTTGTCACTCGTTATGGTCAGTATGAGTACACCGTCATGTCCTTCGGTCTAACCAACGCCCCAGCTACATTCTCCCGCTTGATGAACTCGATCTTCATGGAGTACTTAGATAAGTTCGTCGTGGTTTACCTTGATGATATTCTTATTTACTCAAAGAACGAGGAAGAGCATGCCAAACATCTTAGACTTGTGTTAGAAAAACTCAGAGAGCACCGCCTTTATGCCAAGTTCTCCAAGTGCGAATTTTGGTTGCCAGAAGTGACCTACCTAGGCCATGTAATCTCTGGTAAGGGCATTGCTGTCAATCCCGAGAGAGTTAAGGCCGTCCTTGATTGGACTCCACCTGAATCAGTCAAACAAGTTAGGAGTTTCCTTGGTCTAGCCAGCTATTGCCACCGTTTTGTTGAAAACTTCTCCAAAGTAGCCAAACCCCTCACGGAACTTCTCAAGAAAGATAAAAAGTTCGAGTGGTCCCCACAGTGTGAGTACATCTTTCAGGAACTGAAAAGACGCCTGACTTCTGCTCCCATACTTGTGCCACCGGATTTCACTAAGGACTTTGTTATCTACTGCGACGCCTCATGACAGGGACTAGGTTGCATTCTTATGCAGGATCGTCATGTGATTGCCTATGCATCTCGACAGTTGCATCCACATGAGGAGAATTATCCTACACATGACCTAGAGCTTGCAGCCGTAGTCTATGCACTCAAGACCTGGCGACATTACCTTCTTGGTAAACGTTGCGAGATCTACACCGATCACCAGAGTCTCAAGTATATCTTCACCCAACCAGATTTGAACCTTAGGCAAAGACGTTGGTTGGAATTGATCTCAGATTATGATCTTGGGATTACTTACACCCCAGGCAAAGATAATGTCATGGCTGATGCGCTAAGTCGTAAATCCTATTGCAACAATCTCATGTTGCAGTAGGGCCAACCACTTCTCCATGAGGAATTTTGTAAGCTTAACCTTCACATAGCTCCTCACGGATTCCTTTCTACCTTGGTGGCGAAACCTGATCTTGAGGATCGGATTATCGCAGCTCAAAAGCAGGATAGGGGATTTCCCGGATCAAGAGAAACATTAAGAAGGGAGTTGGTGGATGTTTCTCTATGGATGATCATGGTGTTGTTTTCTTTGAGAATCGCTTAGTGGTTCCCAAGAATCAACATCTGCGACAATTGATTCTTAAGGAGGCGCATGAATCCCCTCTCACGATTCATCCCGGTAGTACTAAGATGTATCAGGACCTACGCCAGAGGTTCTGGTGGACTAGGATGAAGAGAGAAATTGCTCAGTTCATCGCTAACTGTGACGTTTGTCATCGCGTTAAGGCAGAGCATCAAAGGCCTGCTGGCACCCTTCAGCCTTTAGCTATTCCTGAGTGGAAATGGGATAAAGTTGGTATGGACTTCATCACCGGCTTTCCCAGGACCAAGAGAGGGAATAATGCTATCTTCGTAGTCGTTGACCGTCTTTCCAAAGTGGCTCACTTCCTTCCTGTTCGAGAGAGTATCACTGCTAGTCAGCTCGGTGACTTATATATTTCTCGAATAGTATCACTTCATGGTGTTCCACTAGAGATCAATTCAGACCGTGGCAGTCTTTTCACTTCTCATTTCTAGGAGAGTTTCCAAACTACCATGGGAACCCATCTTTCCTTCAGTACCGCTTTCCACCCTCAGTCGAGTGGTCAGGTGGAAAGGGTCAACCAAATTCTCGAAGACATGCTTAGAGCTTGCGTTATCTCATTCGGTATGGATTGGGAGAAATGTCTTCCTTTCGCCGAGTTTGCTTATAACAATAGCTATCAATCCAGTCTCAAGAAAGCTCCTTTTGAGGTTCTCTATGGACGAAGATGTCGAACACCTTTGAACTGGTCAGAAACCGGTGAAAGACAATTCTTTGGACCGGACATGATCCAGGAGGCAGAAGAGCAAGTTCGCATCATTCGTGAGAATTTGAAAACAGCCCAGTCTCGTCAAAAGAGTCAGTATGATCGTCATCATAAGGATATGACTTATGAAGTTGGCGACAAAGCTTACCTTCGGGTTACTCCTTTGAAGGGTACCCATCATTTCGGTATCAAGGGCAAGTTGGCTCCTCATTACATTGGTCCTTTTCGCATTCTCGCTAAACGAGGAGAGGTTGCCTACCAGTTGGAACTACCCCCACATCTTTCTCGAGTTCATGATGTCTTCCACGTCTCTCAACTCAGGCGTTGCTTCTCGGATCCCATCCGCGGAGTGGACCACGAAACGCTTGATCTCCAAGATAACCTCACATACCGAGAGTACCCAGTTCGCATTCTTGATCAAGCAGAGCGTGTCACTCGACGTCATAACATCAAGTTTCTCAAGGTTAAGTGGTCTCATCATTCCGAGAGAGAAGCTACTTGGGAGCGAGAAGATTGTCTTCGACTGGAGTACCCCGCTTTCTTTCCGTCGACCCATGAATCTCGGGACGAGATTTTTTCAAGTGGGGGCGAGTTGTCACATCCCTAGTTCTGGTATGCTCAAGGCTAGCTAGTCATGTGTGCATCATGTTTAAATTTCATTTAATTTTGAAATGGGGATTTGTGAAACCCTCAGAATCATTTTTGGAAATGACCCAAATAAAAATTGCTCCAAAAAGGTCCAAGAAAATGCTCATGTTGCTCTCTGAAAATATTGGACAGAGATAAAAATCAAACCAATATTTTTAGGAGCTCATAAGTATTTATTTTGGGCATTTGGAATTAATGCATAATTATTTGCATTGGATATATATTTGTTATATATAATATATGTCCAAAAATTATGCCATTTGTTGAGGAGCTCTGGAATAATACCACTAGTTCCTACAAAAATTGGCATATTGTGCAGCCGAGCAGTAGCCCAGCCCGCCTCCTCCTCTGTCGTCTTCCTGCCCCTCGCCCAAAGCAGCTGCGTGCCCGCGCCACAGCCGGTCGTGGCCACGTCGCCGCCACCTCTTGCTTTCCTCCTCATCGCTCTGGCCTCCCTGGACGTCGCCACGACGCCCCGCACCTCTCCCCCTCTCTCTCATTCCTCCCCCTCCCCTGGTCTCTCTCCCACGCGCATGGCCGAACGCCACCGTCGCTGCCGCTCGCCATTGCCGTAGCCACCGCCGCAGCCTCGCCTCTTCGACAAGTCCAACAGCTCCGCCACATCGCCCTCGTCCTCTACGCCAAGCCGCGAGATACGGGAAGCCCTGGAGAGCCGCCATCGTCGCCTTCTTCACCTCCGGTCGTCAGAGATCATCCTCGCCGCCACGCCGCCGTCCGGCCTTCCCCGAGATCGCTGACGACGCCATCGAGACCGCTGTGAGCCCCGCCGTCGATTCCCCCTACTCCCCTGCTCTTCTGCGCCCTCCAGCCCCTCTGCCGCTCGAGCCGAGCTCCGGCCACCGCCGCGAGCTCTGCTCCGGTGAGCTCCGGCCACCGTGCGACCTCCCGTCGCCTCCGCTGGATGCGGACGAGCCCGGGCTACGCCCCGGTGCTCTTAGTCGCCGCCCCCGTGCACCGCAGGGCTGTGCCTCCCTCGGTCGAACTCCGACCGCCGTGACCGAGCTCCTCGCTATCGCATCTGGCCACCCCAGGCCCGGCTGGCACCACCACCTGACGCGCGCTGGTCTGGGCTCTTGAACGAGCCCAGCCACGCTGCGAACGGGGCACCGTAGCCCGTTTCCGCGGCGCTCCACCGTTTCGGACCTCGCCGGCGGCTAAACGCCGGTGGGATTTGACCCTTTGACCTCACCGGCCCGTCAGGTGGGCCCCGTGGGTCAGGTGATTAGCTTAAGGCTAATCACCGTTAACTAACCCCCCTGACACTGACCAGTGGGCCCCAGCACCACTAATCGTATAATTAGGATAATCTAACCCCCTGTTTAACCCGTGTCACTGACGTGTAGGCCCCACACATCAGGTTTGACCAGTCAGCGTTGTTGACTTGCTGATGCAAGCATGACGCAATGCTGACGTAGTTATTCATTTCCTGGTATTAAATTAATCAGGAAATTCCAGAAAATTAGCCAAACTTCAAAAAATCATAGAAATTCAACCGTAACTCAGATTGAAATAATTTATATATGAAAAATTATCAGAAAAATGCAATCTTTCCATCTGTACCAGTTTCATGCATGACAAACCAACTTATACCTACTGTATAGGTGAAAACATGTAAATGGCATTTACAAGAGCTTAATTTGGAGTTGCATTTGAACCCTTGATTCAAATGGACTTCATTCATTTTGAATACTAGTTGCATTAGCTCAAACAGCATCACATCTTCATGCCATGTTCATGCATCATTTTGTTGCATATGCTTGTGTTTTGATTGCCGACACTGTTCCTTCTCAATAGGTCCTGCTCCGGAGTCCGTTCCAGAGTACCTGTCTGTGAAGCAGTGCCTCCTCTGTTGATCTACCAGGCAAGCAAACCCCCTTGTTCATTCTGATACAATCCTACTCTCTCGCTCCCTCTCTCAGTTATTGCATTAGGACAACAACGATTCATCTGCTACTTTGTGCTGCGGTAGTTGAACCCATTCCTCTGCATGACCTGTCACTGCCATAGTAAATAGTTGAAACCCACTAGCATGTGTAGGAGTTGATTGAGCCATGTTGTGTTCCTACCATTCTATGCCTGCTATTGCTTAGAGTTGTGTCAGGTCTGATTCATTGGGAATGAATTGGAGTGTTATGATTTGTTTTGGTGCTGAGAGTTAAGTGTGTGAACACGATTTGGTAAAGGTAACAGTGAGAGGCCATGTAGGAGTACATGGTGGGTTGTCTCACTGGAACCGTCCTTAAGCACTGAGTTCTATGTATGTTGTCCAATGACTTGATACTACCACACATTGGGCTCCGGGGGCTCCAAGCCCTCTCGACTTATTAACCTACTTGATCTCTGTCCAGGAGTCACAACTAGTTTCTGGTGTTTGTAGGTAGTGTTAGTAGTCTACCAAGTGGCACCCGCCCAGGTGGGCTTGGGACAGACTAGGCACAGTGGCACGGTGTACCAAGTGGCACCCGAATGGTGGGCTTGGGAACCCTGCTCACATAGTTTGGGGCCGTGAGCGACACCCCGGCTGGATCTCCTTGCGGATGGAACCCGAATAGGCGATAAACCTGGACTAGAGTCTTGTGTGGTTAGTCAGGTCGTGGCTGACACCCTCGCCAGGCTTCCGCTTGAAGGTTGCCGAGATACATGATGTGTACATGGCGGTAAGTGGCGAGAGCGTGTGTGAAGAAGTACACCCCTGCAGGGTTAACATGATCTATTCGAATAGCCGGGTCCGCGGTTATGGACTTCTTGGATGCTTACATGGTACATAGACAACTTGAAGTGGATACTATAAAATGCTCAAGACAAGTGTGAGTGCTATGGATGGCCTTCTCGTAGGGAGACGGGGATGAATCCATAGTAGTGTATTGTGTGGTGATTAGTGGACTCGTGTGCGCCATATCACCTCAAAGAAGTTCTGGTAGTCGTAGAACAGGATAGCCACAGAGTCAAAGCTGGCTTGCTGCAACTAAACCCCACATTACCCTCTTGATACAAATGCATGTATGATAGGATCTGATGTAAGTCTTGCTGAGTACCTTTGTACTCATGTTGCTTTATTTATGTTTTTGCAGCGGAGACTTCGGTCTTACTAGTGTTCTCGTGGATTTCGACAAGTAGCTTGTACCTCAGCTACGATCTTGATCGGATATTGTAGTTAGTCAGGCTCTTCAACCTTTTTCATTTGTAGAAGTCTGTACCCAGACATGTAATGCTTCCGCTTGTTGCTTGTATGCTCTGTATGATGGGTCTTGTGACCCCTGTTTGCAATAAATGCTATGATGGCTCTTTGACCCTTATCTATATTAGTTGTTGAGTTATGCTGTGATGCCATGTTGTACAGCACATAGCTACATGTTATGCGTACGTGTAATGTGTATTGCTATGTGTGGGATCTGACTATCTAGTTGTTTATCCTTAGTAGCCTCTCTTACCGGGAAATGTCTCCTAGTGCTTCCACTGAGCCCTGGTAGCTTGCTACTGCTCCGGAACACTTAGGTTGGCCGGCATGTGTCCTTCTTCATTCCTGTGTCTGTCCCTTCGGGGAAATGTCACGCGGTGTCTACCGGAGTCCTGTTAGCCTGCTACATCCCGGTTTACCGAAGTCCTGCTAGCCCAGTTGCTACAGCCCGGATTCACTCGCTGATGACCGACACGTTCGTTGCTGGTTCATGTATGTCTGTCCTTGTAAGTTAGTGCCACTTTGGGTTCACGACTAACCATGTTTGCCCGGGTTCTTTATCATATGGATGCTAGCGACACTATCATATATGTGTGCCAAAAGGCGCAAACGGTCCCGGGCATGGTAAGGCGACACCCGTGGGAATACCGTGCGTGAGGCCGCAAAGTGATATGAGGTGTTACATGCTAGATCGGTGTGGCATAGAATCGGGGTCCTGACACAGCGTCAGGGAGAGCCCCCGCGCCCGATCCCCTCGCCGCCCTCCTCCTCGATCCGGCCTGAAATGGCCGTCATCGCGCCTCTTCGCCTCCGCGATGTCCATCCCGTGATCCAACGCCCCCAGCCTCGTCAGCGCCCGAGCGCCTCCTCCGCGAGCTCGCGTGCCCGCACGGCCATGGCGCCACCGGCCTCCTTGGTTCGCCCGCGCCCTGCTGCCGTTGCTCTTCTCGCGTGCCGTCCCCGACTCATTCTCCTTGCCGACCCCACTCCTCTCGGTCCCTTGCCTCGTCGCCCGAGTTCCTGCTCCCTTCGTCCACGGTGCCGCTGCCTCGCCCGAGCTCTCCGCTCGACCAGGAGCTCGTCAACTCCGGCGCGTGCCCCAGCCTCCTCTGCTTCACCTTCTCGCCGGCATCGCCCCCTGCCCAAGCCGTCCACCACCACCACCTTGCTCCGTCGCCCGCCTCCCCTGCGACCTGGGCGCTCATCACCGTCTTCTCGGCCTCCTCTGTGCCCCCTAGCTGCCTCTGTCCTCTTCGAGCAGCAGCAGCTCGTCGCTCAGCGCCATGCCACCGCGCCCTCAAGCTCCTGCGGCAGCCTCACCTTCCTGCGCCACCTTGCCTCGGTCGTTTGACCCCAAGCCACCACCTCGCATTGCGATCTTCTTCCGCCAAGGACGCCAAGACCCTTCCGTGGATGCGTCAAGAACCCCTGCCGCGACTACCAGTGTTTTTCGAGACCGCCAAGATGCACCCTAGTTTCGCCAAGACCCTGTGTTGGGTCCTGTGAACGACTACAGCAACATGAACATCTACGAACGGTGTACAACTACTGTTACCTGCCTGGAACGACTACCGCCGACGTGCATTTCGCCAAGTAAAACTATCGACGAACCCCGAAGGACTTGGATGCGACAAGTTCCTCTCCAAACATGTACAACTACCGTCGCCGTGTACCACTACTTCCACTACCGCCATGAGAACAACTACTTCCACTACCGTCGCGAGAACGACTACTTCCTCTACGGCCCGTGTACCACTACTTCCTTCGTCAAACTCGACCCGCTCCGAAAACGCACGCTTCGAAGGTATAACGATGAGTCGACCACCGAATGCAAGTGTTGTATGAGATGCACCCTATGTTTGGACCATGTTCGAATTGTCCTTGCGATGCCTCTCTTTTGCCATGCCACCGTCCCATGGGAACCCGGTAATCCGGGATCACCCCACCATCTTGCATGACTCGCTCACGTCACACTTCCTTTTGCACCGGTACCTCCATGAGTTATCGGGACCGGAATGTTGCCGTGGCACCATTTTCGTTTCACCTCCGGGGCACCTTTTTCCTTCCGCCATGGCGACAAATGCCTCGTATCATGCTAGTGTTAGCATTTTCATAAAATTGTATATAACTTGCATATGTCATCCGCATCATGTTAACAACATTTAAATGGTTAGAATTGTGTTTGCATTAAATTGCTAAATGACATGTGGGGATTTACCGGAATTGTTGTTTCTTGTTTCCAGCCTCATTTAAACTTGCCTAAATAGTTAGTTTATTTATGCTTCACCTCTTGCCATGCTTAACAACATTTAATATTGTTTGGTAACTTAAACAAGAGAGAACTAAATAATTGATGTGGTGTTTCGTCAATATGCAACTCGTTGCATATTGAGCTCCACTTAACTTGTAGTGTTGTTTTTGCATATTGCCATGCCATGCCTCATTAAACCGGACATGCATCATACTTGTTTGTGCATCATGCCATGATTATGCTGTGTGTTTACCATGTTGCTTGCTTCTTTCCGGATTGCTTCTTTCGTTAGCTTCGGTTTCGTTCCGGAGTTGTGAGGATTCGTTCAACTACGTCCGTTTGTCTTCTTCATGGACTCGTTTTTCTTCCTTGCGGGATCTCAGGCAAGATGACCATTACCCTTGATATCACTTCTATCTTTGCTTGCTAGTTGCTCCGTTCTATCGCTATGCTGCGCTACCTATCACTTGCTTTACCATGCCTCCCAAATTGCCATGTCAGCCTCTAACCTTTTCACCCTTCCTAGCAAACCGTTGTTTGGCTATGTTACCCGCTTTTGCTCAGCCCCTCTTATAGCGTTGTTAGTTGCAAGTGAAGTTGAAGATTGCTCCATGATGGACAGGATTATTTTGGGACATCACAATATCTCTTATTTAATTAATGCATCTATATACTTGGTAAAGGGTGGAAGACTCGGCCTTATGCCTGGTGTTTTGTTCCACTCTTGCCGCCATAGTTTCCGTCATACCGGTGTTATGTTCCTTGATTTTGTGTTCCTTACGCGGTTGGGTGATTTATGGGACCCCCTTGACAGTTCGCTTTGAATAAAACTCCTCCAGCAAGGCCCAAGATTGGTTTTAACATTTGCCACCTAAGCCTTTTTCCCTTGGGTTCTGCAGACTCAAGGGTCATCTTTATTTTACCCCCCAGGCCAGTGCTCCTCCGAGTGTTGGTCCAAACTAGAGCACCGTGCGGGACCATTCCTTGGCAACTTGGATTACGTCGGTACCTGTACGCTTAGCTTATCCGGTGTGCCCTGAGAACGAGATATGTGCAGCTCCTATCGGGATTTGTCGGCACAGCGGGTGGTCTTGCTGGTCTTGTTTTACCATTGTCGAAATGTCTTGTAAACCGGGATTCCGAGTCTGATCGGGTCTTCCTGGGAGAAGGTATATCCTTCGTTGACCGTGAGAGCTTATGATGGGCTAAGTTGGGGCACCCCTGCAGGGTATAAACTTTCGAGAGCCGTGCCCGCGGTTATGTGGCAGATGGGAATTTGTTAATGTCCGGTTGTAGATAACTTGACACCAGATCCGAATTAAAACGCATCAACCGCGTGTGTAGCCGTGATGGTCTCTTTTCGGCGGAGTCCGGGAAGTGAACACGGTTTTGGGTTATGTTTGACATAAGTAGGAGTTCAGGATCACTTCTTGATCATTGCTAGCTTCAAGACCATTCCGTTTGCTCTCTTCTCGCTCTTATTTGCGTATGTTAGCCACCATATTTGCTTACTGCTTGCTGCAACTCCACCTCATTACCACTTCCTACCCATAAGCTTAAATAGTCTTGATCTCGCGGGTTTTGAGATTGCTGAGTCCTCGTGACTCACCAGATACTATCACAACAGTTGCAGGTGCCGATGATACCAGTGCAGGTGATGCAACCGAGCTCAGTTGGGAGCTCAACGAAGACCTTGGTCGTTGCTATGTTTCGTTTCATGTTGATCAGTAGTGGAGCCCAGTTGGGACGATCGGGGATCTAGTAGTTGGGTTATCTTCTTTTCTTTTGGCTTCGTCCGTAGTCGGACTTATGTGTGTACTCTGAATGATGTATGATTTATTTATTCATTGTGTGAAGTGGCGATTGTAAGCCAATTCTTTATCCCATTCTTATTCATTACATGGGATTGTGTGAAGATGACCCTTCTTGCGACAAAACCACCATGCGGTTATGCCTCTAAGTCGTGCTTCGATACGTGGGAGATATAGCCGCATCGTGGGTGTTATAGTCACAGCGGTCCAGGAGATCCTGCTGTACTTACCCAGACCCTACGGGCCGCCGCCACCCCCGTTTCCGGTCGCCGCCATCGGCCTACCGGCCCTGCCATGGTACCCGCCACCCGCGGCAGCTTTCGCGGCGCTCGCGGGGCCGCTGCAGCCGCCGCCCGCCGCCACCCCGCAATGGCTGAAGTGGCCGTCGCCGACCCTCGCGGCGCCCCCCGTGCCCATCGCCGCCCCCACAACGCTGTGGCTGCCGTGGCAGCCGCCGCACCATGCGGCCGCCGCCGCGCTCGCCGGGCCGCTGCAGCTGCCATCCATCACCACCACCAGCCAGCCCTGACTGCAGTGGCAGCCGCCGCACCGGGCGGCCTCCGCCGCGTTCACCGAGCCGCTACAGCTGCCATCCATCGCCACCATTGCCCAGCCCCGGCTGCAGTGGCAGCCGCCGCTCCTGGCGGCCTTCGCCGCGCCCGACGCTCCGTCGCAGCAGCCATTGCCGCTGCCCGGCGCGACACCGCAGCAGCCACTGCAGTTGCGGCAGCCACTGCCGGTCAGCTCCGCCGCCCAGTATGGGATGCCTTACGACAGGACTGCGACAACCTCGTTCCCATCAGCGCCGCCGCCATCCCAGGGCGTCCACATCCAGCAGATCAAGTCCCCGGCGTCGCCGTCACCGCTTCCGTCTTGGATCACTACCCGCCATGTGTCGGCGGCGGTGAGGCTGCAGGCTGCTGCGCGCGGCCTCCTAGCGTATCGGCGTGTGCGGGAGATGCGTGGTTTGCAGCTGCCGCTTCTTCAAGTTGCCCTTCGCTGCGCAAAGGACCTCGATCTCGTCCGCTGCGTCGGGGATCTTGGGCATGCTGTTTTCCCCGCGGGCAGCGACCTTAAAGTCTGCGACTTCGGCGGTTGGAGGGAGGGCGCACCCCTCCTCGTCATTCTCCATCGCAAGTCCTCCACTCTTCCCTGTGCGGTGCAGACCAACAGCCATACACATGCACTCCTTTTGTCCAGGTGGTGTCCATGGGATCCAGATGGCTGTTGCAGGTCCAAAATAAAGCGTCCCAGTCCATTTCAGGTTGAGAGTCATAAAACAAGCCGAGATGTAAAAGGCTTGTTTTTAGGTGTTAGGTTTGTGTTGCGTCGAGTCATGGTTATAAGTTGGTTAGGCTGCAGCTCGAGGACAAGCTGCATGTCCAGGTGGGGTGTAGTGTTAGAGTATGTAATGGGCCTAATGGGTCCATTAGTCTTAGGGTTAATTAGAGATAAGGGTTGCTTGCTTAGGAGTCAAGTAAGCCTTGCTTGGGAGTCAAGTAAACCTCTCTATATAAAGAGAGGAGATGTATCAATCTAATCAAGCAAGAATTAAGAAGGAAATCCCTTCCCTCTTGCCTGGCCGTGGGTAGAAAGGCCCCCGGCCGGCCCTCTCGCGCCCTCCTTCTAGCAGCGCCATAACACAACCACTCCGTCCACCCCGAACAATGCTGCTGCAAGGTCAGATTCAGATTCAATAAACATGTCATGTTTCTCAAGAAAATTTAATTAGCCGCACCCTCCACTAATTAGCAAGAGTGAGTAGAAAAGTAGTAGAAAGACTGGCTAACAGGTCTGAGATGCATACTGAATTACTAATTACAGAAACAATCGAGACTGAAGCGGGTGAAAACACTAGACCCCCGTATCGACGACTAGGCTCAGGTCGCCGGTCGGTTGCCGGCACGCACCACCGCACCAAGGGGGTCATCATACTTTGCAACTCTAGATCCCAACCGGGAGCTCCTATACGCCGCACTTTGCGGCAAAAGGACGCCCCTTCGCACAGGGACGAACCAATTGGGCTGGCCCATGGCAGACACCGTTGGTCTGTAGCGCAACAAAAAAAGGAAAAAAGAAGCTCTTCAGTGGAATCGAACTGCAGACCTCTCAGTAACGAAGGCCTATTCGATTGCCATGCAAGCTGATGATTCTTAGTGACCAATTTGCAGCGCTAATGTCTAAGAATTAACAAAAGTGCCAGAACTCTAACACAATTTGATTTTATTCGAACAAATCTTGGAAATTATAATTTTTTTCTAAAAGTTAAGTAATGTTTCAAAGTTTGAACATTTGTCAAACAACACGAACACAAAATTGGAACTCCAAACAATTATTTTGAATATGTGAACAATTTTAAAAACAGGAACATATTTTGAAAATTTCTGAACAAAATCGGAAAACATGAACATTTTTTTGAATCTGTGTACATTTTATGAAAATGCAAACAATTTTTTGAAAAATACAAACAATTTTTGAAAAATGGGAACAAATGTGAAATTCCAATTTCTTTTTGAAAATGTTAACAAATTTGAAAACGCGAACATTTTTTGGAAATCATGAACAAAATTTAAAAAATGGGAACAAATGTGAAATTCCAAAACCTTTTCGAAAATTTGAACAAATTTGAAAACCACGAACAAATTTTGAAATAGCAAACAAATTTTCAAAATCAAACCAATTTTGTACATTTTTTGAAAAGAACAACATGTCTTTTGAAACCTGAACAAATAAATTCGAACATTTTTTAAAGACGAACAAAGTATTGAATATATTGAACTTTTTTTTGAAATTGAGATTTTTCTAAAACAAAAATAAAGAAAGAAAGAAAAAGAAAAATGAAATGAAAAAGGCAAAAAAAGAAACAGATAATAGCCAATCTCTTGCGTTGTGAAGCTCCGGTGGCGCAACTCGACAAGTGGGAGGTTTGAGGTTTGATTCCTCGATCTTACATTTTTTGGGGGGATTTTCTCTGTATGAAGCACCCATCATGGGCCGACCCATGAACAATCGATGGGTGTGCGGGAGGTCGACATTTTGCCGCAGAATGCGGCGAATAGGGTTTTCCATCCCAACCGGGGGGCACCCTCTAACTTGCGTATGGGCTGGGCACCCTCTAGCCTGCGTATGGGCTGATGGGACACTCCTAGGCCTGGACCCTTAGGCGTTCGCCCCTTCTGTCTAGGCCCAGAGCCTGCCCCTCGAAGCGCTTCAGGAAACTTCTTGACATGGAACAGACACCAGAGCTAGAGAGCCCCTATTTCTCGCATTCAGCGAAACAATGGGAACCCTCGTTGAAGGGTGGCGCCAGTTGACCGACCAAAGCACGCGGGAAAAACGGTCTCATTTTTTGTTTTTTTTCACCGTTTTTGTTTTTTTGCTTTCTTTTTTATTATTTTTTATACGTCCAAATATGCTAAATAAATATATTACAGAAATGACTCTACATATAACATTTGAAAAATATTGACCAAAATTTTGAAAAATGTTAAGTGTGAATGGAGACAATGTTTATCACTCAAACAAGAAAAATAAAAATAAAAAATGTGTATCAGAAAATGTGATCATGTATTAAAAAATATTAATCAAGAATTAAAAAATGTGAAGCATTTGAAAAAATGTTGAAAAATATTTAAAATTGTTAATAAAGCATTTGAAAAATGTTAAATGTGTATAGAAAAATGTTGACCATGTATTCAGAAATTATGCTTTATTATCATGTATATAAAAATGATAATCAAGCATTTGAAAAAATGTTGTACAATTATTCGGCAAATGTTAATCAAGAATTTTATAAATGTTAATGTGTTTAGAAAAAAATGTTGACCATGTGTTCAAAAAATATTAATATAGCATTTAAAAAATGGTAATCAAGAATTTGAAAATGGTTAAATGTGCATAGACAAAATGTTGACCATGTATTAGAAAATGTTAAACTTGTATTTGGAAAATGTTAATCAAGCATTTGAAAATGTTTAAAAGTGTGTATAGAAAAATGTTGAACATGTATTAAAAAATGTAATCTTGTATTGCAAAATATTAATCAAGCACTTGAACATTTTTAAAAATATCTATATAATAAATGTTGACCATGTATTAAAATTATTAATTTTGTATTGGAAAAATGTTAGATGTATATTAGAAAATTTTGTATTTGAAAAAAGCTAGATCACGTAGCAGCAACGACTACTCAAGAGTACAAAGTTATTGGCTATGATCGTCCAAGCTGCCACGACTCAGGCGAAGAGTCAATCACCGCCAACTTCTCATCTAGATTGTGTATCTGCTTCTTTAGCTTCTCCCCACAGTCAGGTACCCTGGACACCAGCATCTGCAACAGTTGTTTTTCTCAGCAAAATATTATATTAAGGTAAACATAAACATGGGTAGCAAATGCTGGTTCAAATAAATGCAACGCAGACACATGAATTAAGATGCATGATGCAAATAGTTGTGTATATTTGTATCTTCAGGTGGTCATTGAGCGGATCAAGTTCCCTTGCCTGTAACAACCATGACTTCTAGGGTTTTATTTTATTTAGATATCCTCTATTGCAGTACTCAAAGTACCAAGTCAGGTATCTCTAATGAAAACACCACAAACACAAACACAAAGAAGTTTAAAAAGTAAGTGAGAACTAATGCGTCTCCAACATATCTATAATTTTTTATTGTTCCATGTTGTTATATTATCATTATTGAATATTTTACAATCATTTTATAATCATTTTATACCTTTTTTGGTACTAACCTATTGCCATAGTGCCCAGTGCCATTTGTTGTTTTTTGCTTATTTTTTACATCGTAGGAAATCAATATCAAACGGAGTCCAAACGCAGCGAAACTTTTTGTGGATTTTTTCTGGACCAGAAGACACCTGGGGCCAAAGAAGTACCAGAGAGGTGCTCCGAGGGGAGCACAACCCACCAGGATGCGCCTGGATGCCCAGGCGCGCCCAGGTGGGTGGTGCCCACCTCGGTGGCCTCCGCACCGCCTCTTTGCTCTATAAATAGCCCAATATTCCAGAAACCTAAGGGAAGTCGACGAAAATCAATTCCAGCCGCCGCAAGTTCTAGAACCACCAAATCCAATCTAAACACCATCACAGAGGGGTTCATCATCCTCATTGGTGCCTCTCCGATGATGCGTGAGTAGTTCATTGTAGACCTACGGGTCCGTAGTTAGTAGCTAGATGGCTTCCTCTCTTTCTCTTGATTCTCAATACAATGGTCTCTAGGAGATCTATTTGATGTAACTCTTTTTGCGGTGTGTTTGTTGGCATCCGACGAACTTTGAGTTTATGATCAGATCTATGGTTTTATCCATGAAAGTTATTTGAGTCTTTTGATCTCTTATATATATGCATGATTACTTATAGCCTCGTATTTCTTCTTCAAATTTTTGGTTTAGTTAGGCCAACTAGATCAATTTTTTTGCCATGGGAAGAGGTGCTTTGTTATGGGTTCGATCTTACAGTGCTTGATCCCAGTGACAGAAGGGGAACCGACACGTATGTATCGTTGCTATTAAGGATAACAAGATGGGGTCTATTTCTACATAAATAGATCTTGTCTACATCATGTCATCATTCTTATTGCATTACTCTGTTTCTCCATGAACTTAATACACTAGATGAATGCTAGCTAGCGGTCGATGTGTGGAGTAATAGTAGTAGATGCAGGCAGGAGTCGGTCTACTAATCTTGGACGTGATGCCTATATAGTGATCATTGCCTAGATATCGTCATGATTATTTGAAGTTCTATCAATTGCCCAACAGTAATTTGTTTACCCACCGTATGCTATTTTTCTCGAGAGAAGCCACTAGTGAATTCTACGGCCACTAGGTCTCTTCTTTATCATATTTGCCTTCGAGATCTATTTTTATTTGCTTTTATTTTTAGATATATTAATCCAAAAATACAAAAATACCTTGCTGCAATTTTTAGTACTTTATCTTATCTCGCGTTCCCGCGAAATCTATTTATCAAATCTACTACAATTTTATCTATCTTTTTAAACATGAGGGATTGACAACCCCTCATGTCGGGTTGCAAGTATTTGTTCTTTGTGTGCATGAGCTGTTTATGTGGTGTTGTGTGGTTCTCCTACTAGTTTGATAACCTTGGTCTCATCACTGAGGGAAATATCTACCGTTGCTGTGTTGCATCATCCCTTCCTCTTTGGGGAAATACCGACGTAGTTCAACCAAACATCAAAAGGAATTTCTGGCACCGTTGCCGGGGAGACATCATCAACATCTACGAGGTTCCTAATCACAAATCACATCTCCTTGCAATTTACATTATTTGCCATTTGCCTCTCGTTTTCCTCTCCCCCACTTCACAAAATTTTGCCTTTTTCGCCTTCTTTTTCGTTCGCCTTTTTCTCGTTTGATCTTTTGTTTGCTCATGTTGCCATATGTCTTCTATTTGCTTGCATGTTTAGTTGCTAAAAATCTATTGATATGGATCCTCATCCACTTGCTAATCTTTTCAGAAGATCCAATTATTTGAACCAATTGCTAGTGAGTTGAGTGCACCTGATTATCTCTATGAAGTTTTGCTTGAAATTCATGAATCTGAAAATTGTGATGAAGTGTTGAAATAAGAAATCGAGGACGTGATTCATGATAACTCCTTGAATGAAAAGCATGATTGCAATGATGTTATTATAAATTCTATTAATGTCAATTGTGTTAGTGATATGCAAAACCCCAAGCTTGGGGATGCTTGTTATGTTATGTCCACTACTTATTGCAATGATCATGATTGGGGTGATAATTATTCTTATGTCTTGAAAATTTATTTGAGCCTTATGATGAATATGTTATTGATAATAATTTTTGCAATAGTATTGAAAGTGGGTTTGGAAGAGCGTCAACCTTAGGTGAAAAAATCCCACATATTTGGAGAGTGTTCAATCTTGTGAAATTTCTGATAAAAGTGGGCTTGGAGAGGTCATGGCTTTATTTGATGATAATCCCACTATTTTGGAAGAGTGTCTTGCATGCATTTGGATCATGAAGAGAATATTTTATGTGATGGTTATATTGTTGAGTTTGATTATGATCCCACATGGAATTATTATGAGAGAGGAAAATATGGTTGTAGAAATTTTCATGTTACTAAATTACCTCTCCTTATGTTGTGTTTGTCAATCTTTTATTCCTTTCCTTTGCATATGCTAGATATTTATTATCTTGATAATTTGTTTGCTTATAAATTTCCTATGCCTAGGAAGTATGTTAGACTTAAATGTGCTTGTCACATTTTTTACGATGCTCTCTTTGTGTTTTAATTATTATCTTTCATGTGAGCATCAATAAAATTATGCCTAGCTAGAGGCGTAAAACAATAGCGCTTGTTGGGAGGTAACCCAATGAATAAAATTTATTTTTGTCTTTTTGTTTCTATTCTTGAGTGTTTGCCCAATTATGCCTCTGTTTAGATGTGTTTTTGTGGTTTAAATTAGTGTTTGTGCCAAGCAAAGCCTTTGGGAAAATTTGGGTGATAGTTGATTCGATCTTGCTGGAAAACAGAAACTTTTGCGCTCAGAATTTTTCCCATTTTTAATAGAGGAGTGCTTTTGATTTAATTCTTTTTGGAGAAGATTAATATACAAACTGCCCATGTAGTCCTAATTTTTCAGAATTTTTGGAGTTACAGAAGTATACAAAGTTCCCTGATTAATACATAATGTTCTGTTTTTATAGATTATGTTTTCGTTGTGTTATGTGCTTGTTTTGATGATTCTATGGTTTTCTTTGAAGAGTTTTTGCCATGGAAAAGTTAGAATACAGTAGATATAATACAATAACAAAATATGAATGGGTTTGCAATAATACTTAGAGTAGTGATTTGCTTTCTTATAATAACGGATCTCACTAAGGTTTTGTTGAGTTTTGTGTGATTGTAGTTTTCAAGTTTTGGGTGAGATCGCGATGGATGAAGGAGTAAGGATTAGAAAAAGGCTAAGCTTGGGGATGCCCGAGGCACCCCAAGATAATATTCAAGAAGTATCAAGCAACTAAGCCTGGGGATGCCTCTGAGTGGCATCCCCTCTTTCTTCTAAGAATCATCGGTATTTTACTTGGAGCTATATTTTTATTTGTCACATATTATGAGTTTTGCTTGGAGAGTCTTGTATGATATGAGTATTTGTTTGTTTTGCTTTGTGTCATCTATCCTTGCTAGACACACCGAGTTGAGGGAGCCAAAATTATGCTATGACTTGTTAGGATTGCTCTCTATGCTTCACTTAAATCTTTATGAGCTATGGAATTGCTCTAGTGCTTCACTTATATCTTTTTGAGAACGATGTGCTTTACTATTTTTTGAAGAAATGCTCTCATCTTCACTTAGATCTATTTGAGAGTTAGTAAATATTTTAAGAAATTCTCTATTGCTTCACTTAAATTATTTTGAGAGAAGAAATTTTTTATGCTCATGTTCTTCACTTAGATTTGTTTGAGCTATCAAAAGCAACATATGAAATTAGTCCCAAAGTGATAGATATTCAAGAGGGATATAATAAAAACTTTCATGAAGATCATTGGACCAAATAAACTTGATTCTTGGTAATAGTTTTGAGATATGATGATAGTGATATGTGAGTCATGTTGATGAGTAATTATGCTTTAGTAAAAATATTGGTGTTAAGGTTTGTGATTCCCTATGCAAGCATGAAAGTTAATAGTTATGCAATGAAATTATATCCTACTTATGGTGCATTATTTGGTGTTAGTTATGCTTAATGCTCGCTTATGAGATTTTTTGTTTCTTGGTTGGATGCTTCCCAATCTTTTGCGAGCCTTCATTTGCACTAAGTATGATCACTACTTCTGCATCCAAAATCCTTTAAACCAGTTTTGCCACATGAGTCCACTATACCTACCTATATGCGGTATTCTTTTGCCGTTCTAAGCAAATTTGTATGTGCCATCTCTAAATTTCAAAATAAAATTCTCTTTTGTGTGCTCATACCGCTCATGAAACGATAGGGGGTGGCTGATATATTTCCATGCTAGATATGTTATTCTCAAGATGAGTGTTTATTCACTTGTCATTGCACGAGAGTATGGCAAAGGTATTAGGGATGCCCAGTCCCAAATTGAAAAATGAATTTGCTTTATGTTGTCAAATAATAAATTCCGCAAAAAGTATTGGTATGGAAGGCACCTGTGGATACGGCTAGCCATGGAAAGTGAAAGTATAGTGGAAAAAGGAATAAACTTTATTTTCTATGTGGGAACCGCCTATGATATATCTAGCATGGAAAGTATTGGGAACTACTCTGTCATTTTAGTTGACAGGAAAAGCATGCCACCAAAAATGTTTCTATCTCTATCTTTTTCACTTTGAGCTCTGGCACCTCTATAAATCCCTACTTCCCTCTACGAAGGGCCTTTCTATTTACTTTATGCAATTTTTATTTTTTACTTGAGTCTCCATCTTCCCTTATAAAGCACCAACTAATAGGCACTACGATCGTACTTGAGCATTGGGTATAGCTAATATGCGAGTGTGTTTCATGAATGGATCAATGATTGAGCATAATGGGCTAGGGATAACTTGCTTTAGTGTTGATATTTTGAAAGACATGGTTGCTTGTTGATATGCTTGAGTATTAAAGTCTTCATGTCAAAACTAGACTATTGCTTTGAACCATATAAAAGTCCAACTGTCTATGCTACAAAGAAAAGAATATGTGATGAACATTTTAGGCAGCATTCCACATCAAAAATTCTATTTTTATCATTTACCTACTCGAGGAGAGCAAGAATTAAGCTTGGGGATGCTGATACGTCTCCAACGTATCTACAATTTTTTATTGTTCCATGCTGTTATATTATCATTCTTGGATGTTTTACAATCATTTTATATCATGTTTTAGTACTAACCTATTGACATAGTGCCTAGTGCCAGTTGCTGTTTTCTGCTTGTTTTTTACATCTCATGAAATCAGTACCAAACGGAGTTCAAACGCAGTGAAACTTTGTATGGATTTTTTCTGGACCAGAAGACATGCGTTGGGCCAAAGAAGTACCAGAGGGGGTGCTTCGAGGGGAGCACAACCCACCAGGGCGCGCCTGGGGGCCCAGGCGCGCCCAGGTGGGTTGTGCGCACCTCGGTGGCCTTCCACACCGCCTCTTTGCTCTATAAATACCCCAATATTCCAGAAACCCTAGGGGAGTCGTCGAAAATCAATTCCAGCCGCCGCAAGTTCCAGAACCACCAAATCCAATCTAAACACCATCACGGAGGGGTTCATCATGCTCATTGGTGCCTCTCCGATGATGCGTGAGTAGTTCATTGTAGACCTACGGGTCCGTAGTTAGTAGCTAGATGGCTTCCTATATTTCTCTTGATTCTCAATACAATGGTCTCTAGGAGATCTATTTGATGTAACTCTTTTTGCGGTGTGTTTGTTGGCATCCGATGAACTTTGAGTTTATGATCAGATCTATGTTTTTATCCATGAAAGTTATTTGAGTCTTTTGATCTCTTATATATATGCATGATTACTTATAGCCTTGTATTTCTTCTTCAAATATTTGGTTTAGTTAGGCCAACTAGATCCATTTTTCTTGCCATGGGAAGAGATGCTTTTTGATGCATTTGATCTTACGGTGCTTGATCCCAGTGATAGAAGGGGAACCGACATGTATGTATCATTCCTATTAAGGATAACAAGATGGGGTATATTTCTACATAAATAGATCTTGTCTACATCATGTCATCGTTCTTATTGCGTTACTCCGTTTCTCCATGAACTTAATACACTAGATGCATGCTGGATAGCGATCAATGTGTGGAGTAATAGTAGTAGATGTAGGAAGGAGCCAGTCTACCTATCTTGGACGTGATGCCTATATAATGATCATTGCCTGGATATCGTCATGATTATTTGAAGTTCTATGAATTGCCCAATCGTAATTTGTTTACCCACCATATGCTATTTTTCTCGAGAGAAGCCACTAGTGAAATCTATGGCCCGCGGGTCTCTTCTTTATCATATTTGCCTTCGAGATCTATTTTTATTAGCTTTTATTTTCAGATCTATTAATCCAAAAATACAAAAATACCTTGCTACAATTTTTAGTAATTTATTTTATCTCGTGTTCCCGTGAGATCTATTGATCCAGTCTACTACAATTTTATCTATCTTTTTACCCGTGAGGGATTGACAACCCCTCTCTTACGTCAGGTTGCAAGTATTTGTTCTTTGTGTGCAGGAGCTGTTTACGTGGTGTTGCGTGGTTCTCCTACTGGTTCGATAACCTTGGTCTCATCACTGAGGGAAATACCTACCGTTGCCGTGCTGCATCATCCCTTCCTCTTTGGGGAAATACCGATGTAGTTCAAGCAAACATCAAGAACTGGTTAATGGCTCTTCAGATTGTACAACAGAACCCATAAGATCCAAATAATCAAAAACGTCTACAAAATACAGAGGAGCAAGCTTTAGTTGAAACATTGCCAATATGGTCTTAAGTAAAAGAGACATATAAATCATTGCCAAGTTTCTCTTCAAGAACTACTCGGGGAAGCCAACCTCACATGGATCCCCTTTGAACTCACACAGACTCATCACTTTGATGCGTGAGAGAACGTTTTCGACGGACCAAACTCTTTACATAACATGATAGTGAGGTTTTGAGTGGGTTGAACACATTTCTAGCTCGGCAAAAGTTGATCAAATCAGTCAATGGATCCAAGGAAGGTGGGATGGCATAGTGCATAAAGGAAACCCTCAAGTTATGTTGTGGAACACATACTATAACTTGTGCATTAAACTATCACAAAAAAACCATTGTGCTAGTGTATATGCATCCCCTCATGTATTAAAAATTAGAAATAGAGGTAGCAGGGTAGTCTACCATAGATGTCTTAAGCACATGATAGCTTTTGCAAAAATATTCTTCACGACAAACTTCTAGATTTGGGTCATGCCAACCACTATATAATTACTTAATCAGAGTCAAGTGCTTGATATTGTATTATAAGTCTAATAGCATCGATTTTTTATGAGTGGTATATCGTACATCCTTGAAGAAACCGTGGGCAGCAAACGTACTAGTTCATTACATGCAAGCTTGATTGGTTTGACATAAGCATGGCATGCCATTTGCATCATTCACGACACAAACACTGCTAGCTAGTAGTACATGATGAGAAACACTAGAAGAACAAAAACTAGAAAAAATATTTGAAATGAAGAACCCAGACAATATGAATCAAGATAATTGCACAACAATAACATGTGGCACAACAAAATTTCCAAATAAAATGCTGTAACACAAATAGATGATCACTATCAGGCACAACGAGACACGATGCACGACTAGTACACACACTCAAAGGGAAATGAAACAGACAAACACAAATATGCATGAGAAAATTTAACATGCTTAACTAAAATTTAACAAGCCTATGATTTTATCCAAACTTAACAAACGGACCAAGAAACACCTATACATGAAATATACACTCTGAAAGAAACTCCTAGCATGATCACGAACCAAATATTTTGATCTAGTCGACATCCTTGTTCCTTAAAATATGAACATGTTCTCGAGCCCGTGCACACCCCACCAAGGCATATCAGAGCGGAATATCAGAATTTATGGCGTATTTGAAAAACCTAACTATTGTATCTATGCAGCTAGTAACAAATTATGTGGTGCAAACTATAATTTACTTTGCAAGTTGTTATCAAATTGTTGGGGAACACAGTAATTTCAAAAAAAAATCCTACGATCATGCAAGATCTATCTAGTTGATGCATAACAACGAGGGGGAAGAGTGTGTCCACGTACCCTCATAGACCGAAAGCGGAAGCGTTATATCAACGCGGTTGATGTAGTCGTATGTCTTCACGATCCGACCGATCTCAGCATCGAACGTACGGCACCTCCGCGTTCAGCACACGTTCAGCTTGATGACGTCCCTTGTACTCTTGATCCAGTTGAGGATGAGGGAGAGTTCCGTCAGCACGACGGTGTGGCGACGATAATGATGAAGTTACTGGTGCAGGGCTTCGCCTAAGCACTACAACCATATGACTGAGGTGGAATATGGTAGAGGGGGGCACCGCACACGGCTAAACAATCAACTTGTGTGTTTATGGGGTGCCCCCTCCCCCGTATATAAAGGAGTGGAGGAGGGAAAGGCTGGCCCTCTCTATGGAGCGCCCAAGGGAGGGAGTCCTACTCCTAGTAGGAGTAGGTTTACCCCCTTCCCTAGTTGGAGTAGGAGAAGAAGGAAGAGGGAGAGGGAGAGAAGGAAGGGGGGGGGGGCTCCCAATTCGGATTGGGCTTGGGTGGGCGCCCCCACCTTAGCCGCCTCCTCCTCTCTTCCACCATGGCCCTTTAAGGCCCATTAACTCCCCGGGGGGTTCCGGTAACCCCCCCGGTACTCCGGAAAAATGCCCGAACCACTCGGAACCTTTCCGGTGTACGAACATAGCCTTCCAATATATCAATCTTTATGTCTCAACCATTTCGAGACTCCTCGTCATGTCCGTTGTCACATCCGGGACTCCGAACAACCTTCGGTGCATCAAAACACATAAACTCATAATATCGATCGTCATCGAACGTTAAGCGTTCCGAACCTACGGGTTCGAGAACTATGTAGACATGACCGAGACTATCTCCGGTCAATAACCAATAGTGGAACCTGGATGCTCATATTGGCTCCTACATATTCTACGAAGATCTTTATCGGTCAAACCGCATAACAACATACATTGTTCCTTTTGTCATCGGTATGTTACTTTCCCGAGGTTTGATCGTCGGTATCACCATACCTAGTTCAATCTCGTTACTGGCAAGTCTCTTTACTCATTCCGTAGTGCATCATCCCGTGACTAACTCATTAATCGCATTGCTTGCAAGGCTTATAGTGATGTGCATTACCGAGAGGGCCCAGAGATACCTCTCCGAAAACACGGAGTGACAAATCCTAACCTTGATCTATGCCAACCCAACAAACACCATCGGAGACATCTATAGAGCATCTTTATAATCACCGATGTTTGATATCACACTAAGTGTCCCTCCGGTATTCAGGAGTTGCATAATCTCATAGTCATAGGAACATGTATAAGTCATGAAGAAAGCAATAGCAATAAACTAAACGATCATAGTGCTAAGCTAACGGACAGGTCTTGTCCATCACATCATTCTCCTAATGACGTGATCTCGTTCATCAAATGACAACACATGTCTATGGTTAGGAAACATAACCATCTTTGATTAACGAGCTAGTCAAGTAGAGGCATACTAGGGACACTCTGTTTTGTCTATGTATTCACACATGTACTAAGTTTCCGGTTAATACAATTCTAGCATGAATAATAAACATTTATCATGATATAAGGAAATAAATAATAACTTTATTATTGCCTCTAGGGCATATTTCCTTCAGTCTCCCACTTGCACTAGAGTCAATAATCTAGTTCACATTGCCATGTGATTTAACACCAACAGTTCACATCTGTATGTGATTAACACCCATAGTTCACATTGCCATGTGACCAACACCCAAAGGGTTTACTAGAATCAATAGTCCAGTTCACATCGCTATGTGATTAACACCCAGAGAGTACTAAGGTGTGATCATGTTTTGCTCGTGAGAGAAGTTTAGTCAACGGGCCTGTCACATTCAGAGCCGTATGTATTTTGCAAATATTCTTTGTCTACAATGATCTACATGGAGCTACTCTAGCTAATTGCTCCCACTTTCAATATGTATCCAGATTGAGACTTAGAGTCATCTGGATCAGTGTAAAAGCCTGCATCGACATAACTCTTTACGATGAACTCTTTATCACCTCCATAACCGAGAAATATTTCCTTAGTCCTCACTAAGGATAATTTTGACCGCTATCCAGTGACCTACTCTTAGATCACTACTGTACCCCTTGCCAAACTCATGGCAAGGTACATAATAGGTCTGGTACACAACACATAATACTTTATAGAACCTATGACTATGGCATAGGAAATGACTTTCATTCTCTTTCTATCTTCTGCCGTGGTCGGGCTTTGTGTCTTACTCAACTTTACACCTTGTAATACAAACAAGAACTCCTTCTTTGACTAATCCATTTTGAACTCTTTCAAAAACTTGTCAAGGTATTTACTCATTGAAAAATCTTATCAAGCGTCTTGATCTATCTCTATAGATCTTGATGCCCAATATGTAAGTAGCTTCACCGAGGTCTTTCATTGAAAAACTCTTATTCGAGTATCCCTTTATGCTATCCAGAAATTCTATATCATTTCCAATCAACAGTATGTCATCCACATATAATATTAGAAATGCTACAGAGCTCCCACTCACTTTCTTGTAAATACAAGTTTCTCCAAAAGTCTGTATAAAACCATATGCTTTGATCACACAATCAAAGTGTTTATTCCAACTCCGAGAGGCTTGCACCAGTCCATAAATGGATCGCTGGAGCTTGCACACTTTGTTAGCACCCTTTGGGTCGACAAAACCTTCTGGTTGCATCATATACATCTCTTCTTCCAGAATCCATTCAAGAATGCAGTTTTGACATCCATCTGCCAAATTTCATAATCATAAAATGCAGCAATTCCTTGAACTTGTCGCTACGGGTGAGAAAGTCTCATCGTAATCAACTCCTTGAACTTGTCGAAAACCTTTTGCGACAAGTCAAGCTTTGTAGATAGTAACACTACTATCAACATCCGTCTTCCTCTTGGAGATCCATTTATTTAATATGGCTTGCCGATCATCGGGCAAGTCCACCAAAGTCCACACTTTGTTATCATACATGGATCCCATCTCAGATTTCATGGACTCAAGCCATTTCGTGGAATCTGGCCTCATCATCACTTCCTCATAGTTCGTAGGTTCATCATGGTCTGGCAACATGACTTCCAGAATAGGATTACCGTACCACTCTGGTGCGGATCATACTCTGGAAGACCTACGAGGTTCGGTAGTAACTTGATCTGAAGTTTTATGATCATCATCATTAGCTTCCTCACTAATTGGTGTAGGAATCACTGGAACTGATTTTTGTGATGAACTACTTTCCAATTCAGGAGAAGGTACAATTACCTCATCAAGTTCTACTGTGCTCCCGCTCACTACTTTCGAGAGAAACTCCTTCTCTAGAAAGAATCCAGTCTTAGCAACGAATATCTTGCCTTCGGATCTGTGATAGAAGGTGTACCCAACAGTTTCCTTTGGGTATCCTATGAAGATGCACTTCTCCGATTTGGATTTGAGCTTATCAGGTTGAAGCTTTTTCACATAAGCATTGCAGCCCCAAACTTTAAGAAAGGATAACTTTGGTTTCTTGCCAAACCACAGTTCATAAGGCGTCGTCTCAACGGATTTTGATGGTGCCCTGTTTAACGTGAATGTAGCTGTCTATAATGCATAACCCCAAAACGATAGTGGTAAATCAGTAAGAGACATCATAGATCGCACCATATCCAATAAAGCGCGGTTACGATGTTCGGACACACCATTACGCTGTGGTGTTCCAGGTGGCGTGAGCTGTGAAACTATTCCACATTGTTTTAAATGAAGGCCAAACTTGTAACTCAAATATTCTCCTCCACGATGAGATCATAGAAACTTTATTTTCTTGTTATGATGATTCTCCACTTCACTCTGAAATTCTTTAAACTTTTCAAATGTTTCAGACTTTTGTTTCATAAGTAGATATACCCATATCTGCTCAAATCATCTGTGACGGTCAAAAAATAATGATACCCGCCACGAGCATCAACACTCATTGGACCACATACATCGGTATGTATTATTTCCAATAAGTCACTAGCTCGTTCCATTGTTCCGGAGAACGGAGTTTTAGTTATCTTGCCCATAAGGCACGGATCGCAAGCATCAAATGATTCATAATCAAGTGATTCCAAAAGTCCATCAGCATGGAGTTTCTTCATGTGCTTTACACCGATATGACCCAAACAGCAGTGCCACAAATAAGTTGCAGTATCATTATCAACTTTGCATCTTTTGGCATCAATACTATGAATATGTGTATTACCACGATTGAGATTCAATAAACCATCAACATTGGGTGTATGACCATAGAATGTTTTATTCATGTAAATAGAATAACTATTATTCTCTGTCTTAAATGAGTTACCGTATTGCAATTAACATGATATAATCATATTCATGCTCAACGCAAACACCAAATAACATTTATTTAGGTTCAGCACTAATCCCGAAAGTACAGGGAGTGCTCGATGATGATCATATCAATCTTGGAACCACTTCCAACAAACATCATCACTTCATCCTCAACTAGTCTCTATTTATTCTGCAACTCCTGTTTCGAGTTACTAATTTTAGCAACCGAACAAGTATCAAATACCCGGGGATTACTACAAGCACTAGTAAGCTACACATCAATAATATGTGTATCAAATATACCTTTGTTCACTTTGCCATCCTTCTTATCCGCCAAATATTTGGGGCAGTTCCACTTCCAATGACCATTTCCTTTGCAGTAGAAGCACTCAGTTTCAGGCTTTGGTCCAGCTTTGGGCTTCTTCACGGGAGTGACAACTTGCTTCCCATTCTTCTTGAAGTTCCCTTTCTTCCCCTTTGCCCTTTTCTTGAAACTAGTGGTCTTGTTTAATCATCAACACTTGATGCTTTTTCTTGATTTCTACCTTCGTCGATTTCAGCATCACGAAGAGCTCAGGAATCGTTTTCGTCATCCCTTGCATACTATAGTTCATCATGAAGTTCCAGTAACTTGGTGATGGTGACTAGATAACTCTGTCAATCACTATCTTATCTGGAAGATTAACTCCCACTCGATTCAAGCGATTGTAGTACCCAGACATTCTGAGTACATGCTCACTAGCTGAGAAATTCTCCTCCATCTTTTAGGCGAAGTACTTGTCGGGTGTCTCATACCTCTTGACACGGGCATGAGTCTGAAATACCAATTTCAGCTCTTGGAGCATCTCATACGCTCTGTGACATTTCAAAAATGTTTTTGAAGTCCCGGTTCTAAACCGTAAAGCTTGGTGCACTAAACTATCAAGTAGTCATCATATTGAGCTAGCCAAATGTTCATCATGTCTGCATCTGCTCCTGCAATAGGTCTGTCACCTAGGGGTGCATCAAGGACATAATTCTTTTGTGCAGCAATGACGATACACCTCAGATCATGGACCCAGTCCACATCATTTCTACTATCATCTTTCAACTTAGTTTTCTCTAGGAACATATAAAAAACATAAGGAAGCTATAACGCGAGCTATTGATCTACAACATAATTTGCAAAATACTATCAGGACTAAGTTCATGATAAATTAAAGTTCAATTAATCATATTACTTAAGAACTCCCATTTAGATAGACATCCCTCTAGTCATCTAAATGATCACGTGATCCAAATCAACTAAACCATGTCCGATCATCACGTGAGATGGAGTAGTTTTCAATGGTGAACATCACTATGTTGATCATATCTACTATATGATTCACGCTCAACCTTTCGGTCTCCAGTGTTCCGAGGCCATATCTGCATATGCTAGCCTCGTCATGTTTAACCCGAGTATTCTGCATGTGCAAAACTGGCTTGCACCTGTTGTATGTGAACGTAGAGCTTATCACACCTGATCATCACGTGGTGTCTCGGCATGAAGAACTGTCGCAACGATGCATACTCAGGGAGAACACTTATACCTTGAAATTTAGTCAGAGATCATCTTATAGTGCTACCGTCGTACCAAGCAAAATAAGATGCATAATAGATAAACATCACATGCAATCAAAATATGTGACATGATATGGCCATCATCATCTTGTGCTCATGATCTCCGTCACTGAAGCATCGTCATGATCTCCATCATCACCGACACGACACCTTGATCTTGATCATAGCAACGTTGTCGTCTCACCAACTATTGTTACTAGGACTATCGCTACCGCTTAGTGATAAAGTAAAACTATTACATGGCGATTGCATTGCATACAATAAAGCGACAACCATATGGCTCCTGCCAGTTACCGATAACTTTGTTACAAAACATGATCATCTCATACACCAATTTATATCACATCATGCCTTGACCATATCACATCACAGCAAGCCCTGCAAAAACAAGTTAGACATCCTCTACTTTGTTGTTGCAAGTTTTAAGTGGCTGCTATGGGATTCTAGCAAGAATTGTTCTTACCTATGCATCAAAACCACAACGATTTTTCGTCAAGTGTGCTGTTTTAACCTTCAACAAGGACCGAGCATAGTCAAACTCGATTCAACTAAAGCTGAAGAAACAGACACCCACTAGCCACCTGTGTGCGAAGCACGTTGGTAGAACCAGTCTCATGAATGTGGTCATGTAATGTCGGTCTGGGCCGCTTCATCCAACAATACCGCCGAATCAAAGTATGACATGCTGGTAAGCAGTATGACTATTATCGCCCACAACTCTTTGTGTTCTACTTATACATATAACATCTACGCATAGATCTGGCTCGGATGCCACTATTGGGGAACACAGTAATTTCAAAAAATTTCCTACGATCATGCAAGATCTATCTAGTTGATGCATAGCAACGAGCGGGGAGAGTGTGTCCATTTACCCTCGTAGACCGAAAGCGGAATCGTTATATCAACACGGTTGATGTAGTCGTACGTCTTCACGATCTGACCAATCTCAGCACCGAACGTACGGCACCTCCATGTTCAGCACACGTTTAGCTCGATGACGTCCCTCGTACTCTTGATCCAGTTGAGGACGAGGGAGAGTTAATCGGCCTACCGGCCCTGCCATGGTACCCGCCACCCGCGGCAGCTTTCGCGGCGCTCTTGGGGCCGCTGCAGCCGCCGCCCGCCGCCACCCCGTAATGGCTGAAGTGGCCGTTGCCGACCCTCGCGGCGCCCCCCGCGCCAACGCCGCCCCCACAACGCTGTGGCTGCCGTGGCAGCCGCCGCACCATGCGGCCGCCGCCGCGCTCGCCGGGCCGCTGCAGCTGCCATCCATCACCACCACCACCCAGCCCTGACTGCAGTGGCAGCCGCCGCACCAGGCGGCCTCCGCCGCGTTCACCGAGCCGCTACAGCTGCCATCCATCGCCACCATTGCCCAGCCCTGGCTGCAGTGGCAGCCGCCGCTCCTGGCGGCCTCCGCCGCGCCCGACGCTCCGTCGCAGCAGCCGTTGCCGCTGCCCGGCGCGACACCGCAGCAGCCACTGCAGTTGCGGCAGCCACTGCCGGTCAGCTCCGCCGCCCAGTATGGGATGCCTTACAACAGGACTGCGACAACCTCGTTCCCATCAGCGCCGCCGCCATCCCAGGGCGTCCACATCCAGCAGATCAAGTCCCCGGCGTCGCCGTCACCGCTTCCGTCTTGGATCACTACCCGCCATGTGTCGGCGGCGGTGAGGCTGCAGGCTGCTGCGCGTGGCCTCCTAGCGCGTCGGCGTGTGCGGGAGATGCGTGGTTTGCAGCTGCCGCTTCTTCAAGTTGCCCTTCACTGCGCAAAGGACCTCGATCTCGTCCGCTGCGTCGGGGATCTTGGGCATGCTGTTTTCCCCGCGGGCAGCGACCTTAAAGTCTGCGACTTCGGCGGTTGGAGGGAGGGCGCACCCCTCCTCGTCATTCTCCATCGCAAGTCCTCCACTCTTCCCTGTGCGGTGCAGACCAACAGCCATACACATGCACTCCTTTTGTCCAGGTGGTGTCCATGGGATCCAGATGGCTGTTGCAGGTCCAAAATAAAGCGTCCCAGTCCATTTCAGGTTGAGAGTCATAAAACAAGCCGATATGTAAAAGGCTTGTTTTTAGGTGTTAGGTTTGTGTTGCGTCGAGTCATGGTTATAAGTTGGTTAGGCTGCAGCTCGAGGACAAGCTGCATGTCCAGGTGGGGTGTAGTGTTAGAGTATGTAATGGGCCTAATGGGTCCATTAGTCTTAGGGTTAATTAGAGATAAGGGTTGCTTGCTTAGGAGTCAAGTAAGCCTTGCTTGGGAGTCAAGTAAACCTCTCTATATAAAGAGAGGAGATGTATCAATCTAATCAAGCAAGAATTAAGAAGGAAATCCCTTCCCTCTTGCCTGGCCGTGGGTAGAAAGGCCCCCGGCCGGCCCTCTCGCGCCCTCCTTCTAGCAGCGCCATAACACAACCACTCCGTCCACCCCGAACAATGCTGCTGCAAGGTCAGATTCAGATTCAATAAACATGTCATGTTTCTCAAGAAAATTTAATTAGCCGCACCCTCCACTAATTAGCAATAGTGAGTAGAAAAGTAGTAGAAAGACTGGCTAACAGGTCTGAGATGCATACTGAATTACTAATTACAGAAACAATCGAGACTGAAGCGGGTGAAAACACTAGACCCCCGTATCGATGACTAGGCTCAGGTCGCCGGTCGGTTGCCGGCACGCACCACCGCACCAAGGGGGTCATCATACTTTGCAACTCTAGATCCCAACCGGGAGCTCCTATACGCCGCACTTTGCGGCAAAAGGACGCCCCTTCGCACAGGGACGAACCAATTGGGCCGGCCCATGGCAGACACCGTTGGTCTGTAGCGCAACAAAAAAAGGAAAAAAGAAGCTCTTCAGTGGAATCGAACTGCAGACCTCTCAGTAACGAAGGCCTATTCGATTGCCATGCAAGCTGATGATTCTTAGTGACCAATTTGTAGCGCTAATGTCTAAGAATTAACAAAAGTGCCAGAACTCTAACACAATTTGATTTTATTCGAACAAATCTTGGAAATTATAATTTTTTTCTAAAAGTTAAGTAATGTTTCAAAGTTTGAACATTTGTCAAACAACACGAACACAAAATTGGAACTCCAAACAATTATTTTGAATATGTGAACAATTTTAAAAACAGGAACATATTTTGAAAATTTCTGAACAAAATCGGAAAACATGAACATTTTTTTGAATCTGTGTACATTTTATGAAAATGCAAACAATTTTTTGAAAAATACAAACAATTTTTGAAAAATGGGAACAAATGTGAAATTCCAATTTCTTTTTGAAAATGTTAACAAATTTGAAAACGCGAACATTTTTTGGAAATCATGAACAAAATTTAAAAAATGGGAACAAATGTGAAATTCCAAAACCTTTTCAAAAATTTGAACAAATTTGAAAACCACGAACAAATTTTGAAATAGCAAACAAATTTTCAAAATCAAACCAATTTTGTACATTTTTTGAAAAGAACAACATGTCTTTTGAAACCTGAACAAATAAATTCGAACATTTTTTAAAGACGAACAAAGTATTGAATATATTGAACTTTTTTTTGAAATTGAGATTTTTCTAAAACAAAAATAAAGAAAGAAAGAAAAAGAAAAATGAAATGAAAAAGGCAAAAAAAAGAAACAGATAATAGCCAATCTCTTGCGTTGTGAAGCTCCGGTGGCGCAGCTCGACAAGTGGGAGGTTTGAGGTTTGATTCCTCGCTCTTACATTTTTTTGGGGGATTTTCTCTGTATGAAGCACCCATCATGGGCCGGCCCATGAACAATCGATGGGTGTGCGGGAGGTCGACATTTTGCCGCAGAATGCGGCGAATAGGGTTTTCCATCCCAACCGGGGGGCACCCTCTAACTTGCGTATGGGCTGGGCACCCTCTAGCCTGCGTATGGGCTGATGGGACACTCCTAGGCCTGGACCCTTAGGCGTTCGCCCCTTCTGTCTAGGCCCAGAGCCTGCCCCTCGAAGCGCTTCAGGAAACTTCTTGACATGGAACAGACACCAGAGCTAGAGAGCCCCTATTTCTCGCATTCAGCGAAACAATGGGAACCCTCGTTGAAGGGTGGCGCCAGTTGACCGACCAAAGCACGCGGGAAAAACGGTCTCATTTTTTGTTTTTTTTCACCGTTTTTGTTTTTTTGCTTTCTTTTTTATTATTTTTTATACGTCCAAATATGCTAAATAAATATATTACAGAAATGACTCTACATATAACATTTGAAAAATATTGACCAAAATTTTGAAAAATGTTAAGTGTGAATGGAGACAATGTTTATCACTCAAACAAGAAAAATAAAAATAAAAAATGTGTATCAGAAAATGTGATCATGTATTAAAAAATATTAATCAAGAATTAAAAAATGTGAAGCATTTGAAAAAATGTTGAAAAATATTTAAAATTGTTAATAAAGCATTTGAAAAATGTTAAATGTGTATAGAAAAATGTTGACCATGTATTCAGAAATTATGCTTTATTATCATGTATATAAAAATGATAATCAAGCATTTGAAAAAATGTTGTACAATTATTCGGCAAATGTTAATCAAGAATTTTATAAATGTTAATGTGTTTAGAAAAAAATGTTGACCATGTGTTCAAAAAATATTAATATAGCATTTAAAAAATGGTAATCAAGAATTTGAAAATGGTTAAATGTGCATAGACAAAATGTTGACCATGTATTAGAAAATGTTAAACTTGTATTTGGAAAATGTTAATCAAGCATTTGAAAATGTTTAAAAGTGTGTATAGAAAAATGTTGAACATGTATTAAAAAATGTAATCTTGTATTGCAAAATATTAATCAAGCACTTGAACATTTTTAAAAATATCTATATAATAAATGTTGACCATGTATTAAAATTATTAATTTTGTATTGGAAAAATGTTAGATGTATATTAGAAAATTTTGTATTTGAAAAAAGCTAGATCACGTAGCAGCAACGACTACTCAAGAGTACAAAGTTATTGGCTATGATCGTCCAAGCTGCCACGACTCAGGCGAAGAGTCAATCACCGCCAACTTCTCATCTAGATTGTGTATCTGCTTCTTTAGCTTCTCCCCACAGTCAGGTACCCTGGACACCAGCATCTGCAACAGTTGTTTTTCTCAGCAAAATATTATATTAAGGTAAACATAAACATGGGTAGCAAATGCTGGTTCAAATAAATGCAACGCAGACACATGAATTAAGATGCATGATGCAAATAGTTGTGTATATTTGTATCTTCAGGTGGTCATTGAGCGGATCAAGTTCCCTTGCCTGTAACAACCATGACTTCTAGGGTTTTATTTTATTTAGATATCCTCTATTGCAGTACTCAAAGTACCAAGTCAGGTATCTCTAATGAAAACACCACAAACACAAACACAAAGAAGTTTAAAAAGTAAGTGAGAACTAATGCGTCTCCAACATATCTATAATTTTTTATTGTTCCATGTTGTTATATTATCATTATTGAATATTTTACAATCATTTTATAATCATTTTATACCTTTTTGGTACTAACCTATTGCCATAGTGCCCAGTGCCATTTGTTGTTTTTTGCTTATTTTTTACATCGTAGGAAATCAATATCAAACGGAGTCCAAACGCAGCGAAACTTTTTGTGGATTTTTTCTGGACCAGAAGACACCTGGGGCCAAAGAAGTACCAGAGAGGTGCTCCGAGGGGAGCACAACCCACCAAGACGCGCCTGGATGCCCAGGCGCGCCCAGGTGGGTGGTGCCCACCTCGGTGGCCTCCGCACCGCCTCTTTGCTCTATAAATAGCCCAATATTCCAGAAACCTAAGGGAAGTCGACGAAAATCAATTCCAGCCGCCGCAAGTTCTAGAACCACCAAATCCAATCTAAACACCATCACAGAGGGGTTCATCATCCTCATTGGTGCCTCTCCGATGATGCGTGAGTAGTTCATTGTAGACCTACGGGTCCGTAGTTAGTAGCTAGATGGCTTCCGCTCTTTCTCTTGATTCTCAATACAATGGTCTCTAGGAGATCTATTTGATGTAACTCTTTTTGCGGTGTGTTTGTTGGCATCCGACGAACTTTGAGTTTATGATCAGATCTATGGTTTTATCCATGAAAGTTATTTGAGTCTTTTGATCTCTTATATATATGCATGATTACTTATAGCCTCGTATTTCTTCTTCAAATTTTTGGTTTAGTTAGGCCAACTAGATCGATTTTTTTGCCATGGGAAGAGGTGCTTTGTTATGGGTTCGATCTTACAGTGCTTGATCCCAGTGACAGAAGGGGAACCGACACGTATGTATCGTTGCTATTAAGGATAACAAGATGGGGTCTATTTCTACATAAATAGATCTTGTCTACATCATGTCATCGTTCTTATTGCATTACTCTGTTTCTCCATGAACTTAATACACTAGATGAATGCTAGCTAGCGGTCGATGTGTGGAGTAATAGTAGTAGATGCAGGCAGGAGTCGGTCTACTAATCTTGGACGTGATGCCTATATAGTGATCATTGCCTAGATATCGTCATGATTATTTGAAGTTCTATCAATTGCCCAACAGTAATTTGTTTACCCACCGTATGCTATTTTTCTCGAGAGAAGCCACTAGTGAATTCTACGGCCACTAGGTCTCTTCTTTATCATATTTGCCTTCGAGATCTATTTTTATTTGCTTTTATTTTTAGATATATTAATCCAAAAATACAAAAATACCTTGCTGCAATTTTTAGTACTTTATCTTATCTCGCGTTCCCGCGAAATCTATTTATCAAATCTACTACAATTTTATCTATCTTTTTAAACATGAGGGATTGACAACCCCTCATGTCGGGTTGCAAGTATTTGTTCTTTGTGTGCATGAGCTGTTTATGTGGTGTTGTGTGGTTCTCCTACTAGTTTGATAACCTTGGTCTCATCACTGAGGGAAATATCTACCGTTGCTGTGTTGCATCATCCCTTCCTCTTTGGGGAAATACCGACGTAGTTCAACCAAACATCAAAAGGAATTTCTGGCACCGTTGCCGGGGAGACATCATCAACATCTACGAGGTTCCTAATCACAAATCACATCTCCTTGCAATTTACATTATTTGCCATTTGCCTCTCGTTTTCCTCTCCCCCACTTCAAAATTTTTTGCCTTTTTCGCCTTCTTTTTCGTTCGCCTTTTTCTCGTTTGATCTTTTGTTTGCTCATGTTGCCATATGTCTTCTATTTGCTTGCATGTTTAGTTGCTAAAAATCTATTGATATGGATCCTCATCCACTTGCTAATCTTTTCAGAAGATCCAATTATTTGAACCAATTGCTAGTGAGTTGAGTGCACCTGATTATCTCTATGAAGTTTTGCTTGAAATTCATGAATCTGAAAATTGTGATGAAGTGTTGAAATAAGAAATCGAGGACGTGATTCATGATAACTCCTTGAATGAAAAGCATGATTGCAATGATGTTATTATAAATTCTATTAATGTCAATTGTGTTAGTGATATGCAAAACCCCAAGCTTGGGGATGCTTGTTATGTTATGTCCACTACTTATTGCAATGATCATGATTGGGGTGATAATTATTCTTATGTCTTGAAAATTTATTTGAGCCTTATGATGAATATGTTATTGATAATAATTTTTGCAATAGTATTGAAAGTGGGTTTGGAAGAGCGTCAACCTTAGGTGAAAAAATCCCACATATTTGGAGAGTGTTCAATCTTGTGAAATTTCTGATAAAAGTGGGCTTGGAGAGGTCATGGCTTTATTTGATGATAATCCCACTATTTTGGAAGAGTGTCTTGCATGCATTTGGATCATGAAGAGAATATTTTATGTGATGGTTATATTGTTGAGTTTGATTATGATCCCACATGGAATTATTATGAGAGAGGAAAATATGGTTGTAGAAATTTTCATGTTACTAAATTACCTCTCCTTATGTTGTGTTTGTCAATCTTTTATTCCTTTCCTTTGCATATGCTAGATATTTATTATCTTGATAATTTGTTTGCTTATAAATTTCCTATGCCTAGGAAGTATGTTAGACTTAAATGTGCTTGTCACATTTTTTACGATGCTCTCTTTGTGTTTTAATTATTATCTTTCATGTGAGCATCAATAAAATTATGCCTAGCTAGAGGCGTAAAACAATAGCGCTTGTTGGGAGGTAACCCAATGAATAAAATTTATTTTTGTCTTTTTGTTTATATTCTTGAGTGTTTGCCCAATTATGCCTCTGTTTAGATGTGTTTTTGTGGTTTAAATTAGTGTTTGTGCCAAGCAAAGCCTTTGGGAAAATTTGGGTGATAGTTGATTCGATCTTGCTGGAAAACAGAAACTTTTGCGCTCAGAATTTTTCCCATTTTTAACAGAGGAGTGCTTTTGATTTAATTCTTTTTGTAGAAGATTAATATACAAACTGCCCATGTAGTCCTAATTTTTCAGAATTTTTGGAGTTACAGAAGTATACAAAGTTCCCTGATTAATACATAATGTTCTGTTTTTTATAGATTATGTTTTCGTTGTGTTATGTGCTTGTTTTGATGATTCTATGGTTTTCTTTGAAGAGTTTTTGCCATGGAAAAGTTAGAATACAGTAGATATAATACAATAACAAAATATGAATGGGTTTGCAATAATACTTAGAGTAGTGATTTGCTTTCTTATAATAACGGATCTCAATAAGGTTTTGTTGAGTTTTGTGTGATTGTAGTTTTCAAGTTTTGGGTGAGATCGCGATGGATGAAGGAGTAAGGATTAGAAAAAGGCTAAGCTTGGGGATGCCCGAGGCACCCCAAGATAATATTCAAGAAGTATCAAGCAACTAAGCCCGGGGATGCCTCTGAGTGGCATCCCCTCTTTCTTCTAAGAATCATCGGTATTTTACTTGGAGCTATATTTTTATTTGTCACATATTATGAGTTTTGCTTGGAGAGTCTTGTATGATATGAGTATTTGTTTGTTTTGCTTTGTGTCATCTATCCTTGCTAGACACACCGAGTTGAGGGAGCCAAAATTATGCTATGACTTGTTAGGATTGCTCTCTATGCTTCACTTAAATCTTTATGAGCTATGGAATTGCTCTAGTGCTTCACTTATATCTTTTTGAGAACGATGTGCTTTACTATTTTTTGAAGAAATGCTCTCATCTTCACTTAGATCTATTTGAGAGTTAGTAAATATTTTAAGAAATTCTCTATTGCTTCACTTAAATTATTTTGAGAGAAGAAATTTTTTATGCTCATGTTCTTCACTTAGATTTGTTTGAGCTATCAAAAGCAACATATGAAATTAGTCCCAAAGTGATAGATATTCAAGAGGGATATAATAAAAACTTTCATGAAGATCATTGGACCAAATAAACTTGATTCTTGGTAATAGTTTTGAGATATGATGATAGTGATATGTGAGTCATGTTGATGAGTAATTATGCTTTAGTAAAAATATTGGTGTTAAGGTTTGTGATTCCCTATGCAAGCATGAAAGTTAATAGTTATGCAATGAAATTATATCCTACTTATGGTGCATTATTTGGTGTTAGTTATGCTTAATGCTCGCTTATGAGATTTTTTGTTTCTTGGTTGGATGCTTCCCAATCTTTTGCGAGCCTTCATTTGCACTAAGTATGATCACTACTTCTGCATCGAAAATCCTTTAAACCAGTTTTGCCACATGAGTCCACTATACCTACCTATATGCGGTATTCTTTTGCCGTTCTAAGCAAATTTGTATGTGCCATCTCTAAATTTCAAAATAAAATTCTCTTTTGTGTGCTCATACCGCTCATGAAACGATAGGGGGTGGCTGATATATTTCCATGCTAGATATGTTATTCTCAAGATGAGTGTTTATTCACTTGTCATTGCACGAGAGTATGGCAAAGGTATTAGGGATGCCCAGTCCCAAATTGAAAAATGAATTTGCTTTATGTTGTCAAATAATAAATTCCGCGAAAAGTATTGGTATGGAAGGCACCTGTGGATACGGCTAGCCATGGAAAGTGAAAGTATAGTGGAAAAAGGAATAAACTTTATTTTCTATGTGGGAACCGCCTATGATATATCTAGCATGGAAAGTATTGGGAACTACTCTGTCATTTTAGTTGACAGGAAAAGCATGCCACCAAAAATGTTTCTATCTCTATCTTTTTCACTTTGAGCTCTGGCACCTCTATAAATCCCTACTTCCCTCTACGAAGGGCCTTTCTATTTACTTTATGCAATTTTTATTTTTTACTTGAGTCTCCATCTTCCCTTATAAAGCACCAACTAATAGGCACTACGATCGTACTTGAGCATTGGGTATAGCTAATATGCGAGTGTGTTTCATGAATGGATCAATGATTGAGCATAATGGGCTAGGGATAACTTGCTTTAGTGTTGATATTTTGAAAGACATGGTTGCTTGTTGATATGCTTGAGTATTAAAGTCTTCATGTCAAAACTAGACTATTGCTTTGAACCATATAAAAGTCCAACTGTCTATGCTACAAAGAAAAGAATATGTGATGAACATTTTAGGCAGCATTCCACATCAAAAATTCTATTTTTATCATTTACCTACTCGAGGAGAGCAAGAATTAAGCTTGGGGATGCTGATACGTCTCCAACGTATCTACAATTTTTTATTGTTCCATGCTGTTATATTATCATTCTTGGATGTTTTACAATCATTTTATATCATGTTTTAGTACTAACCTATTGACATAGTGCCTAGTGCCAGTTGCTGTTTTCTGCTTGTTTTTTACATCTCATGAAATCAGTACCAAACGGAGTTCAAACGCAGTGAAACTTTGTATGGATTTTTTCTGGACCAGAAGACATGCGTTGGGCCAAAGAAGTACCAGAGGGGGTGCTCCGAGGGGAGCACAACCCACCAGGGCGCGCCTGGGGGCCCAGGCGCGCCCAGGTGGGTTGTGCGCACCTCGGTGGCCTTCCACACCGCCTCTTTGCTCTATAAATACCCCAATATTCCAGAAACCCTAGGGGAGTCGTCGAAAATCAATTCTAGCCGCCGCAAGTTCCAGAACCACCAAATCCAATCTAAACACCATCACGGAGGGGTTCATCATGCTCATTGGTGCCTCTCCGATGATGCGTGAGTAGTTCATTGTAGACCTACGGGTCCGTAGTTAGTAGCTAGATGGCTTCCTATATTTCTCTTGATTCTCAATACAATGGTCTCTAGGAGATCTATTTGATGTAACTCTTTTTGCGGTGTGTTTGTTGGCATCCGATGAACTTTGAGTTTATGATCAGATCTATGTTTTTATCCATGAAAGTTATTTGAGTCTTTTGATCTCTTATATATATGCATGATTACTTATAGCCTTGTATTTCTTCTTCAAATATTTGGTTTAGTTAGGCCAACTAGATCCATTTTTCTTGCCATGGGAAGAGATGCTTTTTGATGCGTTTGATCTTACGGTGCTTGATCCCAGTGATAGAAGGGGAACCGACATGTATGTATCATTCCTATTAAGGATAACAAGATGGGGTATATTTCTACATAAATAGATCTTGTCTACATCATGTCATCGTTCTTATTGCGTTACTCCGTTCCTCCATGAACTTAATACACTAGATGCATGCTGGATAGCGATCAATGTGTGGAGTAATAGTAGTAGATGTAGGAAGGAGCCAGTCTACCTATCTTGGACGTGATGCCTATATAATGATCATTGCCTGGATATCGTCATGATTATTTGAAGTTCTATGAATTGCCCAATCGTAATTTGTTTACCCACCATATGCTATTTTTCTCGAGAGAAGCCACTAGTGAAATCTATGGCCCGCGGGTCTCTTCTTTATCATATTTGCCTTCGAGATCTATTTTTATTAGCTTTTATTTTCAGATCTATTAATCCAAAAATACAAAAATACCTTGCTACAATTTTTAGTAATTTATTTTATCTCGTGTTCCCGTGAGATCTATTGATCCAGTCTACTACAATTTTATCTATCTTTTTACCCGTGAGGGATTGACAACCCCTCTCTTACGTCAGGTTGCAAGTATTTGTTCTTTGTGTGCAGGAGCTGTTTACGTGGTGTTGCGTGGTTCTCCTACTGGTTCGATAACCTTGGTCTCATCACTGAGGGAAATACCTACCGTTGCCGTGCTGCATCATCCCTTCCTCTTTGGGGAAATACCGATGTAGTTCAAGCAAACATCAAGAACTGGTTAATGGCTCTTCAGATTGTACAACAGAACCCATAAGATCCAAATAATCAAAAACGTCTACAAAATACAGAGGAGCAAGCTTTAGTTGAAACATTGCCAATATGGTCTTAAGTAAAAGAGACATATAAATCATTGCCAAGTTTCTCTTCAAGAACTACTCGGGGAAGCCAACCTCACATGGATCCCCTTTGAACTCACACAGACTCATCACTTTGATGCGTGAGAGAACGTTTTCGACGGACCAAACTCTTTACATAACATGATAGTGAGGTTTTGAGTGGGTTGAACACATTTCTAGCTCGGCAAAAGTTGATCAAATCAGTCAATGGATCCAAGGAAGGTGGGATGGCATAGTGCATAAAGGAAACCCTCAAGTTATGTTGTGGAACACATACTATAACTTGTGCATTAAACTATCACAAAAAAACCATTGTGCTAGTGTATATGCATCCCCTCATGTATTAAAAATTAGAAATAGAGGTAGCAGGGTAGTCTACCATAGATGTCTTAAGCACATGATAGCTTTTGCAAAAATATTCTTCACGACAAACTTCTAGATTTGGGTCATGCCAACCACTATATAATTACTTAATCAGAGTCAAGTGCTTGATATTGTATTATAAGTCTAATAGCATCGATTTTTTATGAGTGGTATATCGTACATCCTTGAAGAAACCGTGGGCAGCAAACGTACTAGTTCATTACATGCAAGCTTGATTGGTTTGACATAAGCATGGCATGCCATTTGCATCATTCACGACACAAACACTGCTAGCTAGTAGTACATGATGAGAAACACTAGAAGAACAAAAACTAGAAAAAATATGAGAAATGAAGAACCCAGACAATATGAATCAAGATAATTGCACAACAATAACATGTGGCACAACAAAATTTCCAAATAAAATGCTGTAACACAAATAGATGATCACTATCAGGCACAAGGAGACACGATGCACGACTAGTACACACACTCAAAGGGAAATGAAACAGACAAACACAAATATGCATGAGAAAATTTAACATGCTTAACTAAAATTTAACAAGCCTATGATTTTATCCAAACTTAACAAACGGACCAAGAAACACCTATACATGAAATATACACTCTGAAAGAAACTCCTAGCATGATCACGAACCAAATATTTTGATCTAGTCGACATCCTTGTTCCTTAAAATATGAACATGTTCTCGAGCCCGTGCACACCCCACCAAGGCATATCAGAGCGGAATATCAGAATTTATGGCGTATTTGAAAAACCTAACTATTGTATCTATGCAGCTAGTAACAAATTATGTGGTGCAAACTATAATTTACTTTGCAAGTTGTTATCAAATTGTTGGGGAACACAGTAATTTCAAAAAAAAATCCTACGATCATGCAAGATCTATCTAGTTGATGCATAACAACAAGGGGGAAGAGTGTGTCCACGTACCCTCATAGACCGAAAGCGGAAGCGTTATATCAACGCGGTTGATGTAGTCGTATGTCTTCACGATCCGACCGATCTCAGCATCGAACGTACGGCACCTCCGCGTTCAGCACACGTTCAGCTTGATGACGTCCCTTGTACTCTTGATCCAGTTGAGGACGAGGGAGAGTTCCGTCAGCACGACGGTGTGGCGACGATAATGATGAAGTTACTCGTGCAGGGCTTCGCCTAAGCACTACAACCATATGACTGAGGTGGAATATGGTAGAGGGGGGCACCGCACACGGCTAAACAATCAACTTGTGTGTTTATGGGGTGCCCCCTCCCCCGTATATAAAGGAGTGGAGGAGGGAAAGGCTGGCCCTCTCTATGGAGCACCCAAGGGAGGGAGTCCTACTCCTAGTAGGAGTAGGTTTACCCCCTTCCCTAGTTGGAGTAGGAGAAGAAGGAAGAGGGAGAGGGAGAGAAGGAAGGGGGGGGGCTCCCAATTCGGATTGGGCTTGGGTGGGCGCCCCCACCTTAGCCGCCTCCTCCTCTCTTCCACCATGGCCCTTTAAGGCCCATTAACTCCCCGGGGGGTTCCGGTAACCCCCCAGGTACTCCGGAAAAATGCCCGAACCACTCGGAACCTTTCCGGTGTACGAACATAGCCTTCCAATATATCAATCTTTATGTCTCAACCATTTCGAGACTCCTCGTCATGTCCATTGTCACATCCGGGACTCCGAACAACCTTCGGTACATCAAAACACATAAACTCATAATATCGATCGTCATCGAACGTTAAGCGTTCCGAACCTACGGGTTCGAGAACTATGTAGACATGACCGAGACTATCTCTGGTCAATAACCAATAGTGGAACCTGGATGCTCATATTGGCTCCTACATATTCTACGAAGATCTTTATCGGTCAAACCGCATAACAACATACATTGTTCCTTTTGTCATCGGTATGTTACTTTCCCGAGGTTCGATCGTCGGTATCACCATACCTAGTTCAATCTCGTTACTGGCAAGTCTCTTTACTCATTCCGTAGTGCATCATCCCGTGACTAACTCATTAATCGCATTGCTTGCAAGGCTTATAGTGATGTGCATTACCGAGAGGGCCCAGAGATACCTCTCCGAAAACACGGAGTGACAAATCCTAACCTTGATCTATGCCAACCCAACAAACACCATCGGAGACATCTATAGAGCATCTTTATAATCACCCAGTTACGTTATGATGTTTGATATCACACTAAGTGTCCCTCCGGTATTCAGGAGTTGCATAATCTCATAGTCATAGGAACATGTATAAGTCATGAAGAAAGCAATAGCAATAAACTAAACGATCATAGTGCTAAGCTAACAGACAGGTCTTGTCCATCACATCATTCTCCTAATGACGTGATCTCGTTCATCAAATGACAACACATGTCTATGGTTAGGAAACATAACCATCTTTGATTAACGAGCTAGTCAAGTAGAGGCATACTAGGGACACTCTGTTTTGTCTATGTATTCACACATGTACTAAGTTTCCGGTTAATACAATTCTAGCATGAATAATAAACATTTATCATGATATAAGGAAATAAATAATAACTTTATTATTGCCTCTAGGGCATATTTCCTTCAGTCTCCCACTTGCACTAGAGTCAATAATCTAGTTCACATTGCCATGTGATTTAACACCAACAGTTCACATCTGTATGTGATTAACACCCATAGTTCACATTGCCATGTGACCAACACCCAAAGGGTTTACTAGAATCAATAGTCTAGTTCACATTGCTATGTGATTAACACCCAAAGAGTACTAAGGTGTGATCATGTTTTGCTCGTGAGAGAAGTTTAGTCAACGGGCCTGTCACATTCAGAGCCGTATGTATTTTGCAAATATTCTTTGTCTACAATGATCTACATGGAGCTACTCTAGCTAATTGCTCCCACTTTCAATATGTATCCAGATTGAGACTTAGAGTCATCTGGATCAGTGTAAAAGCTTGCATCGACATAACTCTTTATGATGAACTCTTTATCATCTCCATAACCGAGAAATATTTCCTTAGTCCTCACTAAGGATAATTTTGACCGCTATCCAGTGACCTACTCTTAGATCACTACTGTACCCCTTGCCAAACTCATGGCAAGGTACATAATAGGTCTGGTACACAACACATAATACTTTATAGAACCTATGACTATGGCATAGGAAATGACTTTCATTCTCTTTCTATCTTCTGCCGTGGTCGGGCTTTGTGTCTTACTCAACTTTACACCTTGTAATACAAACAAGAACTCCTTCTTTGACTAATCCATTTTGAACTCTTTCAAAAACTTGTCAAGGTATTTACTCATTGAAAAATCTTATCAAGCGTCTTGATCTATCTCTATAGATCTTGATGCCCAATATGTAAGTAGCTTCACCGAGGTCTTTCATTGAAAAACTCTTATTCGAGTATCCCTTTATGCTATCCAGAAATTCTATATCATTTCCAATCAACAGTATGTCATCCACATATAATATTAGAAATGCTACAGAGCTCCCACTCACTTTCTTGTAAATACAAGTTTCTCCAAAAGTCTGTATAAAACCATATTCTTTGATCACACTATCAAAGTGTTTATTCCAACTCCGAGAGGCTTGCACCAGTCCATAAATGGATCGCTGGAGCTTGCACACTTTGTTAGCACCCTTTGGGTTGACAAAACCTTCTGGTTGCATCATATACATCTCTTCTTCCAGAATCCATTCAAGAATGCAGTTTTGACATCCATCTGCCAAATTTCATAATCATAAAATGCAGCAATTCCTTGAACTTGTCGCTACGGGTGAGAAAGTCTCATCGTAATCAACTCCTTGAACTTGTCGAAAACCTTTTGCGACAAGTCAAGCTTTGTAGATAGTAACACTACTATCAGCATCCGTCTTCCTCTTGGAGATCCATTTATTTAATATGGCTTGCCGATCATCGGGCAAGTCCACCAAAGTCCACACTTTGTTATCATACATGGATCCCATCTCAGATTTCATGGACTCAAGCCATTTCGCGGAATCTGGCCTCATCATCACTTCCTCATAGTTCGTAGGTTCATCATGGTCTGGCAACATGACTTCCAGAATAGGATTACCGTACCACTCTGGTGCGGATCGTACTCTGGAAGACCTACGAGGTTCGGTAGTAACTTGATCTGAAGTTTTATGATCATCATCATTAGCTTCCTCACTAATTGGTGTAGGAATCACTGGAACTGATTTTTGTGATGAACTACTTTCCAATTCAGGAGAAGGTACAATTACCTCATCAAGTTCTACTGTGCTCCCGCTCACTACTTTCGAGAGAAACTCCTTCTCTAGAAAGAATCCAGTCTTAGCAACGAATATCTTGCCTTCGGATCTGTGATAGAAGGTGTACCCAACAGTTTCCTTTGGGTATCCTATGAAGATGCACTTCTCCGATTTGGATTTGAGCTTATCAGGTTGAAGCTTTTTCACATAAGCATCGCAGCCCCAAACTTTAAGAAACGATAACTTTGGTTTCTTGCCAAACCACAGTTCATAAGGCGTCGTCTCAACGGATTTTGATGGTGCCCTGTTTAACGTGAATGTAGCTGTCTATAATGCATAACCCCAAAACGATAGTGGTAAATCAGTAAGAGACATCATAGATCGCACCATATCCAATAAAGCGCGGTTACGATGTTCGGACACACCATTACGCTGTGGTGTTCCAGGTGGCGTGAGCTGTGAAACTATTCCACATTGTTTTAAATGAAGGCCAAACTTGTAACTCAAATATTCTCCTCCACGATGAGATCATAGAAACTTTATTTTCTTGTTATGATGATTCTCCACTTCACTCTGAAATTCTTTAAACTTTTCAAATGTTTCAGACTTTTGTTTCATAAGTAGATATACCCATATCTGCTCAAATCATCTGTGACGGTCAAAAAATAATGATACCCGCCACGAGCATCAACACTCATTGGACCACATACATCGGTATGTATTATTTCCAATAAGTCACTAGCTCGTTCCATTGTTCCGGAGAACGGAGTTTTAGTTATCTTGCCCATAAGGCACGGATCGCAAGCATCAAATGATTCATAATCAAGTGATTCCAAAAGTCCATCAGCATGGAGTTTCTTCATGTGCTTTACACCGATATGACCCAAACAGCAGTGCCACAAATAAGTTGCAGTATCATTATCAACTTTGCATCTTTTGGCATCAATACTATGAATATGTGTATTACCACGATTGAGATTCAATAAACCATCAACATTGGGTGTATGACCATAGAATGTTTTATTCATGTAAATAGAATAACTATTATTCTCTGTCTTAAATGAGTTACCGTATTGCAATTAACATGATATAATCATATTCATGCTCAACGCAAACACCAAATAACATTTATTTAGGTTCAGCACTAATCCCGAAAGTATAGGGAGTGCTCGATGATGATCATATCAATCTTGGAACCACTTCCAACAAACATCATCACTTCATCCTCAACTAGTCTCTATTTATTCTGCAACTCCTGTTTCGAGTTACTAATTTTAGCAACCGAACAAGTATCAAATACCCGGGGATTACTACAAGCACTAGTAAGCTACACATCAATAATATGTGTATCAAATATACCTTTGTTCACTTTGCCATCCTTCTTATCCGCCAAATATTTGGGGCAGTTCCACTTCCAATGACCATTTCCTTTGCAGTAGAAGCACTCAGTTTCAGGCTTTGGTCCAGCTTTGGGCTTCTTCACGGGAGTGACAACTTGCTTCCCATTCTTCTTGAAGTTCCCTTTCTTCCCCTTTGCCCTTTTCTTGAAACTAGTGGTCTTGTTTAATCATCAACACTTGATGCTTTTTCTTGATTTCTACCTTCGTCGATTTCAGCATCACGAAGAGCTCAGGAATCGTTTTCGTCATCCCTTGCATACTATAGTTCATCATGAAGTTCCAGTAACTTGGTGATGGTGACTAGATAACTCTGTCAATCACTATCTTATCTGGAAGATTAACTCCCACTCGATTCAAGCGATTGTAGTACCCAGACATTCTGAGTACATGCTCACTAGCTGAGCAATTCTCCTCCATCTTTTAGGCGAAGTACTTGTCGGGTGTCTCATACCTCTTGACACGGGCATGAGTCTGAAATACCAATTTCAGCTCTTGGAGCATCTCATACGCTCTGTGACATTTCAAAAATGTTTTTGAAGTCCCGGTTCTAAGCCGTAAAGCTTGGTGCACTAAACTATCAAGTAGTCATCATATTGAGCTAGCCAAATGTTCATCACGTCTGCATCTGCTCCTGCAATAGGTCTGTCACCTAGGGGTGCATCAAGGACATAATTCTTTTGTGCAGCAATGACGATACACCTCAGATCATGGACCCAGTCCGCATCATTGCTACTATCATCTTTCAACTTAGTTTTCTCTAGGAACATATAAAAAACATAAGGAAGCTATAACGCGAGCTATTGATCTACAACATAATTTGCAAAATACTATCAGGACTAAGTTCATGATAAATTAAAGTTCAATTAATCATATTACTTAAGAACTCCCATTTAGATAGACATCCCTCTAGTCATCTAAATGATCACGTGATCCAAATCAACTAAACCATGTCCGATCATCACGTGAGATGGAGTAGTTTTCAATGGTGAACATCACTATGTTGATCATATCTACTATATGATTCACGCTCAACCTTTCGGTCTCCAGTGTTCCGAGGCCATATCTGCATATGCTAGCCTCGTCATGTTTAACCCGAGTATTCTGCATGTGCAAAACTGGCTTGCACCTGTTGTATGTGAACGTAGAGCTTATCACACCCGATCATCACGTGGTGTCTCGGCATGAAGAACTGTCGCAATGATGCATACTCAGGGAGAACACTTATACCTTGAAATTTAGTCAGAGATCATCTTATAGTGCTACCGTCGTACCAAGCAAAATAAGATGCATAATAGATAAACATCACATGCAATCAAAATATGTGACATGATATGGCCATCATCATCTTGTGCTCATGATCTCCGTCACTGAAGCATCGTCATGATCTCCATCATCACCGGCGCGACACCTTGATCTCGATCATAGCAACGTTGTCGTCTCACCAACTATTGTTACTAGGACTATCGCTACCGCTTAGTGATAAAGTAAAACTATTACATGGCGATTGCATTGCATACAATAAAGCGACAACCATATGGCTCCTGCCAGTTACCGATAACTTTGTTACAAAACATGATCATCTCATACACCAATTTATATCACATCATGCCTTGACCATATCACATCACAGCAAGCCCTGCAAAAACAAGTTAGACATCCTCTACTTTGTTGTTGCAAGTTTTAAGTGGCTGCTATGGGATTCTAGCAAGAATTGTTCTTACCTATGCATCAAAACCACAACGATTTTTCGTCAAGTGTGCAGTTTTAACCTTCAACAAGGACCAAGCATAGTCAAACTCGATTCAACTAAAGCTGAAGAAACAGACACCCACTAGCCACCTGTGTGCGAAGCACGTTGGTAGAACCAGTCTCATGAATGTGGTCATGTAATGTCGGTCTGGGCCGCTTCATCCAACAATACCGCCGAATCAAAGTATGACATGCTGGTAAGCAGTATGACTATTATCGCCCACAACTCTTTGTGTTCTACTCATACATATAACATCTACGCATAGATCTGGCTCGGATGCCACTGTTGGGGAACACAGTAATTTCAAAAAATTTCCTACGATCATGCAAGATCTATCTAGTTGATGCATAGCAACGAGCGGGGAGAGTGTGTCCATTTACCCTCGTAGACCGAAAGCGGAATCGTTATATCAACACGGTTGATGTAGTCGTACGTCTTCACGATCTGACCAATCTCAGCACCGAACGTACGGCACCTCCATGTTCAGCACACGTTTAGCTCGATGACGTCCCTCGTACTCTTGATCCAGTTGAGGACGAGGGAGAGTTCAGTCAGCACGACGGTGTGGCGACGGTGATGATGAACTTATCGGTGCAGGGCTTCGCCTAAGCACTGTGACGATATGACCGAGGTGGAATATGGTGGAGGGGGCACTGCACACAGCTACACAATCAACTTGTGTGTCTATGGGGTGCCCCCTCCCCCGTATATAAAGGAGTGGAAGAGGGGAGGGCCGGTCCTCTCTATGGCACGCCCAAGGGGGGGAGTCCTACTCCCAGTAGGAGTAGGTTTCCCCCCTTCCCTAGTTGGAGTAGGAGAAGAAGGAAGAGGGAGAGGGAGAGAAGGAAAGGGGGGCCGACCCCCCTCCCAATTTGGATTGGGCTTGGGGGGGGGGGGGTGCCCCCACCTTGGCCGCCTCCTCTTCGATGCTGGCCACGGGGTCTGTCGTTCCATCATATGCCTCTATGTTCACAGGTTTAAAACCTTGTGGAAATTCATGGTCCAGCACCTCTTTGGTGAAGCACAGGGGGTGAGCAGCCCCTCTTTATCTGCACGTGTTGTGGTATGCCGTCGGCTGTGATTCCGAACTGGTATCCGATCGGTCTGATTGTTTTGGTGACCATAGTCCTGCACCAGGGCGTGTCCTTTAGATCCGTAGATGGACCTGGCCGCGCCGGCCTTTTTATCCAGGAGCTCACGTAAATCGTGTGCGGCGTCAGTAGCTGCTCTATTGCGGTTACGAAGTGGTTTGTCCGGCCTCCTGGCTGTATTGTTCTTCGGCGGAACGGCCTCATCGTCGAATTCTGGCAGCAACTTGCATTTTGGATAGCTCTTTGTGTGGCGATCGTCGCCGTACTTTTCTTTAGTGTCTAGCACTTTATTCCATCTGCGATTGAGCGTTTCCTGTGCGGCCTTAAGCCTTTGCTTCTGCTTCTTTAGACTTGTCGCAGTGGCCATAAGCCTTCTGTGGAGGTTATCTCGTTCCAAGCATGTTTTCGGGATGATGAATGCATCGTCATCTGGACTGTGCTCTTGTCCCAGGGCGGTTTGATGAGTTCGTCCCTTGGGATCATTTTGATCGGGCGTCTGCTCCGAGCTGTGTTCGGCGTGACCTGGATCATCCTACTCCATTGCTTGGTCCATATGGTCGTTGTCGCCTTCGGAGTTGACTGGGGTGTCGATCTTTCTAGCGCTGTTATCGCTATTTTTACTATTGCTGGACTTGGAGCGGCGTCTGCACCGTCGTTTTGGCTTTTGTCCGGCGGTTTTATCCTCCGGTTTGTCGCCGTCATCCTCCTTAGGCGTATCCACCATGTATATATCGTATGACAAGGTGGCAGTCCAGCGCCCCGTTGGTTCTGAATCGTATCCTGCGCTGACGTCCAGACCATCGGTATCATCGGAGCCGAAGTCAAGCATGTCTGATACATCGTCGACAGTGGCTATGAAGTGGGTGGTGGGTGGGCAACGGATTTTTTCGTCGCCTTCTTCCCCCTTGAGCCAGACATGGTTCGGCCAAGAGTCTTCTGACAAAGAGAGAGACTTTAATGAGTTCAGCATGTCGCCAAAGGGCGAGTACTGGAAGATATCCGCAGCGGTAAACTCCATTACCGGAGCTCAACTAGAGTTGGCGGGCTTGGGGGTGCGCGGACTGGAACCTACAGTCGGATACGAGTCCGGGGGTCCGGTTTCACAGGCTTCCTTGGGGGTGAAGTCTGTGTTCGGCTCTACCGCCGATGGGTGTGCGGCCTCCGGGGCGGGGCCCATCCATCCGTCCTCGGGCGATGCAATCTGCTCCGGATTTAGGTCAGGGGCTTCTGCAGGGGCGATATCCCGAGCATTGTCCGACAACAGGTCTAAGCCATGCTCATCGTGACTGTCCGGTGCTCCTGGCGCAGGCCCGAATCCGCTGAAGATCAAGTCTTCGCGGATATCGGCCGTGTAGTTCAGGTTTCCGAACCTGACCTGGTGGCCAGGGGCATAGCTGTTGATCTGCTCCAGATGGCCAAGCGAATTGGCCCGCAGTGCGAAGCCGCCGAACACGAAGATCTGCCCGGGGAGAAAAGTCTCACCCTGGACCATGTTGTTGATGATTGAAGGAGCCATCAAGCCTCGTAGCGACGACACAGAGGAACTCTCAATGAAAGCGCCAAACGGAAGTCGGACATGGTATCTACTCCAGATGGCCAAGTGAATTGGCCCGCAATGCAAAGGGAGTCCTGGATTAGGGGGGTATCAGGACAGCCGGACTATATACTTTGGCCGGACTGTTGGACCGTGAAGATACAAGACTCAAGACTTCGTCCGTGTCCGGATGGGACTCTCCTTTGCGTGGAAGACAAGCTTGGCGATCCGGATATTATATTTCCTTCTTTGTAACCGACTCCATGTAAACCCTAGCCCTCTCCGGTGTCTATATAAACCGGAGGGTTTAGTCCTTAGAGACAGAATCATAATCATCCTAGGCTAGCTTCTAGGGTTTATCCTCTACGGTCTCGTGGTAGATCAACTCTTGTAACACTCATATCATCAATATCAATCAAGCAGGAAGTAGGGTTTTACCTCCATCGAGAGGGCCCGAACCTGGGTAAAACATTGTGTCCCTTGCCTCATGTTACCATCAGCCTTAGACGCACAGATCGGGACCCCCTACCCGAGATCCGCCGGTTTTGACACCGACATTGGTGCTTTCATTGAGAGTTCCTCTGTGTCGTTGCTGCAAGTCTTGATGGCTCCTTCAATCATCAACAACACGGTCCAGGGTGAGACTTTTCTCCCTGGACAGATCTTCGTGTTCGGCGGCTTCGCGCTGCGGGCCAATTCGCGCTGCAGATCGACAGCTATGCCCCTGGCCACCAGGTCAGATTCGGAAACCTGAACTACACGGCCGATATCCGTGGATACTTGATCTTCGATGGATTCGGGCCCGTGCCAGGAGCGCCGGACAGTCACGATGAGCACGACTTAGACCTGCTGTCGGACAATGTTCGGGATATCGCCCCGACAGGAGCCCCGGACCTAAATCCGGGGCAAATTGCGTCGCCCGAGGTCGGGTGGATGGACCCTGCCCCGGAGACCGCACACCACTATAAAAAAATACACTTCCGTGATGATACGTGTTTGTCACAGTAGGTCGCGTTTTTTGTCATGCATGTACATCCATGAAAAATTTATGACAGAATCAAGATAGTCAAGCTTGTGCTGTCGTAGAAGTGTTCCATGACATTACCAAAATTATCATCACGGAAGTGTCCACTTCCATGACGATAAATCGCGCGTCACAGAAGTGCTTTCGTCAAGGGTGACCGACACGTGGCATCCACCGTAACGGAACGCCGTTAAGCTATCGGGTCGGGTTTTGGATCCGATATCCCGTTAACAGCCCCGACCAATGGGGATTTTCCACGTGTAAAATCATCATTGGTTGGAGGAGACACGTGTCAGGTCCGCGTTGGCACAGGTGTCACTCATCCAATGGGCGAGACGCGCCTATGATATGTTGACACATGGACCGGCCCATCAAGTTTAAATGGACCGGCCCAACTAAAGGCTCACAAGATTTTGTGAACCATAATGGGTCGGCCCAGCTAAAGGCCCACGAGATTTTGCGGGCCATAATGGGCTGGCCCAGCTAACGGCCCACAAGATTTCGCGGGCCATAATGGGCCGGCCCAGGTAAAGGCCCACAAGATTTTTGTTTGCCATAATGGGCCGACCCAGGTAAAGGCCCACAAGATTCTTGCGGATCATAATGGGCCGGCCCGGCTAAAGGCCCACGAGATTTCGCCGACATTAACAGGCTGGCCCAGCTGTAGGCCCACATGAGTTTGAGGGCCCTAGTAGGCCGGCCCGTTAACTGGCTGCCATGTTTTGGGCCAAATGCCGCCCCATATTTGATCCGGTCCATTAATGGCCTACCACGTTCCGGGCCTAATAGTGGCCCATATGAGATCCGGCCCGTTAAAAGCCTACCATGTGCTGGGCCAAATTATGGCCCAGATCAGGTACGGCCCTTTAAGAGGCTATGGGCTCAATTATGGCCCATATCAGATTCGGCCCGTCAACTGGACACTATGCTTTTGGGCCCACTTGCTAGAGGCCCACTTAGTAATTCGGCCTGACATTAGTTTTGGCCTCTTAAGGACCCGTTTAACATTTCAGCCCTATATTAATTTCGGCCTGTTAAATGCCCGTCGTATAGTTGGGCCTAACTACGGCCCGGTTTGCATCCGGCCTGCTCGCAACCGATATCTGATTGGGCCAAACAAGGACTGAGGGAGTCCTGGATTAGGGGGTGTCCGGATGGCCGAACTATGACCTTTGGCCGGACTCCCGAACTATGAAGATACAAGATTGAAGACTCCGTCCCATGTCCGGATGGGACTTTCCTTGGTGTGTAAGGCAAGCTTGGCGATACGATATGAAGATCTCCTCCCATTGTAACCGACTCTGTGTAACCCTAGCCCTCTCCGGTGTCTATATAAACCGGAGAGTTTTAGTCCGTAGGACGAAGAACAATCATACCATAGGCTAGCTTCTAGGGTTTAGCCTCTCTGATCTCGTGGTAGATCCACTCTTATACTACCCATATCATCAATATTAATCAAGCAGGAGTAGGGTTTTACCTCCATCGAGAGGGCCCGAACCTGGGTAAAAACATCGTGTCCCTTGTCTCCTGTTACCATCCGCCTAGACGCACAGTTCGGGACCCCCTACCCGAGATCCGCTGGTTTTGACACCGACATTGGTGCTTTCATTGAGAGTTCCTCTGTGTCATCACCTTTAGGCCCGATGGCTTCTTCGATCATCAATCACGACACGGTCCACGGTGAGACTTTTCTCCTCGGACAGATCTTCGTATTCGGCGGCTTCGCACTGCGGGCCAACTCGCTTGGCCATCTGGAGCAGATCGAAAGCTACGCCCCTGGCCATTAGGTCAGGTTTGGAAGCTTAAACTACACGGCCGATATACGCGGGGACTTGATCTTCGACGGATTCGAGCCGCGACCGAGCGTGCCGCACTGTCTCGATGGGCATGATCTAGCTCTCCCGCCGGACAGCGCCCGGAGCGCCGCTCAGGTGTCCGCTCCGACCATTAGCCCGGAGCCGACTGCGCTAACCAGGGACGGACGGTTGGACGCCGCCCCAGGAGCCGCAATCTCTACGGTGATAGAGCTGAATACCCGCCTAATCCTTTGCAAGGCCCGTGACTCTAAGGTGCCGGACTCCGTTCCGGACTCAGAATTTTCCGCACCCCTTCCGATCGAACCCGATTGGGCTCCGATCATGGAGTTCACCGCCGCGGACGTCTTTCAGCGCTCGCCCTTTGGCGATATCCTGAATTCACTAAAGTCTCACTCTTTGTCAAGAGAGCCCTGGCCGGACTACGGTTAGCATGGCTGGGATGCGGACGACGAAGAAATTCAAAACCCACCCACCACCCACTTGGTAGCCACTGTCGACGATTTAACCGACATGCTCGACTTCGACTCCTTAGACATCGACGGTATGGACGCCGATAGAGGAGATAAACAAGAACCAGCACCTATAGGGCACTGTAAATCCACCTCATCACACAATATATACATGGTGGACACACCTAACAGAAATGACAACGAGGATCAAAAGGGCGCAACCAGGAATCGCTCCCTCGAAAAGCAATCAAAGTGGCGGTGTAAGCGCATGGCCAAGCCCCACCTCGATAAAGACCCAGCCATAGAGCAGGGTGAATCAACGGAAGACGAACATGCCATCGAGCAACAGTCCAAACAGGGCGGACAATCCGAACAGCCCATCCCCGGAAAAGATAATATTCCGGACGATCTCACGCCGGACAAATTGCTGGAGCATCAGAACCTCCACCAAAGGCTCATCGCCACTGCACGTAGCCATAAAAAGCAGAAGCGGAGGCTCAAAACAGCGGAAGATGCACTCAGGATCAGATGGGGCAAAGTACTCAATATCGCACACAAATACGGCGACAGTCGTCATACAAAGAGCTATCCGAAGCAGAAACTACTCCCGAAATTTGAGGAAGAGGCCATAAAGCCCCAGCAGTCAAAAAATAAGGAAGCCATAAGGTCGGATAGACGGCCCCACGATCGATCTCAAGCAACGAAGGGTGCCGCACTCAATACGGCGCGCGACCCGTCCAAGAATTCACATCAAAAAACTGGCCCAACCAGATCCATCTACGGGCCGAGAAAGCAAGCTCTAGTGGGCAATGCAATGCAAAAAATGTCTGAGCATCGCGGCACACCTAAATACAGGGGCGCCGCGCATCCCCTATGTTTCACCGATGAGGTGCTGGACCACGAATTTCCAGCGGGATTCAAGCCCGTAAACATAGAAGCATACGACGGAACAACAGACCCTAGAGTCTGGATTGAGGATTATATCCTCCACATACACATGGCCAGAGGAGATGACCTCCACGCCATAAAATACTTACCCCTTAAGCTCAAAGGGCAGCCCGACATTGGCTTAAAAGCCTTCCCGAAAACACCATGGGAAGTTGGGAAGTGCTCGAGGATGCTTTCCGGGCAAAGTTTCAAGGGACCTATGTCCGACCTCCGGATGCAGATGATCTGAGTCATATAACTCAGCAGCCCGGAGAGTCAGCCCGGAAACTCTGGAACAGATTCCTCTCTAAAGAGAATCAGATAGTTGACTGTCCGGATGCGGAGGCCCTAGCAGCTTTCAAACATAGTGTCCGAACGAATGGCTCGCCAGACACCTCGGCCAAGAAAAGCCAAGAACAATGGCCGCATTAACAAGCCTCATGACCCGCTTTTGTGCAGGAGAGGATAGCTGGTTGGCAAGAAGCAGCACCAGCGACCCAAATACATCCGAACCCAGAGACGGGAATGGGAAACCGTGCCGTAACAAAGAACCACGCCGGATCAAGGACAACAGCCCGATGAGCACGACAGTAAACGCCGGATTCAAAAGCTCTCAGCAAAATCAGAAAAAGCCGCCCCCAAAGATGACAGGGACGAGCTATCCAACCTCAACAAAATCTTGGACAAAATATGTCAAATCCACAGTACTCCGGGGAGGCCTGCCAACCATACCCACAGAGATTGTTGGGTCTTCAAACAGTCCGGCAAACTCAACGCCGAACACAAGGGGCTCGACACACCAAGCGAGGATGACGACGCACCCCACAAGCAGAACACCGGAGAACAAAAGAAGTTCCCACAAGAAGTCAAGACAATAAATTCACTTCAGATGGCAAAAGGGAAAAACAGAATGGCGCTTACAAAGACACGCGCCGTACGTCCAGCCCCAGAGGAGCACCGCCACTGGTTGTTACAACCAATCACCTTCGATCATCAGGATTACTCCAAAGGAGCCCGGAACGCAGGCTGGATTGCCTTGGTCGTGAATCCGATCATTAACGGACTCCAATTTACAAAAGTCCTTATGGACGGCGGTAGCGACTTGAACCTGCTATATCAGGACACAATCCGCAAACTAGGGGTAAACCCAGCTATAATCCGCCATGGCAACACTTCCTATCAAGGAGTCACGCCGGGTCTAGATACCCAAAGTATGGGTTCCCTTTTGTTAGAAGTCACGTTCGGCTCACCCGACAACTTCCGAAGCGAAAAGCTAACATTTCACATCGCCCCATTCGTAAGTCGCTATCAAGCGCTACTGGGACGTGAAGCTTTCGCCCGCTTTAACGCAATACCGCATTATGCATCCCTTACACTTAAAATGCCCAGTCCACGAGGCATCATTTCTTTACAGGGGAATATAAATTGACCCCCAAAGTACGGGCAAAGGTGCGGCCGCCTAGACAGCCGCCCACCAATCCAGCCCTACTATCCCGGACACGGCTCGACGAGTCCGGCGTAAATGTACATATGCTTAATAGCCACATAACCCCGTACAAGGGGCTCCGCGTGTTCATGCCCGGAGACAATACGGCTCAATTTTTGCTCCAACTATATTTTGTTTATTTTAAATATAGATTTCTCGCACGCTTATTTTTTACTAAGTTCCTCTCTTTCGCAGACGAACATCGTGCTACGCTCGTCCAGGATACGGCACAACGGAGACACAGGCGCAGACGTGCAGCAGGGACCCATTTCAAGGATTCTTTTCAGATTAAGACCCTGCGTAAGCCTTTTTTACTGTCTCTTGTTGACAACATCCCCCAGTTTTCGCTATAACCAAGGAGGAGGCTGGCGTCTTGGCATGTGGCCACGCCAGAATTTTTGCGCGTACCTGGACACCAGGGGCTTTTTTACCAAGGGCTCTATTTCGGCTCGTCCTCATAAAGACCGAATACCTTAGGGAGTGTTCGACGTCGCGAGTTTGGCCCTATATGCATCAGCTCCGAATCATGTCTTTGGTCAAATGTTGGATTTGCCCGGCTCCTGTGTTTTGCTGCCTTACGTTCCGTTATATCCGCAAATGCGGCACCAGGAGAACTACTGCGATTGTGCCCCGGTTCGGCCAGACAAGCACCTCAGTAGAGAAAGCCGAAAACTGACTGTCATGATATAGCGAGAGACTAGTCAACCACTCTATGACTTACGAAATCTTTAGGATTCCTCTGCATTAACAAAGGGCCGCTTCCCGGTCAGGCACACTCGCGCCCCGAATCCGGGTGAGCACGGTGCCCCTAGGGGCTATTCAGTAGCCCCACTGTCAAACTCCTATGGCTAAGTGAAAGTGATAAAGCATTATAGTCCGGTTGCCTAGTTCACCGCGCCACCACCTCCTTTATAGGACCAAGACGTTGGATTAAGTGTGAAAAGGCGCCTTTTTGCGAACACCCCCGCATTCTATGCGTGGGGGCTGAAGCCAACGACTGCCATCTTTCAGGTTATATACCAATATATACATTAAACGGCCGCACAGGAGGCATCATAATTCTTGCAAGCACAAGTATAAAAAAGCTTTTATATTCCATCAAAATATTCGTTTTACAAATAGCACACGCTATTCGAACACAACATCCTTCGAGCACTGCGACTCTATTAAACGAGCGCCATGAAGAACTTCCTCAAAGTAGTGCTTGGCAGGTACTCGGCTTTCGTCCGAATCCCGGGATGCAACACCACTGGCCTTCATATCCGCCCAGTATGTTTTGACACGGGCAAGAGCCATCTGTGCGCACGCTATGCAGGCCGACCTCTTCATTGCATCAGCATGCGGCACCGAACCAAGGTACTGCCGCACCAAGCCAAAATAACTCTTCGGCTCTGGCTTCTCCGGCCACAGACGACTCGCAACATACCTCATGGCGAGTCCGGATAACCTGTTCAGCTCCGCCCAGGCGGCCAAACGGTCGGATACCGAAAGTGGGCGTTCTGGATTGTGGAACTACGACCAAAAAAGCTCTTCCAATCCATGGTCACCTCGGCCGCGGAAGTGTTCGGTCGCGTCCGCCGCACTAGCTGCCAAATCCGGATAAGTGTTTTCCGTACTCCACTGCCGGTCTAACGGAGCATACTTGGGTTCTCCGAACTTCATCTGCAGCATATAGGGATTTCCAGACGTGATATCTCCGGCCTGACGCAGCTCCTCCTTCATAGCTATCATTGCAGAGCGAGTATCCTTGGCTTCGGCAGTGATCTTTTCAAGATCCTTCTGAGCCGTCCTATCTTCTTGTTCAAGAAATTTACAGCGGTCGGTAGCATCCTTCAACTTTATGGTCATTTCGGTTATCACCTTTTTGCTCTGGCAGTGAGCAGCCTGTTCGGCTTTTAGCTCTTGAGCCGCTTTAACGACAGCCGCATCACTTCTCCTTGCTTGCTCCTTGGCTCAGGCAAGTTCCACCCGAAGGTTCTCCACGGCAGCGGCACCATCTACATTAGGCACATATATATAAGGCCCGAGCATCGAGCTCCTATTACCAGGTGTCTTTGGAACATACCTTGTGCCTCGTCTAGCCGCTTATTTACAAGCGCGATGTCGGCATCTGCTACATCAAGTTGCCGCTTTAGCTCGGCAGATTCATCAGTCCGGCTAGCCACCGAACGCCTCGCCACCTTCATGGAAAAGACGACATATTATACCTGGGGTTATGATCCTCTGTGCGCCGTCACCCTTGACGACACACAGAGTCTCAGGGGCTACTATTTATACAGGGCGCATTTAATATGCGGCTCTACCAAAAGGTACAACTTTTTTGCGTACCTCAAAGCCTGTTAGTAAACTCCTAGCAGCCTCGTACAATCCGCTTTCCGCGGATGAAATCCTTCCAATCACCGTATTCATGAACATACGGTGTTCTTCTTAGATGGACGCCCTCTCAAGCAGATCCTCCAGCCCCTCCGACTGTGCACCAGAGGGTGCCGGACTAGCCTGACGACCTTTTCCAGGATCCGGACTTGCGAAGGCCCTCCGAGACGACACCTCAGGGTCGCCTGCCTCGTGAGACGGTGCAGCAAGAGGAGGCGTTTCACTCTCTATCATTTCCGGACGAAGATCCCCTGAAGATGAGCTTCGCTGAGAAGGGTTGAGATCCGAACTGCATGGTAATGTTTCGGTTATCTTCCTCAGAAATAAAACAGGAGTGTAATTCATTATGGAACCCCTCCCTTCACTTACGTCTCGGGGGAGAGCGGGTCCCTCTTAGGGGGCGATTCGGCCGGGGCGTTCTCCAGTGCCGAACCCTCTGGCGAAGATTTCTTCCCCCGTTTTGAGGCCATCACCTCTGGGTCTCCAGAGGCAGTCCTTTTCTTTCCCTGGTCGGGGGAATTTTTGATTCTTCCCTTCCTAGCAGCCTTCTTCGCGGAGGCGGTAGCCCCTGGGTTCCCCTCTTCGCCTTTCGCCAAAAGCACGACCTCCAGTATCCTGGTTAGCATGGGATTCGGCGCGGTCTCGGGCAGGGGGGCTGGACACCTGATAAGCTTTGCCTTCACTATCCACTCCTGTTCAAAGGAAAAATCTATTAAGGGTAATTTTGTGATGAAAATACGGATGGTGTGTCCAAATATGGGGCTACTTACCTTAGCATCCGGGCGATTGCAGCTCAGACCTGCGTCCTCAGACACCGGACACCTTGCTTGTGATCCGAAGAACAATTTATACATCTACACGGGTGTCGCACCCATGAAATGTTGGAGGACTCGCGGTCCCTCCGGATTAAATTCCCACAGGCGGAGAGGTCGACGTTTGTAGGGCAGTGTGTGGCGAATCAGCATGACTTGCGCCACTACGGTCAAATTGATATCTCTTTCTAGAAGATCTTGAATGCGGTCCTGCAGCAAGGGCACGTCTTTGGGTAGCCCCCAGATAAGTCCTTCATTAACCCATGACACTAGACGTGGTGGGGGACCCGAGAGAAAAGTAGGTGGCGCCACCCATGTGGTGCCCCTGGGGGCTGTGATGTAAAACCAGTCCCGTTGCCATAAGCCGAACTCCTCTTGAAAAGAGCCTTCGGGCCATGGAGCGTCGGCCATCTTGCTTATTATAGCTCCTCCGCACTCAGCGTGCTGCCCCTCGATCATTTTCGGTTCCACCTTGAAGGTTTTTAGCCACAATCCGTAGTGAGGAGTGATATGGAGGAAGGCCTCACACACAACAATGAATGATGAGATTTGGAGGATGGACTCCGGAGCTAAGTCGTGGAACTCTAGCCTGTAATAAAACATAAGCCCCCTCACGAAGGGACCAATCGGGAAGCCTAGCCCCCGAAGGAAGTGAGATGCGAACACCACACTCTCACCGGGCTGGGGAGTGGGAATGGCCTGCCCTTGAGCAGGCAGCCTATGCGAGATTTCCCCGGTTAGATACCTGACATCTCTCAGCTTTCGCACATCTTCTTCCGTAACGGAGGAAGGCATCCACCGGCCTTCAAGATCGGAGCCGGACATTGTCGAAGGTCCGAAGCGCCTAAAACTAGAGCTTTGGGTGTTGGAACTCGAAGCAAGGGGAGGATTCGATTGGATTGAAAAGAAGGGAGCTGAGCCTTGGTCCCTTTATAAAGGAGTTGAATACCAAGAGCCCTCCCCGTAACCGTTTGAGACTCGCTTTCAATTAGGGAGTCATACCAAAGGCACGGTTGGGTTACCCACGCCCGTATTGATGAGAATCCCGGAATAAGGGGACACGATCTCCGCTTTGACAAGACGTGCCAAGGAAACCGCCTCGCTAAACACGCTGAGGTGGAACAGTAAAACGATTCGAATAAAGGCCTGGCCGTGACGTCACGCTACGGAATACGTCAGCAGATTAGATTTGAACAGATATTATTCTCTCTACGGTGGCATGTGGAACTTATCTTTCGGAGCCGGCCACTATCCTTGTGTTCAATATCATCTATGAAGTATTCGGAGAAGGAACCCGTCTTGCAATGCCGAAGACAATTTGCGCGTCGGACTCGTCATCATTGAAGCCTGGTTCAGGGGCTACTGAGGGAGTCCTGGATTAGGGGGTGTCCGGATGGCCGGACTATGACCTTTGGCCGGACTCCCGGACTATGAAGATACAAGATTGAAGACTCCGTCCCGTGTCCGGATGGGACTTTCCTTGGCGTGGAAGGCAAGCTTGGCGATACGATATGAAGATCTCCTCCCATTGTAACCGACTCTGTGTAACCCTAGCCCTCTCCGGTGTCTATATAAACCGGAGAGTTTTAGTCCGTAGGACGAAGAACAGTCATACCATAGGCTAGCTTCTAGGGTTTAGCCTCTCTGATCTCGTGGTAGATCCACTCTTGTACTACCCATATCATCAATATTAATCAAGCAAGAGTAGGGTTTTACCTCCATCGAGAGGGCCTGAACCTGGGTAAAAACATTGTGTCCCTTGTCTCCTGTTACCATCTGCCTAGACGCACAGTTCGGGACCCCCTACCCGAGATCCGCCGGTTTTGACACCGACAAGGACCGAGACAATTTTGGCCTGTTAAAAGCCCGTGATTTGATTCACACAATCATGGGTCGGGGTTCATTTCGGGCTACTGCCGACCCGTTAGCTGTTCAGCACGTTTCAGGCCCAACCTACATCGTGATTGCATGGCGGACCGATTATGTACCGTAATTTTACGGTTTGGCCGGTTTACTGCGAAGACAGTAAAATAACTGCAACATCATGAATAAGAAAAAACCTAGACTATACAATAAAGAAATTACAACATATTACATCCACTGGGCATCAAAGTTCGCCACTATGATAATAAAGCACAAGCAGACAGCAGATTACATACACTGGGCATCAAAGATCGCCACCAGTGCAAATAAACACGCCGACAAAATAATATACAAAACCGGCAGCACTTCAATAGAGTTCAAGAAAGGTTAGCCCTGCTGGGGAGCTGCAGTGCAAGTAGCTGAGCAAGATGATGAGACTGCGCTTGTTCAACACTTAAATCTTCCTCACTCTGAAAGATAAACAAGCAGACAGATGACAGGTTTTGCACATAAAAGTGTCAATGCTGACAATTCATCACATTTCTTACTGACGAATAAAGTGACACAGTTTAGAATTGCATTAACATGATATGGTATTGTTCAGGTCAAGACATGGCAGGAAATGACATTGTGAAGGAGTTGGCAGTTTCACGACACCACTGGACTACAGATCAAGAACTCATAAGTATCAATGGTTAGTGTGCTGTCAATTTATCCCATTTCAGATTGGCAAATAAAGAGACGGTTTAAATAATACTCCCTCCGTCCAGAATTACTTGTCATCAAAATGGATGTGTCTAGAACTAAAATACATCTAGATACATCCGTTTCAATGACAAGTATTTTCGGACGGAGGGAGTAGTAGAATGATATGACATTGTTCATAGTTAAGACATTGCAGAATATGACATTGTGCTGTAGTGTGTAGGTTCACCAGACCACTGGATTACGGATGAAGGACAGAAGCATACATGCAGTGGAAAACAAGATCACTTGCTCTGTATACTTTAATTTACATGGTATGAATAAGGAACTTGGTTGTACAACTGAAAACTTAAATTGAGAAAGGACAAACTTTTGTTTATGAACTACTCCCTCCGTTCTAAAATAGATGACCCAACTTTATACTAACTTCAGTACAAAATTGGGTCATCTATTTTGGAACGGAGGGAGTACATAATAAACTTTAAACATGCAATTTGATGCAAACACCAAAAATAAACAGCTGTTGCAGTCATGCCTAACCAAATATATACAACAAAGTTTGAAGGCTTGAGATGGACAAACTTACATTATTGGTGAAGACAGTCTCTATAAAGGCCTTGTCCATGCTAATGGGGGGGGGGGGCAATTCAAGAAGTTTACCACAGAATCTTCTTCATAAGCATTGCCTTTATTCTACATTTTGTTAAGAGTAAATATAGATGTGATAATATACGAAAAAATGGAGAATATTTAAGATAATATGAAGAGTGATGCTACATAACCAAGTAGCTATAAATGTAAGTGCAGCGATACAGGCAAAAGGTACAACCAAGAGCAATGCACAGCTAAACTTCTTCAGTACCAACCTTATGGTAAGAGTCAATATAGATCTGATGTGTAGAAAATGGAGGGCAAAGGAAAATAAGCTGCAGAGTGATGGTACATGAAAAACTACCTGTCATTATAAGTACACTGATAAAGGACATCATGTACTTACAAGAACAATGCAGAGCTAAAAAAACATTGGCATTGGATACTGAAGAATTTGGAGCGAACAATTGATAAGCAAGCTATCATGCATACTGCTGTCACATAATGAACCAGGTATGTATGCAAGTACAGTGATACAGGACAACAGGTACTAACAAGAGCAAAGCAGCGGGCAGCATATTTGCGATATCCTGTCGTTATTTTCAAACCGGAATTCTTCTTCGAGCAGATTTCCTGCAAACAAGATCCGTAAGGCACATGCGGAAAAGTAGAAGTTCAAATTGTCATGTGATTTCATAGACAGTACCTCATCCTGGGAACGAGACCAGTGCATAACAATGTTTTTCCATTCAATGTCTTCTAAATTTAGCACATGAGATTTCACCGGAAATTCGTTTATAGATTTGCCAGCAAAGTGTGATTTCCTCAGGTAACACCGATACTGCTGTAATGCTTCCTTGAAAAGCACAAGCAAGCTTTCCTCGTCATGACTATCCAGATTGACCCTCGCCTAGTTACAACAATGTAATGTAAATCATTGATGTGTTCAATCAGCAGAAAACAGGAAAATAATAACCATGAATAATAGCACTTACACGTAAGTTGGATAGGAAGATGTGAAAATGGTGTTTGTCTTCACAATAATCTTCCCATGATGGGAATATATGCACGTAGTCCCTAACAACATTGAAAGCATTGTCTTTTAAACTGGGAATAAATGGAATGGGGTTCCAATCTGCAGGAATTGGCCGTCTCTGCAGTTGGGATAGGTCTTCGGCCGGTGGACTTGCTGTAGTTTTTGTTGGAGTGGGATTTTTCTGTACCTTCTGTGGTACAGCTGGTGCTATGGCAAATGAAATCGGTATACCTTTTGCTAGAGTGCAGGTCATGTGTGGTGGGGCTAGTGGTGTGTCCAGTGAAGCATGGGTACAGTCTGCTGGAGTTGGTCCTACGTTTTGTGTCACAGCTCTATCGAACATGGTAAAGAAGAGCAAGCAAATTTTGGATAATAAAATGTTGGTTGCGCAGTGCCCACACATGATGAACCAGAGCGCATTAAGAATGCAACTCCTAGCTATCTCTCGACCATTTCAGGCGGTTGGATGAAGATCCTACGTCTCCTAACCTTTCTTCTTCCTCGTCTGTGATTCTTCCCATACAGAACACCGCACGGGCCGCCGGCCGGACCACCGGCCCCCACCGCTGGTGTTCCTCCGTGACCCCCACCCCCCACCCGCGTCGAGTTTTCTTCATTTGGCGAGGCCCCACAACCACCCGAGCCCCTTGGATCGCACCGGCGAACTCCAGCGAGCTCTGAAAAAATTGACCGACCCAATTTTGAAATTTAGTCTACTGAGATTTAACTAGTGTGGAATATAAAAGGGGAAAACCATAAGCATTGGGAGTATAGTGTTGAGCGTGCCATGGCAGATCTGAAGGTGCAAACCGAACAAAGGAAATTTCGCAACCAAGACAAGAAATCAGAGTAAAGCAGTGGCGATCTATTTTCTTGCTGTGATAAATAAGTTGAGCAGATACAAAAGAGTACCGCCTCTGGTGCGGCACCGTGTACGCATCTGGTGAGAATTTGACGGTGCTGCGGTAGCGATGGCTGTCGGCAGCGTGGAAGCAAATCTAGGTGGGTAGACGGTGGCGGCGGGGCACGGTGGACGAGATGATCGTAGGAGCAGCACCGGCAAGGTGGACGATGACGGGGATGAAGCGAGAGGACGGGATGCAAGGATCCCGGTCCGAAGGCGTGGATGAGAGAGGTCGATCTCTTGTAATGGACGGCGGCGCAGGGGTATCAGCTCCGGCATGGTGGAGGAGGACGGCGGTGGATGGGGTGACGGACGGCGGCAGACGGAGGAGGGTGGGGTGGAGAGGGTGTTTTGGCGCCCACGGAGTACGAATGGGGAAAAGGGAGGTAGAGAGGAAGGGGGGAACCATGTAGTCAGGGCGCGCTTGTCTCAAATGCTAGGAAATTTACAAACTTAGCCCCCGTTTCAAATTTCTACTACGTCACAGCAACATTAGTCAGTTGGGGATAGGACGGTAATCTCGCATACACTGAATATTTGCTGATGAGAGTTTGTTTTTGGCGCCCACCGTGTATGAATATGAATCGGGGAGGGAGTCGATTTCGGCCGAGGGCACACTGTGTTTTGGCGCCCACCATGTATGAATTCGGGTGAGAGGCGGTTATGTCACGTTTGGGTGAAATTACAAACCTACCCCTATCGAAACCTATAGAAATCTAGCAGATAGGCTTTGCGCGGCAGGGATAGGCAGTAGTGATTTCCATCTCGCAGATTTTGGTTTCGGGCGGTTACTGCGACTTTCCCCGCTTCATTCAAATTTTGCACAGTGCACGTTTACCTTGCCAACTCAATTCGAATCCCGTTTGTATTCTACTATTTTTTTTCGTGCGGGATCCATTTTCAATTGGAATTACATTCTATATACATCATTTTTTTACATATATACTTTCAAAAGCACAACCATTTATACATAAATATGGTTTACAAATAGCATGATCTCAGATTCATAAGGTTGTATCCATCAATTTGGATTTTCAAATATTTGAAACCACTTTATGTTGAAATCCAATGTATGCATTCCTCGCTAACTGTCTCCAATTAATGTGTGTTTCATGCGTTTTTTTACTTCTCAAACATGTATAATGTGTTTCACACACGCAACATATAGTGTAATCCCGTTTAGACACTAATTGCATATAAACCATGCATTGTTTGTAATTGAAGAATCTATGGATCACCAATATTGATAAACTATATAACATTACACGTGTGCCCAAATTCAAATGAATATGCATGTTTGATACACCAATTTGCGTTATGATATTATCGATGTCGTGATCTCCAGTTTAAATATTTGAATCCCCTTTAATCCAGATATTCGTCTCATATAGCTATCACTCATGCTTATATAGGACTATCTCTCTGGACCTATACGCGTTCATCGTCTCTCAGGCATCTCTCGTGCTACCTGTATGTCGACAATGATCTTTTATCTTTGTAACACACTGACGGTACTCTCTCCATCGACCTTCATCACTCTATCTCTCTCTAAGTATATCTCGCTCCCTGCTATGTGTCTCTAGCTATGATTCTCCATGTGGAATCTCTTTCTCTCACACAAACACAAAACTTTGTCTCCCGGGGTCTCATTTCTCTCAACTATTCCCATGTGTGCCACTCGCACACCCCTCATACAGAGATGTCTTTCGCTCCTTATATATGAGAACCTACGACTCTTCCTCTTCAATATCTCTTTCTCACACACAAACACAAACTCTATCTCCCAGGGTCTCATATTTCTCCATTGTTCTCTTGTATGTCGCTCAAACACACCCTCTCTCCCTAGAGATATCTTGCGTTCCCTCATATGTCTCTCTAGATATCACTCTCGTTGTGAAATATCTTTCTCTTTGGCAGACACAAAACTCCGTCTCTCTGGATCTCATTTCTCTCTAATACTTGTTTGTATGTGACTCACATGCACCCTCTCTCTATCCCTCTCACACCCACACACATAACCCAGCCGTCTGATCCACTCAACTCCTATCTCTAGCGCACACTAGCTAGCATCTTTATCTTTCTATTTATCTGTTTCTCCATCCACCTTCTTTCTCGCCCTCACTCTTGATTCCTATCACGCACACTACATATGTTTCTCTCTACATGCATGCAGTCAAGTGCCCTCTCACACACATATATAACTTCACCCTTTGAACCACCCGACGGTCATCTCCGACACCCAAACTAACGGATGTCTCTCTAGCTAGCATCTCCATCTCTGTATCTATCTGTAGTTTCTCCGTCAACATTTCTTTCTCGCACGGAGTCTTGCTTCCTATCACCCACACTATATATGTCTATCCATACATATGCATTTATAGGTTGATCTCTTTTGCACAATCGTTGCGCCTCACCCTCTCTGCTCGCCATAGATGCATGCTCCAGCCCACGCCACTATCTCTTAAAGACAAAAATACATGCTCAATTGTCGGGCCTTCTTCCCTGCATTCTCACATGCATGCATATTGTCATACCGATCCGTCTCTCCCATGTCGTTGATCTTAGGACTTATGTCTTCTTTCTTTTATCTCGATCATGCGTGCGCGTGCACACACACATCCCACGTATACATGTATACCTCTCACACATGCACGTTCAAGGTCTCTATGTCTCCATACGTAGTTAATTACCCTCAATCCTAACGCCACATCGAATCGTTCTCCTCTTTTGTGCACATAACTTCCGCCTGGATGGGCAAAACACAAACTCACACTTAACAATCTCCTTCT